>NW_026061798.1:1861254-2171463 GCF_023897955.1 Schistocerca gregaria | reverse complement strand
GTAATGTCACAAAGAGTTTACGCTTTGATCGTTCCCTGGAAAACCAATAGTAGTTTCCGATGTACATCTGGAGGCATTCTGTAATCTGTGGACTATCAGAGTGTTGATGAAACACAGAAATTGCATCGGGATACAATACAACAGTCACCATGCGAATATTCCTGTATGGGAGTAATGTCTCAAACAGTCTACGCTTTGATCGTTCCCTGGAGGACCAGTAGTAGTTTCCCATGCACATCTGGAGGCATTCTGTAATCTGTGGACTATCAGAGTGTTGATAAAACACGGAAAATGCATCGGGATTGAATACAACAGTCACCATGCGCACTTTCCTCCATGGGAGTTATGTCTCAAACAGTCTACGCTTTGATCGTTCCCCGGAAGACCAGTAGTAGTTTCCGATGCACATCTGGTGGCATTCTGTAATCTGTTGACTATCCGAGTGTTGATGAAACACAGAAATTGCGTCGGGATTGAATACAACAGTCAGCATGCGAACCTTCTTCCACAGGAGTAATGTCTCAAACAGTCTACGCTTTGATCGTTCCCTGGAAGACAAGTAGTAGTTTCCGATGGACATCTGGGGGCATTCTGTAATCTGTTGACTATCAGAGTGTTGATGAAACACAGAAATTGCATCGGGATTGATTACAACAGTCACCATGCGCACTTTCCTCCATGGGAGTAATGTCTCAAAGAGTCTACGCTTTGATCGTTCCCTGGAAGACCAGTAGTAGTTTCCGATGCTCATCTGGTGGCATTCTGTAATCTGTGGACTGTCGGAGTGTTGATGAAACACAGAAATTGCATCGGGATTGAATACATGCGAAGATTCCTCAATGGGAGTAATGCCTCAAACAGTTTACGCATTGATCGATCGCTGGAAGACCAGTAGTAGTTTCCGATGCACATCTGGAGTCATTCTGTAATCTGTGGACTAACTGAGTGTTGATGAAACACAGAAATTGCATCAGGATTGAATACAACAGTCACCATGCGCACTTTCCTCCACGGGATGTATGTCTCAAACAGTCTACGCTTTAATCGTTCCCTGGAAGACCAGTAGTAGTTTCCGATGCACATCTGGTGGCATTCTGTAATCTGTGGACTATCAGACTGTTGATGAAACACAGAAATTGCATCGGGATTGAATACATCAGTCACCATCCGCACTTCCCTCCATGGGAGTAATGTCTGAAACAGTCTACACTTTGATCGTTCCCTGGAAGACCAGTAGTAGTTCCGATGCACATCTGTTGGCATTCTGTAATCTGTGGACTGTCAGACTGTTGATGAAACACAGAAATTGCATCGGGATTGAATACAAGAGTCACCATGCGCACTTTTTTCCATGCAAGTAATGTCTCAAACAGACTACGCTTTGATCGTTCCCTGGATGACCAGTAGTAGTTTCCGATGCACATCTGTTGGCATTCTGTAATCTGTTGACTATCAGAGTGTTGATGAAACACAGAAATTGCTTCGAGGTTGAATACAACAGTCACCATGCGCACCTTCGTCCTTGGGAGTAATGTCACAAAGAGTTTACGCTTTGATCGTTCCCTGGAAAACCAATAGTAGTTTCCGATGTACATCTGGAGGCATTCTGTAATCTGTGGACTATCAGAGTGTTGATGAAACACAGAAATTGCATCGGGATACAATACAACAGTCACCATGCGACCATTCCTCCATGGGAGTAATGTCTCAAACAGTCTACGCTTTGATCAATCCCTGGAAGACCAGTAGTAGTTTCCGATGCACATCTGGAGACATTCAGTAATCTGTTGACCTTCAAAGCGTTGATGAAACACAGTACTTGCATCGGGATTGTATACAACAATCACGATGCTTACCTTCCTCCATGGGAGTAATGTCTCAAAGAATTTACGCTTTGATCGTTCCCTGGAAGACCAGTAGTAGTTTCCGATGCACATATGGAGGCATTCTGTAATCTGTGGACTATCAGAGTGTTCATGAAACACAGAAATTGCATCGGGATTGAATACAACAGTCACCATGCGCACTTTCCTCCATGGGAGTAGTGTCTCATACAGTCTACGCTTTGATCGTTGCCTGGAAGACCAGTAGTAGTTTCCGATGCACACCTGGAGGCATTCTGTAATCTGTGGACTATCACAGTGTTGATAAAACACAGAAAATATATCGGGATTGAATACAACAGTCACCATGCGCACTTTCCTCCTTGGGAGTAATGTCTCAAACAGTCTACGCTTTGATCGTTCCCTGGAAGACCAGTAGTAGTTTCCGATGCACATCTGGAGGCATTCTGCAATCTGTGGACTATCAGACTGTTGATGAAACACAGAAATTGCATCGGGATTGAATACCAGAGTCACCATGCGCACTTTCCTCCATGAGAGTAATGTCTCAAACAGTCTACGCTTTGATCGTTGCCTGGAAGACCAGTAGTAGTTTCCGATGCACATCTGGAGGCATTCTGTAATCTGTGAACTATCAGAGTGTTGATGAAACACAGAAATTACGTCGGGATTCAATACAACAGTCACCATGCGCACCTTCTTCCACGGGAGTAATGTCTCAAACAGTCTACGCTTTGATCGTTCACTGGAAGATCAGTAGTAGTTTCCGATGGACATCTGGTGGCATTCTGTAATCTGTGGACTATCAGAGTGTTGATGAAACACAGAAATTGCATCGGGATTGTATACAACAAACACCATGCTCACTTTCCTCCATGGGAGTAATGACTCAAACAGTCTACGCTTTGATCGTTCCCAGGAAGACCAGTAGTAGTTTCCAATGCACATCTGGTGGCATTCTGTAATCTGTGGACTGTCAGAGTGTTGATGAAACACAAAAACTGCATCGGGATTGAATACAACAGTCACCATGCGCACTTTCCTCCACAGGAGTAATGTCTCAAACAGTCTACGCTTTGATTGTTCCCTGGAAGACCAGTAGTAGTTTCCGATGCACATCTGGAGGCATTCTGTAATCTGTGGACTATCAGAGTGTTGATAAAACACAGAAAATATATCGGGATTGAATACAACAGTCACCATGCGCTCTTTCCTCCTTGGGAGTAATGTCTCACACAGTCTACGCTTTGATCGTTCCCTGGAAGACCAGTAGTAGTTTCCGATGCACAACTGGAGGCATTCTGTAATCTGTGGACTATCAGAGTGTTGATGAAACACAGAAATTGCGACGGGATTGAATACAACAGTCACCATGCGCTCCTTTTGCCACGGGAGTAATGTCTCAAACAGTCTACGCTTTGATCGTTCCCTGGAAGACCAGTAGTAGTTTCCGATGGACATCCGGTGGCATTCTGTAATCTGTGGACTATCAGAGTGTTGATGAAACACAGAAATTGCATCGGGATTGAATACAACAGTCACCATGCGCACTTTCCTCCATGGGGGTAATGTCTCTAACAGTCTACGCTTTGATCGTTCCCTGCAAGACCAGTAGTAGTTTCCGATGCACATTTGGAGGCATTCTGTAATCTGTTGACCTTCAAAGCGTTGATGAAACACAGAATTTGGATCGGGATTGTATACAATAGTCACGATGCTTACCTTCCTCCATGGGAGTAATGTCTCAAAGAGTTTACGCTTTGATCGTTCCCTGGAAGACCAGTAGCAGTTTCCGATGGACATCTGGAGGCATTCTGTAATCTGTGGACTATCAGAGTGTTGATGAAACACAGAAATTGCGACGGGATTGAATACAACAGTCACCATGCGCTCCTTTTGCCACGGGAGTAATGTCTCAAACAGTCTACGCTTTGATCGTTCCCTGGAAGACCAGTAGTAGTTTCCGATGGACATCTGGTGGCATTCTGTAATCTGTGGACTATCAGAGTGTTGATGAAACACAGAAATTGCATCGGGATTGAATACAACAGTCACCATGCGCACTTTCCTCCATGGGGGTAATGTCTCTAACAGTCTACGCTTTGATCGTTCCCTGCAAGACCAGTAGTAGTTTCCGATGCACATCTGGAGGCATTCTGTAATCTGTTGACCTTCAAAGCGTTGATGAAACACAGAATTTGCATCGGGATTGTATACAATAGTCACGATGCTTACCTTCCTCCATGGGAGTAATGTCTCAAAGAGTTTACGCTTTGATCGTTCCCTGGAAGACCAGTAGTAGTTTCCGATGCACATCTTTAGGCATTCTGTAATCTGTTGACCTTCAAAGCGTTGATGAAACACAGAATTTGCATCAGGATTGTATACAATAGTCACGATGCTTACCTTCCTCCATGGGAGTAATGTCTCAAAGAGTTTACGCTTTGATCGTTTCCTGGAAGACCAGTAGTAGTTTCCAATGGACATCTGGAGGCATTCTGTAATCTGTGGACTATCAGAGTGTTGATGAAACACAGAAATTGCATCGGTGTTAAATGCAACAGTCACCATGCGCACTTTCCTCCATGGGAGTAGTGTCTCATACAGTCTACGCTTTGATCGTTCCCTGGAAGACCAGTAGTAGTTTCCGATGCACATCTGGAGGCATTCTGTAATCTGTGGACTATCAGAATGTTGATAAAACACAGAAAATGCATCTGGATTGAATACAACAGTCACCATGCGCACTTTCCTCCACGGGAGTAATGTCTCAAACAGTCTACGCTTTGAGCGTTCCCTGGAAGACCAGTAGTAGTTTCCGATGCACATCTGGAGGCACTCGGTAATCCGTGGACTATCAGACTGTTGATGAAACACAGAAATTGCATCGGGATTGAATGCAAGGGTCACCATTCGCACCTTTTTCCATGCAAGTAATGTCTCAAACAGACTACGCTTTTATCGTTCCCTGGAAGACCAGTAGTAGTTTCCGATGCACATCTGTTGGCATTCTGTAATCTGTTGACTATCAGAGTGTTGATGAAACACAGAAATAGCTCCGAGATTGTATACAACAGTAACCATGCGCACCTTCCTCCATGGGAGTAATGTCACAAAGAGTTTACGCTTTGATCGTTCCCTGGAAAACCAATAGTAGTTTCCGATGCACATCTGAAGGCATTCCGTAATCTGTGGACTATCAGAGTGTTGATGAAACACAGAAATTGCATCGTGATTCAATACAACAGCCCCCATGCGCACTTTCCTCCATGGGAGTAGTGTCTCATACTGTCTACGCTTTGATCGTTCCCTGGAGACCAGAAGAAGTTTCCGATGCACATCTGGAGGCATTCTGAAATCTGTGGACTAACTGAGTGTTGATGAAACACAGAAATTGCATCGGGATTGAATACAACAGTCACCATCCGCACTTCCCTCCACGGCAGGTATGTCTCAAACAGTCTACGCTTTAATCGTTCCCTGGAAGACCAGTAGTAGTTTCCGATGCACATCTGGTGGCATTCTGTAATCTGTGGACTGTCAGAGTGTTGATGAAACACACAAATTGCGTCGGGATTGAATACAACAGTCACCATGCGCACTTTCCTACACGGGAGTAATATCTCAAACAGTCTAAGCTTTGATCGTTCCCTGGAAGACCAGTAGTACTTTCCGATGCACATCTGGAGGCATTCTGTAATCTGTGGACTGTTAGAGTGTTGATAAAACTCAGAAATTGCATCGGTATTGAATACAACAGTCACCATGCGCACTTTCTTCCACGGGAGTAGTGTCTCAAACAGTCTACACTTTGATCGTTCCCTGGAAGACCAGTAGTAGTTTCCGATGCACATCTGGATGCTTTCTGTAATCTGTGGACCATCAGAGTGTTGATGAAACACAGAAATTGCATCGGGATTGAATACAACAGTCGCCATGCACACTTTCCTCCATGTGAGTAATGTCTCAAACAGTCTACGCCTTGATCGTTCCCTAGAAGACCAGTAGTAGTTTCCGATGCACATCTGGAGACATTCTGCAATCTGTGGACTATCAGACTGTTGATGAAACACAGTAATTGCATCGGGATTGAATACCACAGTCACTATGCGCACTTTCCTCCATGAGAGTAATGTCTCAAACAGTCTACGCTTTGATCGTTGCCTGGAAGACCAGTAGTAGTTTCCGATGCACATCTGGAGGCATTCTGTAATCTGTGAACTATCAGAGTGTTGATGAAACACAGAAATTACGTCGGGATTGAATACAACAGTCACGATGCGCACCTTCTTCCACGGGAGTAATGTCTCAAACAGTCTACGTTTTTGATCGTTCACTGGAAGATCAGTAGTAGTTTCCGATGGGCATCTGGTGGCATTCTGTAATCTGTGGACTATCAGAGTGTTGATGAAACACAGAAATTGCATCGGGATTGTATACAACAAACACCATGCACACTTTCCTCCATGGGAGTAATGTCTCAAACAGTCTACGCTTTGATCGTTCCCAGGAAGACCAGTAGTAGTTTCCGATGCACATCTGGTGGCATTCTGTAATCTGTGGACTGTCAGAGTGTTGATGAAACACAAAAACTGCATCGGGATTGAATACAACAGTCACCATGCGCACTTTCCTCCACAGGAGTAATGTCTCAAACAGTCTACGCTTTGATTGTTCCCTGGAAGACCAGTAGTAGCTTCCGATGCACATCTTTAGGCATTCTGTAATCTGTGGACTTTCAGAGTGTTGATAAAACACAGAAAATATATCGGGATTGAATACAACAGTCACCATGCGCACTTTCCTCCTTGGGAGTAATGTCTCAAACAGTCTACGCTTTGATCGTTCCCTGGAAGACCAGTAGTAGTTTCCGATGCACATCTGGAGGAATTCTGTAATCTGTGGACTATAAGAGTGTTGATGAAACACAGAAATTGCGACGGGATTGAATACAACAGTCACCATGCGCTCCTTTTTCCACGGGAGTAATGTCTCAAACAGTCTACGCTTTGATCGTTCCCTGCAAGACCAGTAGTAGTTTCCGATGCACATCTGGAGGCATTCTGTAATCTGTTGACCTTCAAAGCGTTGATGAAACACAGAATTTGCATCGGGATTGTATACAATAGTCACGATGCTTACCTTCCTCCATGGGAGTAATGTCTCAAAGAGTTTACGCTTTGATCGTTCCCTGGAAGACCAGTAGCAGTTTCCGATGGACATCTGGAGGCATTCTGTAATCTGTGGACCATCAGAGTGTTGATGAAACACAGAAATTGCGACGGGATTCAATACAACAGTCACCATGCGCTCCTTCTTTCACGGGAGTAATGTCTCAAACAGTCTACGCTTTGATCGTTCCCTGGAAGACCAGTAGTAGTTTCCGATGCACATCTTTAGGCATTCTGTAATCTGTTGACCTTCAAAGCGTTGATGAAACACAGAATTTGCATCGGGATTGTATACAATAGTCACGATGCTTACCTTCCTCCATGGGAGTAATGTCTCAAAGAGTTTACGCTTTGATCGTTCCCTGGAAGACCAGTAGCAGTTTCCGATGGACATCTGGAGGCATTCTGTAATCTGTGGACTATCAGAGTGTTGATGAAACACAGAAAATGCGACGGGATTGAATACAACAGTCACCATGCGCTCCTTTTGCCACGGGAGTAATGTCTCAAACAGTCTACGCTTTGATCGTTCCCTGGAAGACCAGTAGTAGTTTCCGATGGACATCTGGTGGCATTCTGTAATCTGTGGACTATCAGAGTGTTGATGAAACACAGAAATTGCATCGGGATTGAATACAACAGTCACCATGCGCACTTTCCTCCATGGGGGTAATGTCTCTAACAGTCTACGCTTTGATCGTTCCCTGCAAGACCAGTAGTAGTATCCGATGCACATCTGGAGGCATTCTGTAATCTGTTGACCTTCAAAGCGTTGATGAAACACAGAAATTGCATCGGGATTGTATACAATAGTCACGATGCTTACCTTCCTCCATGGGAGTAATGTCTCAAAGACTTTACGCTTTGATCGTTCCCTGGAAAACCAATAGTAGTTTCCGATGCACATCTGAAGGCATTCTGTAATCTGTGGACTATCAGAGTGTTGATGAAACACAGAAATTGCATCGTGATTCAATACAACAGCCCCCATGCGCACTTTCCTCCATGGGAGTAGTGTCTCATACTGTCTACGCTTTGATCGTTCCCTGGAGACCAGAAGAAGTTTCCGATGCACATCTGGAGGCATTCTGAAATCTGTGGACTAACTGAGTGTTGATGAAACACAGAAATTGCATCGGGATTGAATACAACAGTCACCATCCGCACTTCCCTCCACGGCAGGTATGTCTCAAACAGTCTACGCTTTAATCGTTCCCTGGAAGACCAGTAGTAGTTTCCGATGCACATCTGGTGGCATTCTGTAATCTGTGGACTGTCAGAGTGTTGATGAAACACACAAATTGCGTCGGGATTGAATACAACAGTCACCATGCGCACTTTCCTACACGGGAGTAATGTCTCAAACAGTCTAAGCTTTGATCGTTCCCTGGAAGACCAGTAGTAGTTTCCGATGCACATCTGGAGGCTTTCTGTAATCTGTGGACTGTTAGAGTGTTGATAAAACTCAGAAATTGCATCGGTATTGAATACAACAGTCACCATGCGCACTTTCTTCCACGGGAGTAGTGTCTCAAACAGTCTATACTTTGATCGTTCCCTGGAAGACCAGTAGTAGTTTCCGATGCACATCTGGATGCTTTCTGTAATCTGTGGACCATCAGAGTGTTGATGAAACACAGAAAAGGCATCGGGATTGAATACAACAGTCGCCATGCACACTTTCCTCCTTGTGAGTAATGTCTCAAACAGTCTACGCCTTGATCGTTCCCTAGAAGACCAGTAGTAGTTTCCGATGCACATCTGGAGACATTCTGTAATCTGTGGACTATCAGACTGTTGATGAAACACAGTAATTGCATCGGGATTGAATACCACAGTCACTATGCGCACTTTCTTCCATGAGAGTAATGTCTCAAACAGTCTACGCTTTGATCGTTGCCTGGAAGACCAGTAGTAGTTTCCGATGCACATCTGGAGGCATTCTGTAATCTGTGAACTATCAGAGTGTTGATGAAACACAGAAATTACGTCGGGATTGAATACAACAGTCACGATGCGCACCTTCTTCCACGGGAGTAATGTCTCAAACAGTCTACGCTTTGATCGTTCACTGGAAGATCAGTAGTAGTTTCCGATGGGCATCTGCTGGCATTCTGTAATCTGTGGACTATCAGAGTGTTGATGAAACACAGAAATTGCATCGGGATTGTATACAACAAACACCATGCTCACTTTCCTCCATGGGAGTAATGTCTCAAACAGTCTACGCTTTGATCGTTCCCAGGAAGACCAGTAGTAGTTTCCGATGCACATCTGGTGGCATTCTGTAATCTGTGGACTGTCAGAGTGTTGATGAAACACAAAAACTGCATCGGGATTGAATACAACAGTCACCATGCGCACTTTCCTCCACAGGAGTAATGTCTCAAACAGTCTACGCTTTGATTGTTCCCTGGAAGACCAGTAGTAGCTTCCGATGCACATCTTTAGGCATTCTGTAATCTGTGGACTTTCAGAGTGTTGATAAAACACAGAAAATATATCGGGATTGAATACAACAGTCACCATGCGCACTTTCCTCCTTGGGAGTAATGTCTCAAACAGTCTACGCTTTGATCGTTCCCTGGAAGACCAGTAGTAGTTTCCGATGGACATCTGGCGGCATTCTGTAATCTGTGGACTATCAGAGTGTTGATGAAACACAGAAATTGCATCGGGATTAAATGCAACAGTCACGATGCGCACTTTCCTCCATGGGAGTAGTGTCTCATACAATCTACGCTTTGATCGTTCCCTGGAAGACCAGAAGTAGTTTCCCATGCATATCTGGAGGCATTCTGAAATCTGTGGACTAACTGAGTGTTGATGAAACACAGGAATTGCATCGGAATTGAATACAACAGTCACCATGCGCACTTTCCTACACAGGAGTAATGTCTCAAACAGTCTACGCTTTGATCGTTCCCTGGAAGACCAGTAGTAGTTTCCGATGCACATCTGGAGGCATTCTGTAATCTGTGGACTATCAGAGTGTTGATAAAACACAGAAAATGCATCGGGATTGAATACAACAGTCACCATGCGCACTTTCCTCCACGGGAGTAATGTCTCAAACAGTTTACGCTTTGATCGTTCCCTGGATGACCAGTAGTAGTTTCCGATGCACATCTGGAGGCACTCGGTAATCCGTGGACTATCAGACTGTTGATGAACCACAGAAATTGCATCGGGATTGAATACAAGGGTCACCATTCGCACCTTTTTCCATGCAAGTAATGTCTCAAACAGACTACGCTTTAATCGTTCCCTGGAGGACCTGTAGTAGTTTCCGATGCACATCTGTTGGCATTCTGTAATCTGTTGACTATCAGAGTGTTGATGAAACACAGAAATTGCTTCGAGATTGAATACAACAGTCACCATGCGCACCTTCCTCAATGGGAGTAATGTCACAAAGAGTTTACGGTTTGATCGTTCCCTGGAAAACCAATAGTAGTTTCCGATGCACATCTGGAGGCATTCTGTAATCTGTTGACCTTCAAAGCGTTGATGAAACACAGTATTTGCATCGGGATTGTATACAACAGTCACGTTGCTTACCTTCCTCCGTGGGAGTAATGTCTCAAAGAATTTACGCTTTGATCGTTCTCTGGAAGACCAGTAGTAGTTTCCGATGCACATCTGGAGGCATTCTGTGATCTGTGGACTATCAGAGTGTTGATGAAACACAGAAATTGCATCGGGATTGAATACAACAGTCACCATGCGCACTTTCCTCCATGGGAGTAGTGTCTCATACAGTCTACGCTTTGATCGTTCCCTGGAGATCAGAAGTAGTTTCCGATGCACATCTGGAGGCATTCTGAAATCTGTGGACTAACTGAGTGTTGATGAAACACAGAAATTGCATCGGGATTAAATACAACAGTCACCATCCGCACTTCCCTCCATGGGAGTAATGTCTCAAACAGTCTACGCTTTGATCGCTCCCTGAAAGACCAGTAGTAGTTTCCAATGCACCTCTGGTGGCATTCTGTAATCTGTGGACTGTCAGAGTGTTGATGAAACACAGAAATTGCATCGGGATTGAATACAACAGTCACCATGCCCACTTTCCTCCACGGGAGTAATGTCTCAAACTGTCTACGCTTTGATCGTTCCCTGGAAGACCAGTAGTAGTTTCCGATGCACATCTGGAGGCATTCTGTGATCTGTGGACTATCAGAGTGTTGATGAAACACAGAAATTGCATCGGGATTGACTACAACAGTCACCATGCGCACTTTCCTCCATGGGAGTAGTGTCTCATACAGTCTACGCTTTGATCGTTCCCTGGAGATCAGAAGTAGTTTCCGATGCACATCTGGAGGCATTCTGAAATCTGTGGACTAACTGAGTGTTGATGAAACACAGAAATTGCATCGGGATTGAATACAACAGTCACCATGCGCACTTTCCTCCATGAGAGTAATGTCTCAAACAGTCTACGCTTTGATCGTTCCCTGGAAGACCAGTAGTAGTTTCAGATGCACATCTTTAGGCATTCTGTAATCTGTTGACCTTCAAAGCGTTGATGAAACACAGAATTTGCATCGGGATTGTATACAATAGTCACGATGCTTACCTTCCTCCATGGGAGTAATGTCTCAAAGAGTTTACGCTTTGATCGTTCCCTGGAAGACCAGTAGTAGTTTCCGAAGGACATCTGGCGGCATTCTGTAATCTGTGGACTATCAGAGTGTTGATGAAACACAGAAATTGCGACGGGATTCAATACAACAGTCACCATGCGCTCCTTCTTCCACGGGAGTAATGTCTCAAACAGTCTACGCTTTGATCTTTCCCTGGAAGACCAGTAGTAGTTTCCGATGCACATCTTTAGGCATTCTGTAATCTGTTGACCTTCAAAGCGTTGATGAAACACAGAATTTGCATCGGGATTGTATACAATAGTCACGATGCTTACCTTCCTCCATGGGAGTAATGTCTCAAAGAGTTTACGCTTTGATCGTTCCCTGGAAGACCAGTAGTAGTTTCCGATGGACATCTGGCGGCATTCTGTAATCTGTGGACTATCAGAGTGTTGATGAAACACAGAAATTGCATCGGGATTAAATGCAACAGTCTACATGCGCACTTTCCTCCATGGAGTAGTGTCTCATACAATCTACGCTTTGATCGTTCCCTGGAAGACCAGAAGTAGTTTCCCATGCATATCTGGAGGCATTCTGAAATCAGTGGACTAACTGAGTGTTGATGAAACACAGGAATTGCATCGGAATTGTATACAAAAGTCACCATGCGCACTTTCCTACACAGGAGTAATGTCTCAAACAGTCTACGCTTTGATCGTTCCCTGGAAGACCAGTAGTAGTTTCCGATGCACATCTGGAGGCATTCTGTAATCTGTGGACTATCAGAGTGTTGATAAAACACAGAAAATGCATCGGGATTGAATACAACAGTGACCATGCGCACCTTTTTCCATGCAAGTAATGTCTCAAACAGACTACGCTTTAATCGTACCCTGGAAGACCTGTAGTAGTTTCCGATGCACATCTGTTGGCATTCTGTAGTCTGTTGACTATCAGAGTGTTGATGAAACACAGAAATTGCTTCGAGATTGAATACAACAGTCACCATGCGCACCTTCCTCAATGGGAGTAATGTCACAAAGAGTTTACGGTTTGATCGTTCCCTGGAAAACCAATAGTAGTTTCCGATGCACATCTGGAGGCATTCTGTAATCTGTGGACTATCAGAGTGTTGATGAAACACAGAAATTGCATCGTGATTCAATACAACAGTCACCATGCGAACTTTCCTCCATGGGAGTAGCGTCTCATACAGTCTACGCATAGATCAATCCCTCGAAGACCAGTAGTAGTTTCCGATGCACATCTGGAGGCATTCTGTAATCTGTTGACCTTCAAAGCGTTGATGAAACACAGTATTTGCATCGGGATTGTATACAACAGTCACGTTGCTTACCTTCCTCCATGGGAGTAATGTCTCAAAGAATTTACGCTTTGATCGTTCTCTGGAAGACCAGTAGTAGTTTCCGATGCACATCTGGAGGCATTCTGTGATCTGTGGACTATCAGAGTGTTGATGAAACACAGAAATTGCATCGGGATTGACTACAACAGTCACCATGCGCACTTTCCTCCATGGGAGTAGTGTCTCATACAGTCTACGCTTTGATCGTTCCCTGGAGATCAGAAGTAGTTTCCGATGCACATCTGGAGGCATTCTGAAATCTGTGGACTAACTGAGTGTTGATGAAACACAGAAATTGCATCGGGATTGAATACAACAGTCACCATGCGCACTTTCCTCCATGAGAGTAATGTCTCAAACAGTCTACGCTTTGATCGTTCCCTGGAAGACCAGTAGTAGTTTCAGATGCACATCTTTAGGCATTCTGTAATCTGTTGACCTTCAAAGCGTTGATGAAACACAGAATTTGCATCGGGATTGTATACAATAGTCACGATGCTTACCTTCCTCCATGGGAGTAATGTCTCAAAGAGTTTACGCTTTGATCGTTCCCTGGAAGACCAGTAGTAGTTTCCAATGCACATCTGGTGGCGTTCTGTAATCTGTGGACTGTCAGAGTGTTGATGAAACACAGAAATTGCATCGGGATTGAATACAACAGTCACCATGCCCACTTTCCTCCACGGGAGTAATGTCTCAAACTGTCTACGCTTTGATCGTTCCCTGGAAGACCAGTAGTAGTTTCCGATGCACATCTGGAGGCATTCTGTGATCTGTGGACTATCAGAGTGTTGATGAAACACAGAAATTGCATCGGGATTGACTACAACAGTCACCATGCGCACTTTCCTCCATGGGAGTAGTGTCTCATACAGTCTACGCTTTGATCGTTCCCTGGAGATCAGAAGAAGTTTCCGATGCGCATCTGGAGGCATTCTGAAATCTGTGGACTAACTGAGTGTTGATGAAACACAGAAATTGCATCGGGATTGAATACAACAGTCACCATGCGCACCTTCTTCCACGGGAGTAATGTCTCAAACAGACTACGCTTTGATCGTTCCCTGGAAGACCAGTAGTAGTTTCCGATGCACATCTGGTGGCATTCTGTAATCTGTTGACAATCAGAGTGTTGATGAAACACAGAAATAGCTTCGAGATTGTATACAACAGTAACCATGCGCACTTTCCTCCATGGGAGTAATGTCACAAAGAGTTTACGATTTGATCGTTCCCTGGAAAACCAATAGTAGTTTCCGATGCACATCTGAAGGCATTCTGTAATCTGTGGACTATCAGAGTGTTGATGAAACACAGAAATTGCATCGTGATTCAATACAACAGCCACCATGCGCACTTTCCTCCATGGGAGTAGTGTCTCATACAGTCTACGCTTTGATCGTTCCCTGGAGACCAGAAGAAGTTTCCGATGCTCATCTGGAGGCATTCTGAAATATGTGGACTAACTGAGTGTTGATGAAACACAGAAATTGCATCGGGATTGAATACAACAGTCACCATCCGCACTTCCCTCCACGGCAGGTATGTCTCAAACAGTCTACTCTTTAATCATTCCCTGGAAAACCAGTAGTAGTTTCCGATGCACATCTGGTGGCATTCTGTAATCTGTGGACTGTCAGAGTGTTGATGAAAAACACAAATTGCGTCGGGATTGAATACAACAGTCACCATGCGCACATTCCTACACGGGAGTAATGTCTCAAACAGTCTAAGCTTTGATCGTTCCCTGGAAGACCAGTAGTAGTTTCCGATGCACATCTGGAGGCATTCTGCAATCTGTGGACTATCAGACTGTTGACGATACACAGAAATTGTATCGGGATTGAATACAACAGTAACCATGCGCACTTTCCTCCATGAGAGTAATGTCTCACACAGTCTACGCTTTGATCGTTGCCTGGAAGACCAGTAGTAGTTTCTGATGCACATCTGGAGGCATTCTGTAATCTGTGGACTATCAGAGTGTTGATAAAACACAGAAAATGCATCGGGATTGAATACAACAGTCACCATGCGCACTTTCCTCCATGGGAGTAATGTCTCAAACTGTCTACGCTTTAATCGTTCCCTGAAAGACCAGTAGTAGTTTCCGATGCACATCTGGAGGCACTCGTTAATCCGTGGACTATCAGACTGTTGATGAAACACAGAAATTGCATCGGGATTGAATACAAGAGTCACCATGCGCACCTTTTTCCATGCAAGTAATGTCTCAAAGAGACTACGCTTTGATCGTTCCCTGGAAGACCAGTAGTAGTTTCCGATGGACATCTGGCGGCATTCTGTAATCTGTGGACTATCAGAGTGTTGATGAAACACTAAAATTGCGACGGGATTCAATACAACACTCACCATGCGCTCCTTCTTCCACGGGAGTAATGTCTCAAACAGTCTACGCTTTGATCGTTCCCTGGAAGACCAGTAGTAGTTTCCGATGCACATCTTTAGGCATTCTGTAATCTGTTGACCTTCAAAGCGTTGATGAAACACAGAATTTGCATCGGGATTGTATACAATAGTCACGATGCTTACCTTCCTCCATGGGAGTAATGTCTCAAAGAGTTTACGCTTTGATCGTTCCCTGGAAGACCAGTAGTAGTTTCTGATGGACATCTGGCGGCATTCTGTAATCTGTGGACTATCAGAGTGTTGATGAAACACCGAAATTGCATCGGGATTAAATGCAACAGTCACCATGCGCACTTTCCTCCATGGGAGTAGTGTCTCATACAATCTACGCTTTGATCGTTCCCTGGAAGACCAGAAGTAGTTTCCCATGCATATCTGGAGGCATTCTGAAATCTGTGGACTAACTGAGTGTTAATGAAACACAGGAATTGCATCGGAATTGAATACAACGGTCACCATGCGCACTTTCCTACACAGGAGTAATGTCTCAAAGAGTCTACGCTTTGATCGTTCCCTGGAAGACCAGTAGTAGTTTTCGATGCACATCTGGAGGCATTCTGTAATCTGTGGACTATCAGAGTGTTGATAAAACACAGAAAATGCATCGGGATTGAATACAACAGTCACCATGCGCACCTTTTTCCATGCAAGTAATGTCTCAAACAGACTACGCTTTAATCGTTCCCTGGAAGACCTGTAGTAGTTTCCGATGCACATCTGTTGGCATTCTGTAATCTGTTGACTATCAGAGTGTTGATGAAACACAGAAATTGCTTCGAGATTGAATACAACAGTCACCATGCGCACCTTCCTCAATGGGAGTAATGTCACAAAGAGTTTACGGTTTGATCGTTCCCTGGAAAACCAATAGTAGTTTCCGATGCACATCTGGAGGCATTCTGTAATCTGTGGACTATCAGAGTGTTGATGAAACACAGAAATTGCATCGTGATTCAATACAACAGTCACCATGCGAACTTTCCTCCATGGGAGTAGTGTCTCATACAGTCTACGCATAGATCAATCCCTCGAAGACCAGTAGTAGTTTCCGATGCACATCTGGAGGCATTCTGTAATCTGTTGACCTTCAAAGCGTTGATGAAACACACTGTTTGCATCGGGATTGTATACAACAGTCACGTTGCTTACCTTCCTCAATGGGAGTAATGTCTCAAAGAATTTACGCTTTGATCTTTCTCTGGAAGACCAGTAGTAGTTTCCGATGCACATCTGGAGGCATTCTGTGATCTGTGGACTATCAGAGTGTTGATGAAACACAGAAATTGCATCGGGATTGACTACAACAGTCACCATGCGCACTTTCCTCCATGGGAGTAGTGTCTCATACAGTCTACGCTTTGATCGTTCCATGGAGATCAGAAGTAGTTTCCGATGCACATCTGGAGGCATTGTGAAATCTGTGGACTAACTGAGTGTTGATGAAGCACAGAAATTGCATCGGGATTGAATACAACAGTCACCATGCGCACTTTCCTCCATGAGAGTAATGTCTCAAACAGTCTACGCTTTGATCGCTCCCTGGAAGACCAGTAGTAGTTTCCGATGCACATCTTTAGGCATTCTGTAATCTGTTGACCTTCAAAGCGTTGATGAAACACAGAATTTGCATCGGGATTGTATACAATAGTCACGATGCTTACCTTCCTCCATGGGAGTAATGTCTCAAAGAGTTTACGCTTTGATCGTTCCCTGGAAGACCAGTAGTAGTTTCCGATGGACATCTGGCGGCATTCTGTAATCTGTGGACTATCAGAGTGTTGATGAAACACAGAAATTGCGACGGGATTCAATACAACAGTCACCATGCGCTCCTTCTTCCACGGGAGTAATGTCTCAAACAGTCTACGCTTTGATCGTTCCCTGGAAGACCAGTAGTAGTTTCCGATGCACATCTTTAGGCATTCTGTAATCTGTTGACCTTCAAAGCGTTGATGAAACACAGAATTTGCATCTTGATTGTATACAATAGTCACGATGCTTACCTTCCTCCATGGGAGTAATGTCTCAAAGAGTTTACGCTTTGATCGTTCCCTGGAAGACCAGTAGTAGTTTCCGATGGACATCTGGCGGCATTCTGTAATCCGTGGACTATCAGAGTGTTGATGAAACACAGAAATTGCATCGGGATTAAATGCAACAGTCACCATGCGCACTTTCCTCCATGGGAGTAGTGTCTCATACAATCTACGCTTTGATCGTTCCCTGGAAGACCAGATGTAATTTCCCATGCATATCTGGAGGCATTCTGAAATCTGCGGACTAACTGAGTGTTGATGAAACACAGGAATTGCATCGGAATTGAATACAACAGTCACCATGCGCACTTTCCTACACAGGAGTAATGTCTCAAACAGTCTACGCTTTGATCGTTCCCTGGAAGACTAGTAGTAGTTTCCGATGCACATCTGGAGGCATTCTGTAATCTGTGGACTATCAGAGTGTTGATAAAACACAGAAAATGCATCGGGATTGAATACAACAGTCACCATGAGCACCTTTTTCCATGCAAGTAATGTCTCAAACAGACTACGCTTTAATCATTCCCTGGAAGACCTGTAGTAGTTTCCGATGCACATCTGTTGGCATTCTGTAATCTGTTGACTATCAGAGTGTTGATGAAACACAGAAATTGCTTCGAGATTGAATACAACAGTCACCATGCGCACCTTCCTCAATGGGAGTAATGTCACAAAGAGTTTACGGTTTGATCGTTCCCTGGAAAACCAATAGTAGTTTCCGATGCACATCTGGAGGCATTCTGTAATCTGTGGACTATCAGAGTGTTGATGAAACACAGAAATTGCATCGTGATTCAATACAACAGTCACCATGCGAACTTTCCTCCATGGGAGTAGTGTCTCATACAGTCTACGCATAGATCAGTCCCTCGAAGACCAGTAGTAGTTTCCGATGCACATCTGGAGGCATTCTGTAATCTGTTGACCTTCAAAGCGTTGATGAAACACACTATTTGCATCGGGATTGTATACAACAGTCACGCTGCTTACCTTCCTCCATGGGAGTAATGTCTTAAAGAATTTACGCTTTAATCGTTCTCTGGAAGACCAGTAGTAGTTTCCGATGCACATCTGGAGGCATTCTGTGATCTGTGGACTATCAGAGTGTTGATGAAACACAGAAATTGCATCGGGATTGAATACAACAGTCACCATGCGCACTTTCCTCCATGGGAGTAGTGTCTCATACAGTCTACGCTTTGATCGTTCCCTGGAGATCAGAAGTAGTTTCCGATGCACATCTGGAGGCATTCTGAAATCTGTGTACTAACTGAGTGTTGATGAAACACAGAAATTGCATCGGGATTAAATACAACAGTCACCGTCCGCACTTCCCTCCATGGGAGTAATGTCTCAAACAGTCTACGCTTTGATCGTTCCCTGAAAGACCAGTAGTAGTTTCCGATGCACATCTGGAGGCATTCTGTGATCTGTGGACTATCAGAGTGTTGATGAAACACAGAAATTGCATCGGGATTGACTACAACAGTCACCATGCGCACTTTCCTCCATAGGAGTAGTGTCTCATACAGTCTACGCTTTGATCGTTCCCTGGAGATCAGAAGTAGTTTCCGATGCACATCGGGAGGCATTCTGAAATCTGTGGACTAACTGAGTGTTGATGAAACACAGAAATTGCATCGGGATTGAATACAACAGTCACCATGCGCACTTTCCTCCATGAGAGTAATGTCTCAAACAGTCTACGCTTTGATCGTTCCCTGGAAGACCAGTAGTAGTTTCCAATGCACATCTGGTGGCATTCTGTAATCTGTGAACTATCAGAGTGTTGATGAAACACAGAAATTGCATCGGGATTGAATACAACAGTCACCATGCCCACTTTCCTCCACGGGAGTAATGTCTCAAACTGTCTACGCTTTGATCGTTCCCTGGAAGACCAGTAGTAGTTTCCGATGCACATCTTTAGGCACTCGGTGATCCGTTGACTATCAGACTGTTGATGAAACACAGAAATTGCATCGGGATTGAATACAACAGTCACCATGCGCACCTTCTTCCACGGGAGTAATGTCTCAAACAGACTACGCTTTGATCGTTCCCTGGAAGACCAGTAGTAGTTTCCGATGCACATCTGGTGGCATTCTGTAATCTGTTGACAATCAGAGTGTTGATGAAACACAGAAATAGCTTCGAGATTGTATACAACAGTAACCATGCGCACTTTCCTCCATGGGAGTAATGTCACAAAGAGTTTACGCTTTGATCGTTCCCTGGAAAACCAATAGTAGTTTCCGATGCACATCTGAAGGCATTCTGTAATCTGTGGACTATCAGAGTGTTGATGAAACACAGAAATTGCATCGTGATTCAATACAACAGCCACCATGCGCACTTTCCTCCATGGGAGTAGTGTCTCATACAGTCTACGCTTTGATCGTTCCCTGGAGACCAGAAGAAGTTTCCGATGCACATCTGGAGGCATCCTGAAATCTGTGGACTAACTGAGTGTTGATGAAACACAGAAATTGCATCGGGATTGAATACAACATCACCATCCGCACTTCCCTCCACGGCAGGTATGTCTCAAACAGGCTACGCTTTAATCGTTCCCTGGAAAACCAGTAGTAGTTTCCGATGCACATCTGGTGGCATTCTGTAATCTGTGGACTGTCAGAGTGTTGATGAAAAACACAAATTGCGTCGGGATTGAATACAACAGTCACCATGCGCACTTTCCTACACGGGAGTAATGTCTGAAACCGTCTAAGCTTTGATCGTTCCCTGGCAGACCAGTAGTAGTTTCCGATGCACATCTGGAGGCATTCTGCAATCTGTGGACTATCAGACTGTTGACGATACACAGAAATTGTATCGGGATTGAATACAACAGTAACCATGCGCACTTTCCTCCATGAGAGTAATGTCTCACACAGTCTACGCTTTGATCGTTGCCTGGAAGACCAGTAGTAGTTTCTGATGCACATCTGGAGGCATTCTGTAATCTGTGGACTATCAGAGTGTTGATTAAACACAGAAAATGCATCGGGATTGAATACAACAGTCACCATGCGTACTTTCCTCCATGGGAGTAATGTCTCAAACTGTCTACGCTTTAATCGTTCCCTGAAAGACCAGTAGTAGTTTCCGATGCACATCTGGAGGCACTCGTTAATCCGTGGACTATCAGACTGTTAATGAAACACAGAAATTGCATCGGGATTGAATACAAGAGTCACCATGCGCACCTTTTTCCATGCAAGTAATGTCTCAAAGAGACTACGCTTTGATCGTTCTCTGGAAGACCAGTAGTAGTTTCCGATGCACATCTGTTGGCATTCTGTACTCTGTGGACTGTCAGAGTGTTGATGAAACACAGAAATTGCATCGGTATTTAATACAACAGTCACCATGCGCACTTTCCTCCACTGGAGTAATGTATCAAACAGTCTACGCTTTGATCGTTCCCTGGAAGACCAGTAGTAGTTTCCGATGCACATCTGTAGGCATTCTGTAATCTGTGGACTATCAGAGTGTTGATAAAACACAGAAAATGCACCGGGATTAAATACAACAGTCACCATGCGCACTTTCCTCCATGGGAGTAATGTCTCAAACAGTCTACGTTTTGATCGTTCCCTGGAAGACCAGTAGTAGTTTCCGATGCACATCTGGAGGCATTCTGTAATCTGTGGACTATCAGAGTGTTGATGAAACACAGAAATTGCATCGGGATTGAATACAACAGTCACCATGCGCACCTTCCTCCGTAGGAGTAATGTCACAAAGAGTTTACGCTTTGATCGTTCCCTGGAAAACCAATAGTAGTTTCCGATGCACATCTGGAGGCATTCTGTAATCTGTGGGCTATCAGAGTGTTGATGAAACACAGAAATTGCATCGGGATTCAATACAACAGTCACATGCGAACTTTCCTCCATGGGAGTAGTGTCTCATACAGTCTACGCTTTGATCGTTCCCTGGAGACCAGAAGTAGTTTCCGATGCACATCTGGAGGCATTCTGAAATCTGTGTACTAATTGAGTGTTGATGAAACACAGAAATTGCATCGGGATTGAATAGAACAGTCACCATCCGCACCTCCCTCCATGGGGTAATGTCTCAAACAGTCTACGCTTTGATCGTTCCCTGGAAGACCAGTAGTAGTTTCCGATGCACATCTGGAGGCATTCTGCAATCTGTGGACTATCAGACTGTTGACGATACACAGAAATTGTATCGGGATTAAATACAACAGTCACCGTCCGCACTTCCCTCCATGGGAGTAATGTCTCAAACAGTCTACGCTTTGATCGTTCCCTGAAAGACCAGTAGTAGTTTCCAATGCACATCTGGTGGCATTCTGTAATCTGTGGACTGTCAGAGTGTTGATGAAACACAGAAATTGCATCGGGATTGAATACAACAGTCACCATGCCCACTTTCCTCCACGGGAGTAATGTCTCAAACTGTCTACGCTTTGATCGTTCCCTGGAAGACCAGTAGTAGTTTCCGATGCACATCTGGAGGCATTCTGTGATCTGTGGACTATCAGAGTGTTGATGAAACACAGAAATTGCATCGGGATTGACTACAACAGTCACCATGCGCACTTTCCTCCATAGGAGTAGTGTCTCATACAGTCTACGCTTTGATCGTTCCCTGGAGATCAGAAGTAGTTTCCGATGCACATCGGGAGGCATTCTGAAATCTGTGGACTAACTGAGTGTTGATGAAACACAGAAATTGCATCGGGATTGAATACAACAGTCACCATGCGCACTTTCCTCCATGAGAGTAATGTCTCAAACAGTCTACGCTTTGATCGTTCCCTGGAAGACCAGTAGTAGTTTCCAATGCACATCTGGTGGCATTCTGTAATCTGTGAACTATCAGAGTGTTGATGAAACACAGAAATTGCATCGGGATTGAATACAACAGTCACCATGCCCACTTTCCTCCACGGGAGTAATGTCTCAAACTGTCTACGCTTTGATCGTTCCCTGGAAGACCAGTAGTAGTTTCCGATGCACATCTTTAGGCACTCGGTGATCCGTTGACTATCAGACTGTTGATGAAACACAGAAATTGCATCGGGATTGAATACAACAGTCACCATGCGCACCTTCTTCCACGGGAGTAATGTCTCAAACAGACTACGCTTTGATCGTTCCCTGGAAGACCAGTAGTAGTTTCCGATGCACATCTGGTGGCATTCTGTAATCTGTTGACAATCAGAGTGTTGATGAAACACAGAAATAGCTTCGAGATTGTATACAACAGTAACCATGCGCACTTTCCTCCATGGGAGTAATGTCACAAAGAGTTTACGCTTTGATCGTTCCCTGGAAAACCAATAGTAGTTTCCGATGCACATCTGAAGGCATTCTGTAATCTGTGGACTATCAGAGTGTTGATGAAACACAGAAATTGCATCGTGATTCAATACAACAGCCACCATGCGCACTTTCCTCCATGGGAGTAGTGTCTCATACAGTCTACGCTTTGATCGTTCCCTGGAGACCAGAAGAAGTTTCCGATGCACATCTGGAGGCATCCTGAAATCTGTGGACTAACTGAGTGTTGATGAAACACAGAAATTGCATCGGGATTGAATACAACATCACCATCCGCACTTCCCTCCACGGCAGGTATGTCTCAAACAGGCTACGCTTTAATCGTTCCCTGGAAAACCAGTAGTAGTTTCCGATGCACATCTGGTGGCATTCTGTAATCTGTGGACTGTCAGAGTGTTGATGAAAAACACAAATTGCGTCGGGATTGAATACAACAGTCACCATGCGCACTTTCCTACACGGGAGTAATGTCTGAAACCGTCTAAGCTTTGATCGTTCCCTGGCAGACCAGTAGTAGTTTCCGATGCACATCTGGAGGCATTCTGCAATCTGTGGACTATCAGACTGTTGACGATACACAGAAATTGTATCGGGATTGAATACAACAGTAACCATGCGCACTTTCCTCCATGAGAGTAATGTCTCACACAGTCTACGCTTTGATCGTTGCCTGGAAGACCAGTAGTAGTTTCTGATGCACATCTGGAGGCATTCTGTAATCTGTGGACTATCAGAGTGTTGATTAAACACAGAAAATGCATCGGGATTGAATACAACAGTCACCATGCGTACTTTCCTCCATGGGAGTAATGTCTCAAACTGTCTACGCTTTAATCGTTCCCTGAAAGACCAGTAGTAGTTTCCGATGCACATCTGGAGGCACTCGTTAATCCGTGGACTATCAGACTGTTAATGAAACACAGAAATTGCATCGGGATTGAATACAAGAGTCACCATGCGCACCTTTTTCCATGCAAGTAATGTCTCAAAGAGACTACGCTTTGATCGTTCTCTGGAAGACCAGTAGTAGTTTCCGATGCACATCTGTTGGCATTCTGTACTCTGTGGACTGTCAGAGTGTTGATGAAACACAGAAATTGCATCGGTATTTAATACAACAGTCACCATGCGCACTTTCCTCCACTGGAGTAATGTCTCAAACAGTCTACGCTTTGATCGTTCCCTGGAAGACCAGTAGTAGTTTCCGATGCACATCTGTAGGCATTCTGTAATCTGTGGACTATCAGAGTGTTGATAAAACACAGAAAATGCACCGGGATTAAATACAACAGTCACCATGCGCACTTTCCTCCATGGGAGTAATGTCTCAAACAGTCTACGTTTTGATCGTTCCCTGGAAGACCAGTAGTAGTTTCCGATGCACATCTGGAGGCATTCTGTAATCTGTGGACTATCAGAGTGTTGATGAAACACAGAAATTGCATCGGGATTGAATACAACAGTCACCATGCGCACCTTCCTCCGTAGGAGTAATGTCACAAAGAGTTTACGCTTTGATCGTTCCCTGGAAAACCAATAGTAGTTTCCGATGCACATCTGGAGGCATTCTGTAATCTGTGGGCTATCAGAGTGTTGATGAAACACAGAAATTGCATCGGGATTCAATACAACAGTCACATGCGAACTTTCCTCCATGGGAGTAGTGTCTCATACAGTCTACGCTTTGATCGTTCCCTGGAGACCAGAAGTAGTTTCCGATGCACATCTGGAGGCATTCTGAAATCTGTGTACTAATTGAGTGTCGATGAAACACAGAAATTGCATCGGGATTGAATAGAACAGTCACCATCCGCACCTCCCTCCATGGGGTAATGTCTCAAACAGTCTACGCTTTGATCGTTCCCTGGAAGACCAGTAGTAGTTTCCGATGCACATCTGGTGGCATTCTGTAATCTGTGGACTGTCAGAGTGTTGATGGAACACAGAAATTGCGTCGGGATTGAATACAACAGTCAATATGCGCACTTACCTACACTGGAGTAATGTCTCAAACAGTCTACGCTTTGATCGTTCCCTGGAAGACCAGTAGTAGTTTCCGATGCACATCTGGAGGCATTCTGTAATCTGTGGACTATCAGAGTGTTGATAAAACACAGAAAATATATCGGGATTGAATACAACAGTCACCATGCGCACTTTCCTCCATGGGCGTAATGTCTCAAAACAGTCTACGCTTTGATCGTTCCCTGGAAGACCAGTAGTAATTTCCGATGCACATCTGGTGGCATTCTGTAATCTTTGGACTGTCAGAGTGTTGATGAAACTCAGAAATTGCATCGGGATTAAATACAACAGTCACCATTCGCACTTTCCTCCATGGGAGTAATGTCTCAAACAGTCTACGTTTTGATCGTTCCCTGGAAGACCAGTAGTAGTTTCCGATGCACATCTTTAGGCACTCGGTAATCCGTGGACTATCAGACTGTTGATGTAACACAGAAATTGCATCGGGATTTAATACAAGAGTCACCATGCGCTCTTTTTTCCGTGCAAGTAATGTCTCAAACAGACTACACTTTGATCGTTCCCTGGAAGACCAGTAGTAGTTTCCGATGCATATGTGTTGGCATTCTGTAATCTGTTGACTATCAGAGTGTTGATGAAACACAGAAATTGCTTCGAGATTGAATATAACAGTCACGATGCGCACATTCCTCCATGGGAGTAATGTCACAAAGAGTTTACGCTTTGATCGTTCCCTGGAAAACACATAGTAGTTTCCGATGCACATCTGGAGGCATTCTGTAATCTGTGGACTATCAGAGAGTTGATGAAACACAGAAATTGCATCGGGATTCAATACAACAGTCACCATGCGAACTTTCCTCCATGGGAGTAATGTCTCATACAGTCTACGCATTGGTCAATCCCTGGAAGACCAGTAGTAGTTTCCGATGCACATCTGGAGGCATTCTGTAATCTGTTGACCTTCAAGGCGTTGATGAAACACAGTATTTGCATCGGGATTGTATACAACAGTCACGATGCTTACCTTCCTCCATGGGAGTAATGTCTCAAAGAATTTACACTTGGATCGTTCCCTGGAAGACCAGTAGTAGTTTCCGATGCACATCTTGAGGCATTCTGTAATCTGTGGACTATCAGAGTGTTGATGAAACACAGAAATTGCATCGCGATTGAATACAACAGTCACCATGCGCACTTTCTTATACGGGAGTTGTGTCTCAAACAGTCTACTCTTTGATCGTTCCCTGGAAGACCAGTAGTAGTTTCCGATGCACATCTGGAGGTTTACTGTAATCTGTGGACCATCAGAGTGTTGATGAAACACAGAAATTGCATCGTGATTGAACACAACAGTCACCATGCGCAATTTTCTCCATGTGAGTAATGTCTCAAAGAGTCTACGCTTTGATCGTTCCCTGGAAGACCAGTAGTAGCTTCCGATGCACATCTGGTGGCATTCTGTAATCTGTGGACTATCAGAGTGTTGATGAAACACAGAAATTGCATCGTGATTGAATACAACAGTCACCATGGGCTCTTTCCTCCACGGGAGGTATGTCTCAAACAGTCTCCGTTTTGATCGTTCCCTGGAAGACCAGTAGTAGTTTCCGATGCACATCTGGTAGCATTCTGTAATCCGTGGACTATCAGAGTGTTGATGAAACACAGAAATTGCATCGGGATTGAATACAACAGTCACCAACCGCACTTCCCTCCATGGGGATAAAGTCTGAAACAGTCTACGCTTTGATCGTTCCCTGGAAGACCAGTAGTGGTTTCCGATGCACATCAGGTGGCATTCTGTAATCTGTGGACTATCAGAGTGTTGATGAAACACAGAAATTGCATCGTGATTGAATACAACAGTCACCATGCGCACTTACCTCCACGGCAGGTATGTCTAAAACGGTCTACGCTTTGATCGTTCCCTGGAAGACCAGTAGTAGTTTCCGATGCACATTTGGTGGCATTCTGTAATCTGTGGACTATCAGAGTGTTGATGAAACACAGAAATTGCATCGGGATTGAATACAACAGTCACCATCCGCACTTCCCTCCATGGGAGTAATGTCTGAAACAGTCTACGCTTTGATCGTTCCCTGGAAGACCAGTAGTAGTTTCCGATGCACATCTGGTGGCATTCTGTAATCTGTGGACTGTCCGAGTGTTGATGAAATACAGATATTGCATCGGGATTGAATACAACAGTCACCATGTGCACTTTCCAACACGGGAGTAATGTCTCAAACAGTCTACACTTTGATCGTTCCCTGGAAGAACAGTAGTAGTTTGCGATCCACATCTGGAGGCATTCTGTAATCTGTGGACTATCAGAGTGTTGATAAAACAC
This sequence comes from Schistocerca gregaria, assembly GCF_023897955.1. Lineage (NCBI taxonomy): Eukaryota > Metazoa > Arthropoda > Insecta > Orthoptera > Acrididae > Schistocerca > Schistocerca gregaria. Next base: position 2,144,361 of record NW_026061798.1, on the reverse strand, counting down.
AGAAAATGCATCGGGATTGAATACAACAGTCACCATGCGCACTTTCCTCCATGGGAGTAATGTCACAAAGAGTTTACGCTTTGATCGTTACCTGTATGACCAGTAGTAGATTAAGATGCACATCTGGAAGCATTCTGTAATCTGTGAACTAACTGAGTGTTGATGAAACACAGAAATTAAATCGGGATTGAATACAACTGCCACCATGCGCACTTTCCTCCACGGGAGATAAGTCTAAAACAGTCTACGCTTTGATCGTTCTCTGGAAGACCAGTAGTAGCTTCCGATGCACATATGGTGGCATTCTGTATTCTGTGGACTATCAGAGTTTTGATGAAACACAGAAATTGCATTGGCATTGAATACAACAGTCACCATGCGCACTTCCTCCACGGGAGTGATGTCTCAAACAGACTACGCTTTGATCGTTCCCTTGAAGACCAGTAGTAGTTTCCGATGCACATCTGGTGGCATTCTGTAATCTGTGGACTCTCAGTGTGTTGATGAAATTCAGAAATTGCATCGGGATTGAATACAACAGTCACCATGCACACTTTCCAACACGGGAGTAATGTCTCAAACAGTCTACGCTTTGATCGTTCCCTGGAAGACCAGTAGTAGCTTCCGATGCACATCAGGTGGCATTCTGTAATCTGTGGACTATCAGAGTGTTGATGAAACACAGAAATTGCATCGTGATTGAATACAACAGTCACCATGCGCACTTTCCTCCACGGCAGGTATGTCTAAAACGGTCTACGCTTTGATCGTTCCCTGGAAGACCAGTAGTAGTTTCCGATGCACATTCGGTGGCATTCTGTAATCTGTGGACTATCAGAGTGTTGATGAAACACAGAAATTGCATCGGGATTGAATACAACAGTCACCATCCGCACTTCCCTCCATGGGAGTAATGTCTGAAACAGTCTACGCTTTGATCGTTCCCTGGAAGACCAGTAGTAGTTTCCGATGCACATCTGGTGGCATTCTGTAATCTGTGGACTATCAGAGTGTTGATGAAACACAGAAATTGCATCTTGATTGAATACAACAGTCACCATGCGCACTTTCCTCCACGGGAGTGATGTCTCAAACAGACTACGCTTTGATCGTTCCCTGGAAGACCAGTAGTAGTTTCCGATCCACATCTGGAGCATTCTGTAATCTGTTGACTATCACAGTGTTGATGAAACGCAGAAATTGCTTCGAGTTTGAATACAACAGTCACAATGCGCACCGTCCTCCATGGGAGTAATGTCACAAAGAGTTTATGCCTTGATAGTTACCTGCATGACCAGTAGTAGTTTAAGATGCACATGTGGAGGCATTCTGTAACCTGTTGACCTTCAAAGCGTTGGTGAAACACAGTATTTGCATCGGGATTCTATACAACAGTCACGATGCTTACCTTTCTCCATGGGAGTAATGTCTCAAAGAATTTACGCTTTGATCGTTCCCTGGAAGACCAGTAGAAGTTTCCGATGCACATCTGGAGGCATTCTGTGATCTGTGGACTATCAGAGTGTTGATAAAACACAGAAATTGCTTCGGGATTGAATACCACAGCCACCATGCGCACTTTCCTCCATGGGAGTAGTGTCTCATACAGTCTACGCTTTGATCGTTCCCTGGAGACCAGAAGTAGTTTCCGATGCACATCTGGAGGCATTCTGAAATCTGTGTACTAATTGAGTGTTGATGAAACACAGAAATTGCATCGGGATTGAATAGAACAGTCACCATCCGCACCTCCCTCCATGGGGTAATGTCTCAAACAGTCTACGCTTTGATCGTTCCCTGGAAGACCAGTAGTAGTTTCCGATGCACATCTGGTGGCATTCTGTAATCTGTGGACTGTCAGAGTGTTGATGGAACACAGAAATTGCGTCGGGATTGAATACAACAGTCAATATGCGCACTTACCTACACGGGAGTAATGTCTCAAACAGTCTACGCTTTGATCGTTCCCTGGAAGACCAGTAGTAGTTTCCGATGCACATCTGGAGGCATTCTGTAATCTGTGGACTATCAGAGTGTTGATAAAACACAGAAAATATATCGGGATTGAATACAACAGTCACCATGCGCACTTTCCTCCATGGGCGTAATGTCTCAAAACAGTCTACGCTTTGATCGTTCCCTGGAAGACCAGTAGTAATTTCCGATGCACATCTGGTGGCATTCTGTAATCTTTGGACTGTCAGAGTGTTGATGAAACTCAGAAATTGCATCGGGATTAAACACAACAGTCACCATTCGCACTTTCCTCCATGGGAGAAATGTCTCAAACAGTCTACGTTTTGATCGTTCCCTGGAAGACCAGTAGTAGTTTCCGATGCACATCTTTAGGCACTCGGTAATCCGTGGACTATCAGACTGTTGATGTAACACAGAAATTGCATCGGGATTTAATACAAGAGTCACCATGCGCACTTTTTTCCATGCAAGTAATGTCTCAAACAGACTACACTTTGATCGTTCCCTGGAAGACCAGTAGTAGTTTCCGATGCATATGTGTTGGCATTCTGTAATCTGTTGACTATCAGAGTGTTGATGAAACACAGAAATTGCTTCGAGATTGAATATAACAGTCACGATGCGCACATTCCTCCATGGGAGTAATGTCACAAAGAGTTTACGCTTTGATCGTTCCCTGGAAAACACAAAGTAGTTTCCGATGCACATCTGGAGGCATTCTGTAATCTGTGGACTATCAGAGAGTTGATGAAACACAGAAATTGCATCGGGATTCAATACAACAGTCACCATGCGAACTTTCCTCCATGGGAGTAATGTCTCATACAGTCTACGCATTGGTCAATCCCTGGAAGACCAGTAGTAGTTTCCGATGCACATCTGGAGGCATTCTGTAATCTGTTGACCTTCAAGGCGTTGATGAAACACAGTATTTGCATCGGGATTGTATACAACAGTCACGATGCTTACCTTCCTCCATGGGAGTAATGTCTCAAAGAATTTACACTTTGATCGTTCCCTGGAAGACCAGTAGTAGTTTCCGATGCACATCTGGAGGCATTCTGTGATCTGTGGACTATCAGAGTGTTGATGAAACACAGAAATTGCATCGCGATTGAATACAACAGTCACCATGCGCACTTTCTTATACGGGAGTTGTGTCTCAAACAGTCTACTCTTTGATCGTTCCCTGGAAGACCAGTAGTAGTTTCCGATGCACATCTGGAGGTTTACTGTAATCTGTGGACCATCAGAGTGTTGATGAAACACAGAAATTGCATCGTGATTGAACACAACAGTCACCATGCGCAATTTTCTCCATGTGAGTAATGTCTCAAAGAGTCTACGCTTTGATCGTTCCCTGGAAGACCAGTAGTAGCTTCCGATGCACATCTGGTGGCATTCTGTAATCTGTGGACTATCAGAGTGTTGATGAAACACAGAAATTGCATCGTGATTGAATACAACAGTCACCATGCGCACTTTCCTCCACGGGAGGTATGTCTCAAACAGTCTACGTTTTGATCGTTCCCTGGAAGACCAGTAGTAGTTTCCGATGCACATCTGGTGGCATTCTGTAATCTGTGGACTATCAGAGTGTTGATGAAACACAGAAATTGCATCGGGATTGAATACAACAGTCACCAACCGCACTTCCCTCCATGGGGATAATGTCTGAAACAGTCTACGCTTTGATCGTTCCCTGGAAGACCAGTAGTGGTTTCCGATGCACATCAGGTGGCATTCTGTAATCTGTGGACTATCAGAGTGTTGATGAAACACAGAAATTGCATCGTGATTGAATACAACAGTCACCATGCGCACTTTCCTCCACGGCAGGTATGTCTAAAACGGTCTACGCTTTGATCGTTCCCTGGAAGACCAGTAGTAGTTTCCGATGCACATTCGGTGGCATTCTGTAATCTGTGGACTATCAGAGTGTTGATGAAACACAGAAATTGCATCGGGATTGAATACAACAGTCACCATCCGCACTTCCCTCCATGGGAGTAATGTCTGAAACAGTCTACGCTTTGATCGTTCCCTGGAAGACCAGTAGTAGTTTCCGATGCACATCTGGTGGCATTCTGTAATCTGTGGACTGTCCGAGTGATGATGAAATACAGATATTGCATCGGGATTGAATACAACAGTCACCATGTGCACTTTCCAACACGGGAGTAATGTCTCAAACAGTCTACACTTTGATCGTTCCCTGGAAGAACAGTAGTAGTTTGCGATCCACATCTGGAGGCATTCTGTAATCTGTGGACTATCAGAGTGTTGATAAAACACAGAAAATGCATCGGGATTGAATACAACAGTCACCATGCGCACTTTCCTCCATGGGAGTAATGTCACAAAGAGTTTACGCTTTGATCGTTACCTGTAAGACCAGTAGTAGATTAAGATGCACATCTGGAAGCATTCTGTAATCTGTGAACTAACTGAGTGTTGATGAAACACAGAAATTAAATCGGGATTGAATACAACTGCCACCATGCGCACTTTCCTCCACGGGAGATAAGTCTAAAAGAGTCTACGCTTTGATCGTTCTCTGGAAGACCAGTAGTAGCTTCCGATGCACATATGGTGGCATTCTGTATTCTGTATACTATCAGAGTTTTGATGAAACACAGAAATTGCATTGGCATTGAATACAACAGTCACCATGCGCACTTCCTCCACGGGAGTGATGTCTCAAACAGACTACGCTTTGATCGTTCCCTGGAAGACCAGTAGTAGTTTCCGATGCACATCTGGTGGCATTCTGTAATCTGTGGACTCTCAGTGTGTTGATGAAATACAGAAATTGCATCGGGATTGAATACAACAGTCACCATGCACACTTTCCAACACGGGAGTAATGTCTCAAACAGTCTACGCTTTGATCGTTCCCTGGAAGACCAGTAGTAGCTTCCGATGCACATCTGGTGGCATTCTGTAATCTGTGGACTATCAGAGTGTTGATGAAACACAGAAATTGCATCTTGATTGAATACAACAGTCACTATGCGCACTTTCCTCCACGGCAGGTATGTCTCAAACAGTCTACGCTTTGATCGTTCCCTGGAAGACCAGTAGTAGTTTCCGATGCACATCTGGTGGCATTCTGTAATCTGTGGACTATCAGAGTGTTGATAAAACACAGAAAATGCATCGGGATTGAATACAACAGTCACCATGCGCACTTTCCTCCATGGGAGTAATGTCACAAAGAGTTTACGCTTTGATCGTTACCTGTATGACCAGTAGTAGATTAAGATGCACATCTGGAGGCATTCTGTAATCTGTGAACTAACTGGGTGTTGATGAAACACAGAAATTAAATCGGGATTGAATACAACTGCCACCATGCGCACTTTCCTCCACTGGAGATAAGTCTAAAACAGTCTACGCTTTGATCGTTCCCTGGAAGACCAGTAGTAGCTTCCGATGCACATATGGTGGCATTCTGTATTCTGTGGACTATCAGAGAGTTGATGAAACACAGAAATTGCATTGGCATTGAATACAACAGTCACCATGCGCACTTTCCTCAGCGGGAGTGATGTCTCAAACAGACTACGCTTTGATCGTTTCCTGGAAGACCAGTAGTAGTTTCCGACGCACATCTGTTGGCATTCTGTAATCTGTGGACTGTCAGAGTGTTGATGAAATACAGAAATGGCATCGGGATTGAATACAACAGTCACCGTGCGCACTTTCCAACAAGGGAGTAATGTCTCAAACAGTCTACGCTTTGATCGTTCCCTGGAAGACCAGTAGTAGTTTCCGATCCACATCTGGAGCATTCTGTAATCTGTTGACTATCACAGTGTTGATGAAACGCAGAAATTGCTTCGAGTTTGAATACAACAGTCACCATGCGCACCTTCCTCCATGGGAGTAATTTCACAAAGAGTTTACGCTTTGATAGTTACCTGCATGACCAGTAGTAGTTTAAGATGCACATGTGGAGGCATTCTGTAATCTGTTGACCTTCAAAGCGTTGATGAAACACAGAATTTGCATCGGGATTGTATACAATAGTCACGATGCTTACCTTCCTCCATGGGAGTAATGTCTGAAACAGTCTACGCTTTGATCGTTCCCTGGAAGACCAGTAGTAGTTTCCGATGCACATATAGTGGCATTCTGTGGACTATCAGAGTGTTGATGAAACACAGAAATTGCATTGGCATTGAATACAACAGTCACCATGCGCACTTTCCTCCACGGGCGTGATGTCTCAAACAGACTACGCTTTGATCGTTCCCTGGAAGACCAGTAGTAGTTTCCGATGCACATCTGGTGGCATTTTGTAATTTGTGGACTCTCAGTGTGTTGATGAAATACAGAAATTGCATCGGGATTGAATACAACAGTCACCATGCACACTTTCCAACACGGGAGTAATGTCTCAAACAGTCTACGCTTTGATCGTTCCCTGGAAGTCCAGTAGTAGCTTCCGATGCACAATTGGTGGCATTTTGTAATCTGTGGACTATCAGAGTGTTGATGAAACACAGTAAACGCATCGTGATTGAATACAACAGTCAACATGCGCACTTTCCTCCACGGCAGGTATGTCTCAAACAGTCTACGCTTTCATCGTTCCCTGGAAGACCAGTAGTAGTTTCCGATGCACATATGGTGGCATTCTGTATTCTGTGGACTATCAGAGTGTTGATGAAACACAGAAATTGCATTGGCATTGAATACAACAGTCAGCATGTGCACTTTCCTCAGCGGGAGTGATGTCTCAAACAGACTACGCTTTGATCGTTCCCTGGAAGACCAGTAGTAGTTTCCGATGCACATCTGTTGGCATTCTGTAATCTGTGGACTGTCAGAGTGTTGATGAAATACAGAAATTGCATCGGGATTGAATACAACAGTCACCATGCGCACTTTCCAACACGGGAGTAATGTCTCAAACAGTCTACGCTTTGATCGTTCCCTGGAAGACCAGTAGTAGTTTCCGATCCACATCTGGAGCATTCTGTAATCTGTTGACTATCACAGTGTTGATGAAACGCAGAAATTGCTTCGAGTTTGAATACAACAGTCACCATGCGCACCTTCCTCCATGGGAGTAATATCACAAAGAGTTTACGCTTTGATAGTTACCTGCATGACCAGTAGTAGTTTAAGATGCACATGTGGAGGCATTCTGTAATCTGTTGACCTTCAAAGCGTTGATGAAACACAGAATTTGCATCGGGATTGTATACAACAGTCACGATGTTTACCTTCCTCCATGGGAGTAATGTCTCAAAGAGATTACGCTTTGATCGTTAACTGGAAGACCAGTAGTAGTTTCCGATGGACATCTGGAGGCATTCTGTATTCTGTGGACTATCAGAGTGTTGATGAAACACAGAAATTGCATCGGGATTGAATACAACAGTCACCATGCGCACCTTCCTCCACGGGAGTAATGTCTCAAACAGTCTACGCTTTGATCGTTCCCTGGAAGACCAGTAATAGTTTCCGATGGACATCTGGAGGCATTCTGTAATCTGTGGACTATCAGAGTGTTGATGAAACACAGAAATTGCATCGGGATTGAATACAACAGTCACCATGCGCACCTTCCTCCATGGGAGTAATGTCACAAAGAGTTTACGATTTGATCGTTACCTGTATGACCAGTAGTAGTTTAAGATGCACATCTGGAGGCATTCTGTAATCTGTGGACTATCAGAGTGTTGATAAAACACAGAAAATGCATCGGGATTGAATACAACAGTCACCATGCGTACTTTCCTCCATGGGAGTAATGTCTCAAACTGTCTACGCTTTTGATCGTTCCCTGGAAGACCAGTAGTAGTTTCCGATGCATATCTGGCGGCACTCGGTAATCCGTGGACTATCAGACTGTTGATGAGACACAGATATTGCATCGGGATTAAATACAAGAGTCACCATGCGCACTTTTCTCCATGCAAGTAATGTCTCAAACAGACTACACTTTGAGCGTTCCCTGGAATACCAGTAGTAGCTTCCGATGCACATATGTTGGCATTCTGTAATCTGTTGACTATCAGAGTGTTGATGAAACACAGAAATTGCTTCCAGATTGAACACAACAGACACCATGCGCACTTTCCTCCACGGGAAGTAAGTCTAAAACAGTCTACGCTTTGATCGTTCCCTGGAAGACCAGTAGTAGTTTCCGATGCACATCTGGTGGCATTCTGTAATCTGTGGACTATCAGAGTGTTGATGAAACTCAGAAATTGCATCGGGATTGAATACAACAGTCACCATGCGCATTTTCCTCCATGAGAGTAATGTCTCACACAGTCTACGCTTTGATCGTTGCCTGGAAGACTAGTAGTAGTTTCCGATGCACATCTGGAGGCATTCTGTTATCTGTGGGCTATCAGAGTGTTGATAAAACACAGAAAATGCATCGGGATTGAATACAACAGTCACCATGCGTACTTTCCTCCATGGGAGTAATGTCTCAAACTGTCTACGCTTTGATCGTTGCCTGGAAGACCAGTAGTAGTTTCCGATGCACATCTGGAGGGATTCGGTAATCCGTGGACTATCAGACTGTTGATGAGACACAGATATTGCATCCGGATTGAATACAAGAGTCACCATGCGCACTTTTTTCCATGCAAGTAATGTCTCAAACAGACTACACTTTGATCGTTCCCTGGAATACCAGTAGTAGTTTCCGATGCACATCTGTTGGCATTCTGTAATCTGTTGACTATCAGAGTGTTGACGAAACACAGAAATTGCTTCGAGATTGAACACAACAGTCACCATGCGCACATTCCTCCATGGGAGTAATGTCACAAAGAGTTTACGCTTTGATCGTTACCTGGAAAACACATAGTAGCTTCCGATGCACATCTGGAGGCATTCTGTAATCTGTGGACTATCAGAGTGATGATGAAACACAGAAATTGCATCGGGATTCAATACAACAGTCACAATGCGAACTTTCCTCCATGGGAGTAATGTCTGAAACAGTCTACGCTTTGATCGTTCCCTGGAAGACCAGTAGTGGTTTCCGATGCACATCTGGTGGCATTCTGTAATCTGTGGACTGTCAGAGTGTTGATGAAATACAGATATTTTATCGGGATTGAATACAACAGTCACCATGCGCACTTTCCAACACGGGAGTAACGTCTCAAACAGTCTACGCTTTGATTGTTCCCTGGAAGACCAGTAGTAGTTTCCGATCCACATCTGGAGGCATTCTGTAATCTGTGGACTATCAGAGTGTTGATAAAACACAGAAAAAGCATCGGGATTGAATACAACAGTCACCATGCGCACTTTCCTCCATGGGAGTAATGTCACAACGAGTTTACGCTTTGATCGTTACCTGTATGACCAGTAGTAGTTTAAGATGCACATGTGGAGGCATTCTGTAATCTGTGAACTAACTGAGTGTTGATGATACACAGAAATTGAATCGAGATTGAATACAACAGTCACCATGCGCACTTTCCTCCACGGGAGATAAGTCTAAAACAGTTTACGCTTTGATCGTTCCCTGGAAGACCAGTAGTAGCTTCCGATGCACAAATGGTGGCATTCTGTATTCTGTGGACTATCAGAGTGTTGATGAAACACATAAATTGCATCGTGATTGAATACAACAGTCACCATGCGCACTTTCCTCCACGGGAGTGATGTCTCAAACAGACTACGCTTTGATCGTTCCCTGGAAGACCAGTAGTAGTTTCCGATGCACATCTAGTGGCAATCTGTAATCTGTGGACGGTCAGAGTGTTGATGAAATACAGAAATTGCATCGGGATTGAATACAACAGTCACCATTCGCACTTTCCAACACGGGAGTAATGTCTCAAACAGTCTACGCTTTGATCGTTCCCTGGAAGACCAGTAGTAGTTTCCGATACACATCTGGAGCATTCTGTAATCTGTTGACTATCGGAGTGTTGATGCAACGCAGAAATTGCTTCGAGTTTGAATACAACAGTCACCATGCGCACCTTCCTCCATGGGAGTAATGTCACAAAGAGTTTACGCTTTGATCGTTACCTGTATGACCAGTAGTAGTTTAAGATGCACATCTGGAGGCATTCTGTAATCTGTGAACTAACTGAGTGTTGATGAAACACAGAAATTGCATCGGGATTGAATACAACAGTCACCATGCTCACTTTACTCCACGGGAGGTAAGTCTAAAACAGTCTACGCTTTGATCGTTCCCTGGAAGAGCAGTAGTAGCTTCCGATGCACATATGGTGGCATTCTGTATTCTGTGGACTATCAGAGTATTGATGAAACAGAGAAATTGCATCGGGATTGAATACAACAGTCACCATGCGCACCTTCCTCCACAGGAGTAATGTCTCAAACAGTCTACGCTTTGATCGTTCCCTGGAAGACCAGTAGTAGTTTCCGATAGACATCTGGTGGCATTCTGTAATTTCTGGACTATCAGTGTGTTGATGAAACACAGAAATTGCATCGGGATTGAATACAACAGTCAAAATGCGCACTTTCCTCCATGGGGGTAATGTCTCTAACAGTCTACGCTTTGATCGTTCCCTGGAAGACCAGTAGTAATTTCCGATGCACATCTGGTGGCATTCTGTAATCTGTGGACTATCAGAGTGTTGATAAAACACAGAAAATATATCGGGATTGAATACAACAGTCACCATGCGCACTTTCCTCCATGGGCGTAATGTCTCAAACAGTCTACGCTTTGATCGTTCCCTGGAAGACCAGTAGTAATTTCCGATGCACATCTGGTGGCATTCTGTAATCTGTGGACTGTCTGAGTGTTGATGAAACTCAGAAATTGCATCGGTATTTAATACAACAGTCACCATTCGCACTTTCTTCCACGGGAGTAGTGTCTCAAACAGTCTACTCTTTGATCGTTCCCTGGGAGACCAGTAGTAGTTTCCGATGCACATCTGGAGGCTTTCTGTAGTCTGTGGACCATCAGAGTGTTGATGAAACACAGAATTTGCATGGGAATTGAATACAACAGTCACCATGCGCACTTTCCTCCATGTGAGTAATGTCGCAAACAGGCTACGCTTTGATCGTTCCCTAGAAGACCAGTAGTAGTTTCCGATGCACATCTGGAGGCATTCTGTAATCTGTGGACTATCAGAGTGTTGATAAAACACAGAAAATACATCGGGATTTAATACAACAGACACCATGCGCACTTTCCTCCATGGGAGTAATGTCTCAAACTGTCTACGCTTTGATCGTTCCCTGGAAGACCAGTAGTAGTTTCCGATGCACATCTGGAGGCACTCGGTAATCCGTGGACTATCAGACTGTTGATGAAACACAGAAATTGCATCGGGATTGCATACAACAGTCACCATGCGCACCTTCCTCCACGGGAGTAATGTCTCAAACAGTCTACGTTTTGATCGTTCCCTGGAAGACCAGTAGTAGTTTCCGATAGACATCTGGTGGCATTCTGTAATCTGTGGACTATCAGAATGTTGATGAAACCCAGAAATTGCATCGGGATTGTATACAACAGTCACCATGCGCACTTTCCTCCATGGGGGTTATGTCTCTAACAGTCTACGCTTTGATCGTTCCCTGGAAGACCAGTAGTAATTTCCGATGCACATCTGGTGGCATTCTGTAATCTGTGGACTATCAGAGTGTTGATAAAACACAGAAAATATATCGGGATTGAATACAACAGTCACCATGCGCACTTTCCTCCATGGGCGTAATGTCTCAAACAGTCTACGCTTTGATCGTTCCCTGGAAGACCAGTAGTAATTTCCGATGCACATCTGGTGGCATTCTGTAACCTGTGGACTGTCTGAGTGTTGATGAAACTCAGAAATTGCATCGGTATTTAATACAACAGTCACCATTCGCAATTTCTTCCACGGGAGTAGTGTCTCAAACAGTCTACTCTTTGATCGTACCCTGGGAGACCAGTAGTAGATTCCGATGCACATCTGGAGGCTTTCTGTTGTCTGTGGACCATCAGAGTGTTGATGAAACACAGAAATTGCATGGGGATTGAATACAACAGTCACCATGCGCACTTTCCTCCATGTGAGTAATGTCGCAAACAGGCTACGCTTTGATCGTTCCCTAGAAGACCAGTAGTAGTTTCCGATGCACATCTGGAGGCATTCTGTAATCTGTGGACTATCAGAGTGTTGATAAAACACAGAAAATGCATCGGGATTGAATACAACAGTCACCATGCGCACTTTCCTCCATGGGAGTAATGTCTCAAACTGTCTTCGCTTTGATCGTTCCCTGGAAGACCAGTAGTAGTTTCCGATGCACATCTGGATTCACTCGGTAATCCGTGGACTATCAGACTGTTGATGAAACACAGAAATTGCATCGGGATTTAATACAAGAGTCACCATGCGCACTTTTTTCCATGCAAGTAATGTCTCAAACAGACTACACTTTGATCGTTCCCTGGAAGACCAGTAGTAGTTTCCGATGCACATCTGTTGGCATTCTGTAATCTGTTGACGATCAGAGTGTTGATGAAACACAGAAATTGCTTCGAGATTGAATATAACAGTCACCATGCGCACATTCCTCCATGGGAGTAATGTCACAAAGAGTTTACGATTTGATCGTTCCCTGGAAAACACATAGTAGTTTCCGATGCACATCTGGAGGCATTCTGTAATCTGTGGACTATCAGAGTGTTGATGAAACACAGAAATTGCATCGGGATTCAATACAACAGTCACCATGCGAACTTTCCTCCATGGGAGTAATGTCTCATACAGTCTACGCATTGATCAATCCCTGGAAGACCAGTAGTAGTTTCCGATGCACATCTGGAGGCATTCTGTAATCTGTTGACCTTCAAGGCGTTGATGAAACACAGTATTTGCATCGGGATTGTATACAACAGTCACGATGCTTACCTTCCTCCATGGGAGTAATGTCTCAAAGAATTTACGCTTTGATCGTTCCCTGGAAGACCAGTAGTAGTTTCCGATGCGCATCTGGAGGCATTCTGTAATCTGTGGACTATCAGAGTGTTGATGAAACACAGTATTTGCATCGGGATTGTATACAACAGTCACGATGCTTACCTTCCTCCATGGGAGTAATGTCTCAAAGAATTTACGCTTTGATCGTTAGCTGGAAGACCAGTAGTAGTTTCCGATGCACATCTGGAGGATTTCTGTAATCTGTTGACCATCAGAGTGTTGATGAAACACAGAAATTGCATCGTGATTGAACACAACAGTCACCATGCGCAATTTTCTCCATGTGAGTAATGTCTCAAACAGACTACGCTTTGATCGTTCCCTGGAAGACCAGTAGTAGCTTCCGATGCACATCTGGTGGCATTCTGTAATCTGTGGACTATCAGAGTGTTGATGAAACACAGAAATTGCATCGTGATTGAATACAACAGTCACCATGCGCACTTTCCTCCAAGGGAGGTATGTCTCAAACAGTCTACGCTTTGATCGTTCCCTGGAAGACCAGTAGTAGTTTCCGATGCACATCTGGTTTCATTCTGTGATCTGTGGACTATCAGAGTGTTGATGAAACACAGAAATTGCATCGGGATTGAATACAACAGTCACCAACCGAACTTCCCTCCATGGGAGTAATGTCTAAACAGTCTAGGCTTTGATCGTTCCCTAGAAGACCAGTAGTAGTTTCCGATGCAAATCTGGTGGCATTCTGTAATCTGTGGACTGTCAGTGTGTTGATGAAATACAGAAATTGCATCGGGATTGAATACAACAGTCACCATGCGCACTTTCCTCCATGGGAGTAGTGTCTCATACAGTCTACGCTTTGATCGTTCCCTGGAGACCAGAAGTAGTTTCCGATGGACATCTGGAGGCATTCTGAAATATGTGGACTGTCAGAGTGTTGATGAAACACAGAAATTGCATCGCGATTGAATACAACAGTCACCATGCGCACTTTCCTCCACGGGAGTAATGTCTCAAACAGTCAACGCTTTGATCGTTCCCTGGAAGACCAGTAGTAGTTTCCGATGCACATCTGGAGGCACTCGGTAATCCGTGGACTATCAGACTGTTGACGGAACACAGAAATTGCATCGGGATTGAATACAACAGTCACCATGCGCACCTTCCTCCACGGGAGTAATGTCTCAAACAGTCTACGCTTTGATCGTTCCCTGGAAGACCAGTAGTAGTTTCCGATGCACATCTAAAGGCACTTGGTAATCCGTGGACTATCAGACTGTTGATGAAACACAGAAATTGCATCGGGATTTAATACAAGAGTCACCATGCGCACTTTTTTCCATGCAAGTAATGTCTCAAACGGACTACACTTTGATCGTTCCCTGGAAGACCAGTAGTAGTTTCCGATGCACATCTGTTGGCATTCTGTAATCTGTTGACGATCAGAGTGTTGATGAAACACAGTAATTGCTTCGAGATCGAATATAACAGTCACCATGCGCACATTCGCCCATGGGAGTAATGTCACAAAGAGTTTACGATTTGATCGTTCCCTGGAAAACACATAGTAGTTTCCGATGCACATCTGGAGGCATTCTGTAATCTGTGGACTATCAGAGTGTTGATGAAACGCAGAAATTGCATCGGGATTCAATACAACAGTCACCATGCGAACTTTCCTCCATGGGAGTAATGTCTCATACGGTCTACGCATTGATCAATCCCTGGAAGACCAGTAGTAGTTTCCGATGCACATCTGGAGGCATTCTGTAATCTGTTGACCTTCAAGGCGTTGATGAAACACAGCATTTGCATCGGGATTGTATACAACAGTCACGATGCTTACCTTCCTCCATTGGAGTAATGTCTCAAAGAATTTACGCTTTGATCGTTTCCTGGAAGACCAGTAGTAGTTTCCGATGCACATCAGGAGGCATTCTGTAATCTGTGGACAATCAGAGTGTTGATAAAACACAGAATATATATCGGGATTGAATACAACAGTCACCGTGCGCACTTTCCTCCATGGGAGTAATGTCTCAAACAGTCTAGGATTTGATCGTTCCCTGGAAGACCAGTAGTAGTTTCCGATGCACATCTGGAGGCATTCTGTAATCTGTGGACTATCAGAGTGTTGATGAAACACAGAAATTGCAACGCGATTGAATACAACTGTCACCATGCGCACTTTCCTCCATGGGAGTAGTGTCTCATACAGTCTACGCTTTGATCGTTCCCTGGAGACCAGAAGTAGTTTCCGATGGACATCTGGAGGCATTCTGAAATATGTGGACTGTCAGAGTGTTGATGAAACACAGAAATTGCATCGGGATTGAATACAACAGTCACCATGCGCACTTTCCTCCACGGGAGTAATGTCTCAAACAGTCTACGCTTTGATCGTTCCCTGGAAGACCAGTAGTATTTTCCGATGCACATCAGGAGGCATTCTGTAATCTGTGGACAATCAGAGTGTTGATAAAACACAGAAAATATATCGGGATTGAATACAACAGTCACCATGCGCACTTTCCTCCATGGGAGTAATGTCTCAAACAGTCTAGGCTTTGATCGTTCCCTGGAAGACCAGTAATAATTTCCGATGCACATCTGGTGGCATTCTGTAATCTGTGGACTGTCAAAGTGTTGATGAAACTCAGAAATTGCATCGGTATTGAATACAACAGTCACCATGCGCACTTTCATATACGGGAGTTGTGTCTCAAACCGTCTACTCTTTGATCGTTCCCTGGAAGACCAGTAGTAGTTTCCGATGCACATCTGGAGGATTTCTGTAATCTGTTGACCATCAGAGTGTTGATGAAACACAGAAATTGCATCGTGATTGAACACAACAGTCACCATGCGCAATTTTCTCCATGTGAGTAATGTCTCAAACAGACTACGCTTTGATCGTTCCCTGGAAGACCAGTAGTAGCTTCCGATGCACATCTGGTGGCATTCTGTAATCTGTGGACTATCAGAGTGTTGATGAAACACAGAAATTGCTTCGTGATTGAATACAACAGTCACCATGCGCACTTTCCTCCACGGGAGGTATGTCTCAAACAGTCTACGCTTTGATCGTTCCCTGGAAGACCAGTAGTAGTTTCCGATGCACATCTGGTTTCATTCTGTGATCTGTGGACTATCAGAGTGTTGATGAAACACAGAAATTGCATCGGGATTGAATACAACAGTCACCAACCGAACTTCCCTCCATGGGAGTAATGTCTGAAACAGTCTACGCTTTGATCGTTCCCTAGAAGACCAGTAGTAGTTTCCGATGCAAATCTGGTGGCATTCTGTAATCTGTGGACTGTCAGTGTGTTGATGAAATACAGAAATTGCATCGGGATTGAATACAACAGTCACCATGCGCACTTTCCTCCATGGGAGTAGTGTCTCATACAGTCTACGCTTTGATCGTTCCCTGGAGACCAGAAGTAGTTTCCGATGGACATCTGGAGGCATTCTGAAATATGTGGACTGTCAGAGTGTTGATGAAACACAGAAATTGCATCGGGATTGAATACAACATTCACCATGCGCACTTTCCTCCACGGGAGTAATGTCTCAAACAGTCTACGCTTTGATCGTTCCCTGGAAGACCACTAGTAGTTTCCGATGCACATCAGGAGGCATTCTGTAATCTGTGGACAATCAGAGTGTTGTTAAAACACAGAAAATATATCGGGATTGAATACAACAGTGACCATGCGCACTTTCCTCCATGGGAGTAATGTCTCAAACAGTCTAGGCTTTGATCGTTCCCTGGAAGACCAGTAGTAGTTTCCGATGCACATCTGGAGGCACTCGGTAATCCGTGGACTATCAGACTGTTGACGAAACACAGAAATTGCATCGGGATTGAATACAACAGTCACCATGCGCACCTTCCTCCACGGGAGTAATGTCTCAAACAGTCTACGCTTTGATCGTTCCCTGGAAGACCAGTAGTAGTTTCCGATAGACATCTGGTGGCATTCTGTAATCTGTGGACTATCAGAGTGTTGATGAAACACAGAAATTGCATCGGGATTGAATACAACAGTCACCATGCGCACTTTCTTCCACGGGAGTAGTGTCTCAAACAGTCTACTCTTTGATCGTTCCCTGGGAGACCAGTAGTAATTTCCGATGCACATCTAGTGGCATTCTGTAATCTGTGGACTGTCTGAGTGTTGATGAAACTCAGAAATTGCATCGGTATTTATTACAACAGTCACCATTCGCACTTTCTTCCACGGGAGTAGTGTCTCAAACAGTCTACTACTTGATCGTTCCCTGGGAGACCAGTAGTAGTTTCCGATGAACATCTGTAGGCTTTCTGTAGTCTGTGGACCATCAGAGTGTTGATGAAACACAGAAATTGCATGGGGATTGAATACAACAGTCACCATGCGTACTTTCCTTCATGGGAGTAATGTCTCAAACTGTCTACGCTTTGATCGTTCCCTGGAAGACCAGTAGTAGTTTCCGATGCACATCTAAAGGCACTTGGTAATCCGTGGACTATCAGACTGTTGATGAAACACAGAAATTGCATCAGGATTTAATACAAGAGTCACCATGCGCACTTTTTTCCTTGCAAGTAATGTCTCAAACAGTCTACACTTTGATCGTTCCCTGGAAGACCAGTAGTAGTTTCCGATGCACATCTGTTGGCATTCTGTAATCTGTTGACGATCAGAGTGTTGATGAAACACAGTAATTGCTTCGAGATTGAATATAACAGTCACCATGCGCACATTCGCCCATGGGAGTAATGTCACAAAGAGTTTACGATTTGATCGTTCCCTGGAAAACACATAGTAGTTTCCGATGCACATCTGGAGGCATTCTGTAATCTGTGGACTATCAGAGTGTTGATGAAACGCAGAAATTGCATCGGGATTCAATACAACAGTCACCATGCGAACTTTCCTCCATGGGAGTAATGTCTCATACGGTCTACGCATTGATCAATCCCTGGAAGACCAGTAGTAGTTTCCGATGCACATCTGGAGGCATTCTGTAATCTGTTGACCTTCAAGGCGTTGATGAAACACAGCATTTGCATCGGGATTGTATACAACAGTCACGATCCTTACCTTCCTCCATTGGAGTAATGTCTCAAAGAATTTACGCTTTGATCGTTTCCTGGAAGACCAGTAGTAGTTTCCGATGCACATCAGGAGGCATTCTGTAATCTGTGGACAATCAGAGTGTTGATAAAACACAGAAAATATATCGGGATTGAATACAACAGTCACCGTGCGCACTTTCCTCCATGGGAGTAATGTCTCAAACAGTCTAGGATTTGATCGTTCCCTGGAAGACCAGTAGTAGTTACCGATGCACATCTGGTGGCATTCTGTAATCTGTGGACTGTCAAAGTGTTGATGAAACTCAGAAATTGCATCGGTATTGAATACAACAGTCACCATGCGCAATTTTCTCCATCTGAGTAATGTCTCAAACAGTCTACGCTTTGATCGTTCCCTGGAAGACCAGTAGTAGCTTCCGATGCACATCTGGTGGCATTCTGTAATCTGTGGACTATCAGAGTGTTGATGAAACACAGAAATTGCATCGGGATTAAATGCAACAGTCACCATGCGCACTTTCCTCCATGGGAGTAATGTCTGAAACTGTCTACGCTTTGATCGTTCCCTGGAAGACCAGTAGTAGTTTCCGTTGCAAATCTGGTGGCATTCTGTAATCTGTGGACTGTCAGAGTGTTGATGAAATACAGAAATTGCATCGGGATTAAATGCAACAGTCACCATGCGCACTTTCCTCCATGGGAGTAATGTCTGAAACTGTCTACGCTCTGATCGTTCCCTGGAAGACCAGTAGTAGTTTCCGTTGCAAATCTGGTGGCATTCTGTAATCTGTGGACTGTCAGAGTGTTGATGAAATACAGAAATTGCATCGGGATTGAATACAACAGTCACCATGCACACTTTCCAACACGGGAGTAATGTCTCAAACAGTCTACTCTTTGATCGTTCCCTGGAAGACCAGTAGTAGTTTCCGATGCACATTTGGCGTCATTCTGTAATCTGTGGACTATCAGAGTGTTGATGAAACACAGAAATTGCATCAGGATTCAATACAACAGTCACCATGCGAACTTTCCTCCATGGGAGTAACGTCTCATACAGTCTACGCATTGATCAATCCCTGGAAGACCAGTAGTAGTTTCCGATGCACATCTGGAGGCATTCTGTAATCTGTTGACCTTCAAGGCGTTGATGAAACACAGTATTTGCATCGGGATTGTATACAACAGTCACGATGCTTACCTTCCGCCATGGGAGTAATGTCTCAAAGAATTTACGCTTTGATCGTTCGCTGGAACACCAGTAGTAGTTCCCGATGCACATCTGGAGGCATTCTGTAATCTGTGGACTATCAGAGTGTTGATGAAACACAGAAATTGCATCGCGATTGAATACAACAGTCACCATGCGCACTTTCCTCCATGGGAGTAGTGTCTCATACAGTCTACGCTTTGATCGTTCCCTGGAGACCAGAAGTAGCTTCCGATGCACATCTGGAGGCATTCTGAAATATGTGGACTGTCAGAGTGTTGATGAAACACAGAAATTGCATCGGGATTGAATACAACAGTCACCATGCGCACTTTCCTCCACGGGAGTAATGTCTCAAACAGTCTACGCTTTGATCGTTCCCTGGAACACCAGTAGTAGTTTCCGATGCACATCTGGAGGCATTCTGTAATCTGTGGACTATCTGAGTGTTGATAAAACATAGAAAATATATCGGGATTGAATACAACAGTCACCATGCGCACTTTCTTATACGGGAGTAGTGTCTCAAACAGTCTACTCTTTGATCGTTCCCTGGAACACCAGTAGTAGTTTCCGATGCACATCTGGAGGCTTTCTGTAATCTGTGGACAATCAGAGTGTTGATGAGACACAGAAATTGCATCGTGATTGAACACAACAGTCACCATGCGCAATTTTCTCCATGTGAGTAATGTCTCAAACAGTCTACGCTTTGATCGTTTCCTAGAAGACCAGTAGTAGTTTCCGATGCACATCTGGAGGCATTCTGCAATCTGTGGACTATCAGACTGTTGATGAAACACAGAAATTGTGTCGGGATTGAATACAACAGTCACAATGCGCACTTTCCACCATGAGAGTAATGTCTCAAACAGTCTACGCTTAGATCGTTGCCTGGAAGACCAGTAGTATTTTCCGATGCACATCTGGAGGCATTCTGTAACCTGTGGACTATCAGAGTGTTGATGAAACACAGAAATTGCATCGGGATTGAATACAACAGTCACCATGCGCACTTTCCTCCTCAGGAGGTATGTCTCAAACAGTCTACGCTTTGATCGTTCCCTGGAAGACCAGTAGTAGTTTCCGATGCACATCTGGTGGCATTCTGTAATCTGTGGACTATCAGAGTGTTGATGAAACACAGAAAGTGCATCGGGATTGAATACAACAGTCACCATCCGCACTTCCCTCCATGGGAGTAATGTCTGAAACAGTCTACGCTTTGATCGATCCCTGGAAGACCAGTAGTAGTTTCCGATGCACATCTGGTGGCATTCTGTAATCTGTGGACTATCAGAGTGTTGATGAAACACAGAAAGTGCATCGGGATTGAATACAACAGTCACCATCCGCACTTCCCTCCATGGGAGTAATGTCTGAAACAGTCTAAGCTTTGATCGTTCCCTGGAAGACCAGTAGTTGTTTCCGATCCACATCTGGAGGCATTCTGTAATCTGTGGACTATCAGAGTGTTGATAAAACACAGAAAATGCATCTTGATTGAATACAACAGTCACCATGCGCACTTTCCTCCATAGGAGTAATGTCACAATGAGTTTACGCTTTGATCGTTACCTGTATGACCAGTAGTAGTTGAAGATGCACATGTGGAGGCATTCTGTAATCTGTGGCCTACCAGAGTGTTGATGAAGCACAGAGATTGCATCGAGATTGAATACAACAGTCACCATGCGCACTTCCCTCCATTGGAGTAATGTCTGAAACAGTCTACGCTTTGATCGTTCCCTGGAAGACCAGTAGTAGTTTCCGATGCATATCTGGTGGGATTCTGTAATCTACGGCCTGTCAGAGTGTTGATGAAATACAGAAATTGCATCGGGATTGAATACAAAAGTCACCATGCGCACTTTCCAACACGGGAGTAATGTCTCAAACAGTCTACGCTTCGATCGTTCCCTGGAAGACCAGTAGTAGTTTCCGATAGATATCTGGAGCATTCCGTAATCTGTTGACTATCATATTGTTGATGAAACGCAGAAATTGCTTCGAGTTTGAATACAACAGTCACCATGCGCACCTTCCTCCATGGGAGTAATGTCACAAAGAGTTTACGCTTTGATCGTTACCTGTATGACCAGTAATAGTTTAAGATGCACATCTGGAGGCATTCTGTAATCTGTGAACTAACTGAGTGTTGATGAAACACAGAAATTGCATCGGGATTGAATACAACTGTCACCATGCGCACTTTCCTCCACGGGAGGTAAGTCTAAAACAGTCTACGCTTTGAACGTTCCCTGGAAGACCAGTAGTAGCTTCCGATGCACATCTGAAGGCATTCCGTAATCTTTGGACTATCAGAGTGTTGATGAAACACAGAAATTGCATCGGGATTGAATACAACAGTCACCATGGGCACTTTCCTCCATGGGAGTAATGTCTCAAACAGTCTACGCTTTGATCGTTCCCTGGAAGACCAGTAGTAGTTTCCGATGCACATCTGGTGGCATTCTGTAATCTGTGGACTGTCAGAGTGTTGATGAAACTCAGAATCTGCATCGGTATTGAATGCAACAGTCACCATGCGCACTTTCTTCCATGGGAGTAGTGTCTCAAACAGTCTACTCTTTGATCGTTCCCTGGAAGATCAGTAGTAGTTTCCGATGCACATCTGGAGGCTTTCTGTAATCTGTGGACCATCAGAGTGTTGATGAAACGCAGAAATTTCATCATGATTGAATACAACAGTCACCATGCGCACTTTCCTCCATGAGAGTAATGTCTCAAACAGTCTACGCATTGATCGTTGCCTGTAAGACCAGTAGTAGTTTCCGATCCACATCTGGAGGCATTCAGTAATCTGTGGACTAACAGAGTGTTGATAAAACACAGAAAATGCATCGGGATTGAATACAACAGTCACCATGCGCACTTTCCTCCATGGGAGTAATGTCACAAAGAGTTTACGCTTTGATCGTTACCTGTATGACAAGTAGTAGTTTAAGATGCCCATGTGGAGGCATTCTGTAATCTGTGAAGTAACAGAGTGTTGATGAAACACAGAAATTGAATCGGGATTGAATACAACTGCCAATATGCGCACATTCCTCCACGGGAGTAATGTCTCAAACAGTCTACTCTTTGATCGTTCCCTGGAAGACAAGTAGTAGTTTCCGATGCACATCTGGTGGCTTTCTGTAACCTGTGGACTATCAGAGTGTTGATGAAACGCAGAAATTGCATCGGTATTGAATACAACAGTCACCATGCGCACTATCCTCCATGGAAGTAATGTCTCAAATAGTCTACGCTTTGATCGTTCCCTGGGAGACCAGTAGTAGTTTCCGATGCACATCTGGGTGCTTTCTGCAATCTGTGGACTTTCAGACTGGTGATGAAACACAGAAATTGCATCGGGATTGAACACAACACTCACAATGCGCACTTTCCTCCATGCGAGTAATTCTCAAACAGTCTACGCTTCGATCGTTACCTGGAAGACCAGTAGTAGTTTCCGATGCACATCTGGTGTCATTCTGTAATCTGTGGAGTATCAGAGTGTTGATGAAATACAGAAATTGCATCGGGATTGTATACAACAGACACGATGCTTATCTTCTTCCATGGGAGTAATGTCTCAAAGAGTTTACGTTTTTATCGTTCCCTGGATATCCAGTAGTAGTTTCCGATGCACATCTGGTGGTATTCTGTAATCTGTGGACTATCAGAGTGTTGATGAAGCTCAGAAATTGCATCGGGATTGAATACAAGAGTCTCCATGTGCACTTTCCTCCACGGGAGTAGTGTCTCAAACAGTCTACTCTTTGATCGATCCCTGGAAGACCAGTAGTAGTTTCCGATGCACATCTGGTGGCATTCTGCAATCTGTGGACTATAGGTGTGGTGATGAAACGCAGAAATTGCATCGGGATTGAATACAACAGTCACCATGCGCACTTTCCTCCACGGGAGTAATGTCTCAAACAGTCTACGCTTTGATCGTTACCTGGAAGACAAGTAGTAGTTTCCGATTCACGTCTGGTTTCATTTTGTAATCTGTGGACTTTCAGAGTGTAGATGAAACATAGAAATTGCATCGGGATAGATTACAACAGTCACCATGAGCACTTTCTTCAATGGGAGTAATGTCTCAAATAGTCTACGCTTTGATCGCTCGCTGGGAGACCGGTAGTAGTTTCCGATGCACATCTGGGTGCTTTCTGCAATCTATGGACTATCAGACTGTTGATGAAACACAGAAATTGCATCGGGATTGAATACAACACTCACAATGCCACTTTCCTCAATGCGAGTAATTCTCAAACAGTCTACGCTTTGATCGTTACCTGGAAGACCAGTAGTAGCTTCCGATGCACATCTGGTAGCATTCTGTAATCTGTGGACTATCAGAGTGTTGATGAAACACAGAAATTGCATCGGGATTCAATACAACAATCACCTTACGACTTTCCTCCACGGGAGTATTGTCTCAAACAGTGTACGCTTTGATCGTTCCCTGGAAGACCAGTAGTAGTTTCCGATGCACATCTGGTGCACTTCTGTTATCTGTGGACTATCAGATTGTTGATGAAACACAGAAATTGCATCTTGATTGAATGCAACAGTCACCGTCCGCACTCTCCTCCATGGGAGTAATGTCTGAACAGTCTACGCTTTGATCGTTCCCTGGAAGACCAGTAGTAGTTTCCGATGCACATCTGGTGGCTTTCTGTAATCTGTGGACTATCAGAGTGTTGATGAAACACAGAAATTGCATCGGGAATGAATACAACAGTCACCATGCACACTTTCCTCAACTTGAGTAATGTCTCAAAAAGTCTACGCTTCGATCGTTCCCTGGAAGACCAGTGGTAATTTCCGATGCACATCTGGAGGCAATCTGTAATCTGTGGACTATCAGACGGTTGATGAAACACAGAAATTGCATCGGGATTGAATACAACAGTCACCATGCGCTCTTTCCTCCATGGGAGTAATGTCTCAAACAGTCTACGTTTTGATCGTTCCCTGGAAGACCAGTAGTAGTTACCGATGCACATCTGGTGGCATTCTGTAATCTGTGGACTATCAGAGTGTTGATGAAACACAGAAATTGCATCGGGATTGAATAAACCAGTCACCATGCGCACTTTCCTCCATGGGAGTAATGTCTCAAACTGTCTACGATTTGTTCGTTCCCTGGAGGACCAGTAGTAGATTCCGATGCATATCTGGTGGCATTCTATAATCTGTGGACTACCAGAGTGTTGATGAAACACAGAAATTGCATCGGGATTGAATACAACAGTCACTATCCGCACTCTCCTCCATGAGATTAAACTCTGAAACAGTCTACGCTTTGATCGTTCCCTTTAAGACCAGTAGTAGTTTCCGATGCACATCTGGTGGCATTCTGTAATCTGTGGACTATCAGAGTGATTATGAAACTCAGAAATTGTATCGGGATTGAATACAACAGTCACCATGCGCGCTTTCCTCCGTGGGAGTAATGTCTCAAACAGTCTACTATTTGATCGTTCACTGGAAGACCAGTAGTAGTTTCCGATGCACATCTGGTGGCACTCTGTAATCTGTGGACTATCAGAGTGTTGATGAAACATAGAAATTGCATCGGGATTGAATACTACAGTCAACATGCGCACTTTCCTCAATGGGAATAATGTCTCAAACAGTCTACGCTTTGATCGTTCAATGGAAGACCAGTGGTAGTTTCCGATGCACATCTTGAGGCATTCTGTAATCTGTGGACTATCAGACTGTTGATGAAACACAGAAATTGCATCGGGATTGAATACAACATTCACCATGTGCACTTTCCTCCACAGGAGTATTGTCTGAAACAGTGTACGCTTTGATCGTGCCCTATAAGACCAGTAGTAGTTTCCGATGCACATCTGGTGTCATTCTGTAATCTGTGGACTATCAGATTGTTGATGAAACACAGAAAATGCATCTTGATTGAATGCAACAATCACCATCCGCACTCTAATCCATGGGAGTAATGTCTGAAAGAGTCTACGCTATGATTGTTCCCTGGAAGACCAGCAGTAGTTTCCGATGCACATCTGGTGGTATTCTGTAATCTGTGGACTATCAGAGTGTTGATGAAACTCAGAAATTGCATCGGGATTGAATACAACAGTCACCATGCGCACTTTCCTCCACGGGAGTTGTGTCTCAAACAGTCTACTCTTTGATCGTTCCCTGGAAGACCAGTAGTAGTTTCCGATGCACATCTGGTGGCTTTCTGTAATCTGTGGACTATCAGAGTGTTGATGACACACAGAAATTTCATTGGGATTGAGTACAACAGTCACCATGCGCACTTTCCTCCATGGGAGTAATGTCTCAAACAGTCTACGCTTTGATCGTTACCTGGAAGACAAGTAGTAGTTTCCGATTCACGTCTGGTTTCATTTTGTAATCTGTGGACTTTCAGAGTGTAGATGAAACATAGACATTGCATCGGGATAGATTACAACAGTCACCATGAGCACTTTCTTCAATGGGAGTAATGTCTCAAATAGTCTACGCTTTGATCGCTCGCTGGGAGACCGGTAGTAGTTTCCGATGCACATCTGGGTGCTTTCTGCAATCTATGGACTATCAGACTGTTGATGAAACACAGAAATTGCATCGGGATTGAATACAACACTCACAATGCCACTTTCCTCCATGCGAGTAATTCTCAAACAGTCTACGCTTTGATCGTTACCTGGAAGACCAGTAGTAGCTTCTGATGCACATCTGGTAGCATTCTGTAATATGTGGACTATCAGGGTGTTGATGAAACACAGAAATTGCATCGGGATTCAATACAACAGTCACCTTACGACTTTCCTCTACGGGAGTATTGTCTTAAACAGTGTACGCTTTGATCGTTCCCTGGAAGACCAGTAGTAGTTTCCGATGCACATCCGGTGCAATTCTGTTATCTGTGGACTATCAGATTGTTGATGAAACACAGAAATTGCATCTTGATTGAATGCAACAGTCACCATCCGCACTCTCCTCCATGGGAGTAATGTCTGAACAGTCTACGCTTTGATCGTTCCCTGGAAGACCAGTAGTAGTTTCCGATGCACATCTGGTGGCTTTCTGTAATCTGTGGACTATCAGAGTGTTGATGAAACACAGAAATTGCATCGGGAATGAATACAACAGTCACCATGCACACTTTCCTCAACTTGAGTAATGTCTCAAAAAGTCTACGCTTCGATCGTTCCCTGGAAGACCAGTGGTAGTTTCCGATGCACATCTGGAGGCAATCTGTAATCTGTGGACTATCAGACGGTTGATGAAACACAGAAATTGCATCGGTATTGAATACAACAGTCACCATGCGCTCCTTCCTCCATGGGAGTAATGTCTCAAACAGTCTACGTTTTGATCGTTCCCTGGAAGACCAGTAGTAGTTACCGATGCACATCTGCTGGCATTCTGTAATCTGTGGACTATCAGAGTGTTGATGAAACACAGAAATTGCATCGGGATTGAATAAACCAGTCACCATGCGCACTTTCCTCCATGGGAGTAATGTCTCAAACTGTCTACGATTTGTTCGTTCCCTGGAGGACCAGTAGTAGATTCCGATGCATATCTGGTGGCATTCTGTAATCTGTGGACTACCAGAGTGTTGATGAAACACAGAAATTGCATCGGGATTGAATACAACAGTCACTATCCGCACTCTCCTCCATGAGATTAATCTCTGAAACAGTCTACGCTTTGATCGTTCCCTTTAAGACCAGTAGTAGTTTCCGATGCACATCTGGTGGCATTCTGTAATCTGTGGACTATCAGAGTGATTATGAAACTCAGAAATTGTATCGGGATTGAATACAACAGTCACCATGCGCGCTTTCCTCCGTGGGAGTAATGTCTCAAACAGTCTTCTCTTTGATCGTTCACTGGAAGACCAGTAGTAGTTTCCGATGCACATCTGGTGGCATTCTGTAATCTGTGGACTATCAGAGTGTTGGTGAAACATAGAAATTGCATCGGGATTGAATACTACAGTCAACATGCGCACTTTCCTCAATGGGAATAATGTCTCAAACAGTCTACGCTTTGATCGTTCAATGGAAGACCAGTGGTAGTTTCCGATGCACATCGTGAGGCATTCCGTAATCTGTGGACTATCAGACTGTTGATGAAACACAGAAATTGCATCGGGATTGAATACAACACTCACAAAGCGCACTTTCCTCCATGCGAGTAATTCTCAAACAGTCTACGCTTTGATCGTTACCTGGAAGACCAGTAGTAGCTTCCGATGCACATCTGGCAGCACTCTGTAACCTGTGGACTATCAGAGTGTTGATGAAACACAGAAATTGCATCGGGATTGAATACAACATTCACCATGTGCACTTTCCTCCACAGGAGTATTGTCTCAAACAGTGTACGCTTTGATCGTGCCCTATAAGACCAGTAGTAGTTTCCGATGCACATCTGGTGTCATTCTGTAATCTGTGGACTATCAGATTGTTGATGAAACACAGAAAATGCATCTTGATTGAATGCAACAATCACCATCCGCACTCTAATCCATGGGAGTAATGTCTGAAAGAGTCTACGCTATGATTGTTCCCTGGAAGCCCAGCAGTAGTTTCCGATGCACATCTGGTGGTATTCTGTAATCGGTGGACTATCAGAGTGTTGATGAAACTCAGAAATTGCATCGGGGATTGAATACAACAGTCACCATGCGCACTTTCCTCCACGGGAGTTGTGTCTCAAAAAGTCTACTTTTTGATCGTTCCCTGGAAGACAAGTAATAGTTTCCGATGCACATCTGGTGGCTTTCTGTAATCTGTGGACTATCAGAGTGTTGATGACACACAGAAATTTCATCGGGATTGAGTACAACAGTCACCATGCGCACTTTCCTCCATGGGAGTAATGTCTCAAACAGTCTACGCTTTGATCGTTTCCTGGAAGACCAGTAGTAGTTTCCGATGCATATCTGGAGGCATTCTGAAATCTGTGGATTATCAGAGTGTTGATGAAACACAGGAATTGCATCGGGATTGAATACAACAGTCACCATGTGCACTTTCCTCCACGGGTGGTATGTCTCAAACAGTCTATGCTTTGATCGATCCCTGGAAGACCAGTAGTAGTTTCCGATGCACATCTGGTGGCATTCTGTAATCTGTGGACTATAGGAGTGTTGATGAAACACAGAAATTGCATCGGGATTGAATACAACAGTCACCATGAGCACTTTCCTCATTGGGAGTAATGTCTCAAACAGTCTACGCTTTGATCTTTACCTGGAAGACCAGTAGTAGCTTCCGATGCACATCTGGTAGCATTCTGTAATCTGTGGACTATCAGAGTGTTGACGATACTCAGAAATTGCATCGGGATTGCATACAACAGTCACCATACGCACTTTCCTCAACGGGAGTAATGTCTCAAACAGTCCACGCTTTGAACTTTCCCTGGATGACCAGTAGTAGTTTCCTATGCAATTCTGGAGGCATTCTGTAACCTGTGGACTATCAGACTGTTGATGAAACACAGAAATTGCATCGGGATTGAATGCAACAGTCACCATGCGCACTTTCCTCCATAGGAGTAATGTCTCAAACAGTCAACGCTTTTATCGTTGCCTGGAAGACCAGTAGTAGTTTCCGATGCACATCTGGAGGCATTCTGTAATCTGTGGACAATCAGTGTGTTGGTATAACACTGAAATTGCATCGGGATTGAATACAACAGTCACCATGCGCACTTTCCTCCTCGGGAGGTACGTTTCAAACAGTCTACGCTTTGATCGTTCCCTGGAAGACCTGTAGTAGCTTCCGATGCACATCTGGTGGGATACTGTAATCTGTGGACTATCAGAGTGTTGATGAAACTCAGAAATATCATCGGGATTGAATACAACAGTCACCATGCGCACTTGCCTCCATGGGAGTAATGTCTCACAGAGTTTACGCTTTGATGGTTCCCTGGAAGACCACTAGTAGTTTCCGATGCACATATGGAGGCATTCTGTAATCTTTATACTATCACAGTGTTGATGAAACACAGAAATTGCATCGGGATTGAATACAACAGTCACCATGCGCTCTTTCCTCTACATGAGGTATGTTTCAAACAGTCTACGCTTTGATCGTTCCCTGGAAGGCCAGTAGTAGTTTCCGATGCACATCTGGAGGCATTCTATAATCTGTGGACTATCAGACTGTTGATGAAACACAGAAATTGCATCGGGATTGAATACAACAGTCACCATCCGCACTTTCCTCATTGGGAGTAATGTCTCAAACAGTCTACGCTTTGAACGTTCCCTGGAAGACCAGTAGTAGTTTCCAATGCACATCTGGTGGCATTCTATAATCTGTGGACTATCAGAGTGTAGATGAAACACAGAAATTGCATCGAGATTGAATGCAACAGTCACCATGCGAAGTTTCCTCCATGGGAGTAATGTCTCAAACAGTCTACGCTTTGATCGTTCCCTCGAAGACCAGTAGTTGTTGCCGATGCACATCTGGAGGCATTCTGTTATCTGTGGACTATCAGAGTGTTGATGAAACACAGAAATAGCATCGGGATTGAATACAACAGTCACCATGCGGACTTTCCACCACAGGAGTAATTCTCAAACAGTCTATGCTTTGATCGTTCCCTGGAAGATCAGTAGTAGCATCCGATGCACATCTGGTGGCTTTCTGTAATCTGTGGACTATCAGAGTGATGATGAAACACAGAAATTGCATCGTGATTGAATACAACAGTCAAAATGCCCTCTTTCCTCCACGGGAGGTATGTCTCCAACAGTCTACGCTTTGATCGTTCCCTGGAAGACCAGTAGTAGTTTCCGATGCACATCGGGAAGTATTCTGTAACCTGTGGACTATCAGAGTGTTGATGAAACACAGATATTGCATCGGGATTGAATACAACAGTCACCATGCGAAGTTTCCTCCATGAGAGTAATGTCTCAAACAGTCTACGCATTGATCGTTCCCTGGAAGACCAGTAGTAGTTTGCGATGCACATCTGGTGGCTTTCTGTAATCTGTGGACTATCAGAGTGTTGATGAAACACAGAAATTGCATCGGGATTGAGTACAACAGTCACCATCCGCACTTTCCTCCATTTGAGTAATGTCTGAAACAGTCTACGATTTGATCGTTCCCTGGAAGACCAGTAGTAGTTTCCGATGCACACCTGGTGACATTCGGTAATCTGTGGACCATCAGAGTGTTGATGAAACACAGAAATTGCATAGGGATTGAATACAACAGTCACCATGCGCACTTTCCTCCATGGGAGTAATGTCTGAAACAGTCTACGCTTTGAACGTTAACTGGAAGACCAGTAGTAGTTTCCGATGCACATGGGGAGGCACTCTGTAATCTGTGGACTATCAGAGTGTTGATGAAACACAGAAATAGCATCGGGATTGAATACAGCACTCACCATGTGCACTTTCCTCCGTGGGAGTAATGTCTCAAAGAGTCTACGCTTTGATCGTTCCCTGGAAGACCAGTAGTATTTTCCGATGCACATCTGGAGGCATTCTGTAATCCGTGGAGTATCACAGTGTTGATGAAACACAGAAATTGCATAGGGATTCAATACAACGGTCACCATGCGAAGTTTCCTCCATGGGAGTAATGTCTCAAACAGTCTACGCTTTGATCGTTCCCTCTAAGAGCAGTAGTAGTTTAAGATGCACATCTGGAGGCATTCTGTAATCTGTGGACTATCAGAGTGTTGATGAAGCACAGAAATAGCATCGGGATTGAATACAACAGTCACCATGCGCAGTTTCCTCCACAGGAGTAATTCTCTAACAGTCTACGCTTTGATCGTTCCCTGGAAGACCAGTAGTTGCTTCCGATGCACATCTGGTGGCATTCTGTGCTCTGTGGACTATCAGAGTGTTGATGAAACACAGAAATTGCATCGTGATTGAATACAACAGTCACCATGCGCACTTTCCTCCATGGGAGTAATGTCTCTAACAGTCTACACTTTGATCGTTCCCTGGAAGACCAGTAGTAGTTTCCGATGCACATCTGGTGGCATTCTGTAGTCTGTGGACTATCAGAGTGTTGATGAAACACAGATATTGCATCGGGATTCAATACAACAGTCACCATCCGCACTTCCCTCCGTGGGAGTAATGTCTGAAACAGTCTACGCTTTGATCGTTCCCTGCAAGACCAGTAGTAGTTTCCGATGCACATCTGGTGGCATTCTGTAATCTGTGGACTGTCGGAGTGTTGATGAAACACAGAAATTGCATCGGGATTGAATACAACAGTCACCATGCGCACTTTCCTCTACGGGAGTAATCTCTCAAACAGTCTACGCTTTGATCGTTCCCTGGAAGACCAGTAGTAGTTTCCGATGCACATCTGGAGGCATTCTGTAATCTGTGGACTATCAGAGTGTTGATTAAACACAGAAAATGCATCGGGATTGAATACAACAGTCACCATGCGCACTTTCCTCCATGGGAGTAATGTCTCAAACAGTCTACGCTTTGATCGTTCTCTGGAAGACCAGTAGTAGTTTCCGATGCACATCTGGTGGCATTCTGTAATCTGTGGACTATCTGAGTGTTGATGAAACTCAGAAATTGCATCGGGATTGAATACAACTGTCACCATGCGCACTTTCCTCCATGGGAGTAATGTCTCAAACAGTCTACGCTTTCATCGTTCCCTCTAAGACCAGTAGTAGTTTCCGATGCACATCTGGTGGCATTCTGTAATCTGTGGACTATCAGGGTGTTGATGAAACACAGCTATTTCATCGGGATTCAATACAAGAGTCACCATCCGCACTTCCCTCCATGGGAGTAATGTCTGAAACAGTCTACGCTTTGATCGTTCCCTGGAAGACCAGTAGTAGTTTCCGATACACATCTGGTGGCATTCTGTAATCTGTGGACTGTCGGAGTGTTGATGAAACACAGAAATTGCTTCGTGATTGAATACAACAGTCACCATGCGCACTTTCCTCCACGGGATGTATGTCTCAAACAGTCTACACTTTGATCGTTCCCTGGAAGACCAGTAGCAGTTTCCGATGGACATCTGGTGGCATTCTGTAATCTGTGGACTATCAGAGTGTTGATGAAATACTGATATTGCATCGGGATTCAATACAACAGTCACCATCCGCACTTCCCTCCATGGGAGTAATGTCTCAAACAGTATACGCTTTGATCGTTCCCTGGAAGACCAGTAGTAGGTTCTGATGCACATCTGGTGGCATTCTGTAATCTGTGGACTGTCGGAGTGTTGATAAAACACAGAAAATGCATCGGGATTGAATACAACAGTCACCATGCGCACTTTCCTCCATGGGAGTTATGTCTCAAACAGTCTACGCTTTGATCGTTCCCTGGAAGACCAGTAGTAGTTTCCGATGCACATGGGGAGGCTCTCTGTAATCTGTGGACTATCAGAGTGTTGATGAAACACAGAAATAGCATCGGGATTGAATACAGCACTCACCATGTGCACTTTCCTCCATGGGAGTAATGTCTCAAAGAGTCTACGTTTGATCGTTCCCTGGAAGACCAGTAGTATTTTCCGATGCACATCTGGAGGCATTCTGTAATCCGTGGAGTATCACAGTGTTGATGAAACACAGAAATTGCATCGGGATTCAATACAACGGTCACCATGCGAAGTTTCCTCCATGGGAGTAATGTCTCAAACAGTCTACGCTTTCATCGTTCCCTCTAAGACCAGTAGTAGTTTCCGATGCACATCTGGAGGCATTCTGTAATCTGTGGACTATCAGAGTGTTGATGAAGCACAGAAATTGCATCGGGATTGAATACAACAGTCACCATGCGCACTTTCCTCCACAGGAGTAATTCTCAAACAGTCTACGCTTTGATCGTTCCCTGGAAGACCAGTAGTAGCTTCTGATGCACATCTGGTGGCTTTCTGTAATCTGTGGACTATCGGAGTGTTGATGAAACACAGGAATTGCATCGTGATTGAATACAACAGTCATCATGCGCACTTTCCTCCACGGGAGGTATGTCTCAAACAGTCTACACTTTGATCGTTCCCTGGAAGACCAGTAGTAGTTTCCGATGGATATCTGGTGGCATTCTGTAATCTGTGGACTATCAGAGTGTTGATGAAACACAGATATTGCATCGTTATTCAATACAACAGTCACCATCCGCACTTCCCTCTAATGGAAGTAATGTCTCAAACAGTCTACGCTTTGATCGTTCCCTGGAAGACCAGTAGTAGTTTCCGATGCACATCTGGTGGCATTCTGTAATCTGTGGACTGTCGGAGTGTTGATGAAACACAGAAATTGCATCGGGATTGAAAACAACAGTCACCATGCGCACTTTCCTCTACGGGAGTAATCTCTCAAACAGTCTACGCTTTGATCGTTCCCTGGAAGACCAGTAGTAGTTTCCGATGCACATCTGGAGGCATTCTGTAATCTGTGGACTATCAGAGTGTTGATGAAGCACAGAAATTGCATCGGGATTGAATACAACAGTCACCATGCGCACTTTCCTCCACAGGAGTAATTCTCAAACAGTCTACGCTTTGATCGTTCCCTGGAAGACCAGTAGTAGCTTCTGATGCACATCTGGTGGCTTTCTGTAATCTGTGGACTATCGGAGTGTTGATGAATCACAGGAATTGCATCGGGATTGAATACAACAGTCATCATGCGCACTTTCCTCCACGGGAGGTATGTCTCAAACAGTCTACGCTTTGATCGTTCTCTGGAAGACCAGTAGTAGTTTCCGATGCACATCTGGTGGCATTCTGTAATCTGTGGACCATCAGAGTGTTGATGAAACACAGAAATTGCATAGGGATTGAATACAACAGTCACCATGCGCACTTTCCTCCATGGGAGTAATGTCTGAAACAGTCTACGCTTTGAACGTTAACTGGAAGACCAGTAGTAGTTTCCGATGCACATGGGGAGGCACTCTGTAATCTGTGGACTATCAGAGTGTTGATGAAACACAGAAATAGCATCGGGATTGAATACAGCACTCACCATGTGCACTTTCCTCCGTGGGAGTAATGTCTCAAAGAGTCTACGCTTTGATCGTTCCCTGGAAGACCAGTAGTATTTTCCGATGCACATCTGGAGGCATTCTGTAATCCGTGGAGTATCACAGTGTTGATGAAACACAGAAATTGCATAGGGATTCAATACAACGGTCACCATGCGAAGTTTCCTCCATGGGAGTAATGTCTCAAACAGTCTACGCTTTGATCGTTCCCTCTAAGAGCAGTAGTAGTTTAAGATGCACATCTGGAGGCATTCTGTAATCTGTGGACTATCAGAGTGTTGATGAAGCACAGAAATAGCATCGGGATTGAATACAACAGTCACCATGCGCACTTTCCTCCACAGGAGTAATTCTCTAACAGTCTACGCTTTGATCGTTCCCTGGAAGACCAGTAGTTGCTTCCGATGCACATCTGGTGGCATTCTGTGCTCTGTGGACTATCAGAGTGTTGATGAAACACAGAAATTGCAACGTGATTGAATACAACAGTCACCATGCGCACTTTCCTCCATGGGAGTAATGTCTCTAACAGTCTACACTTTGATCGTTCCCTGGAAGACCAGTAGTAGTTTCCGATGCACATCTGGTGGCATTCTGTAGTCTGTGGACTATCAGAGTGTTGATGAAACACAGATATTGCATCGGGATTCAATACAACAGTCACCATCCGCACTTCCCTCCGTGGGAGTAATGTCTGAAACAGTCTACGCTTTGATCGTTCCCTGCAAGACCAGTAGTAGTTTGCGATGCACATCTGGTGGCATTCTGTAATCTGTGGACTGTCGGAGTGTTGATGAAACACAGAAATTGCATCGGGATTGAATACAACAGTCACCATGCGCACTTTCCTCTACGGGAGTAATCTCTCAAACAGTCTACGCTTTGATCGTTCCCTGGAAGACCAGTAGTAGTTTCCGATGCACATCTGGAGGCATTCTGTAATCTGTGGACTATCAGAGTGTTGATTAAACACAGAAAATGAATCGGGATTGAATACAACAGTCACCATGCGCACTTTCCTCCATGGGAGTAATGTCTCAAACAGTCTACGCTTTCATCGTTCCCTCTAAGACCAGTAGTAGTTTCCGATGCACATCTGGTGGCATTCTGTAATCTGTGGACTATCAGGGTGTTGATGAAACACAGCTATTGCATCGGGATTCAATACAAGAGTCACCATCCGCACTTCCCTCCATGGGAGTAATGTCTGAAACAGTCTACGCTTTGATCGTTCCCTGGAAGACCAGTAGTAGTTTCCGATACACATCTGGTGGCATTCTGTAATCTGTGGACTGTCGGAGTGTTGATGAAACACAGAAATTGCTTCGGGATTCAATACAACAGTCACCATGCGAACTTTCCTCCATGGGAGTAATGTCTCAAATAGTCTACGCATTGATCGATCCCTGGAAGATCAGAAGTAGTTTCCGATGCTCATCTGGAGGCAATCTGTAATCTGTTGACCTTTAAAGTGTTGATGAAAGACAGAAATCGCATCGGGATTTTATACAACAGTCACAATGCTTACCTTCCTCCATGGGAGTAATGTCTCAAACAGTCTACGTTTTGATCGTTCCCTGGTAGACCAGTAGTAGCTTCCGATGCACATCTGGTGACTTTCTGTAATCTGTGTACTACCAGAGTGTTGACGAAACACAGAGATTGCATCGGGATATAATACAACCGTCACCATGCGCACTATCCTCCATGGGAGAAATGTCACAAACAGTGCACGCTTTGATTGTTGCCTGGAAGACCAGTAGTAGCTTCCGATGCACATCTGGTGGCATTCTGTAATCTGTGGACAATCAGTGTGTTGGTATAACACTGAAATTGCATCGGGATTGAATACAACAGTCACCATGCGCACTTTCCTCCTCGGGAGGTACGTTTCAAACAGTCTACGCTTTGATCGTTCCCTGGAAGACCTGTAGTAGCTTCCGATGCACATCTGGTGGGATACTGTAATCTGTGGACTATCAGAGTGTTGATGAAACTCAGAAATATCATCGGGATTGAATACAACAGTCACCATGCGCACTTGCCTCCATGGGAGTAATGTCTCACAGAGTTTACGCTTTGATGGTTCCCTGGAAGACCACTAGTAGTTTCCGATGCACATATGGAGGCATTCTGTAATCTTTATACTATCACAGTGTTGATGAAACACAGAAATTGCATCGGGATTGAATACAACAGTCACCATGCGCTCTTTCCTCTACATGAGGTATGTTTCAAACAGTCTACGCTTTGATCGTTCCCTGGAAGGCCAGTAGTAGTTTCCGATGCACATCTGGAGGCATTCTATAATCTGTGGACTATCAGACTGTTGATGAAACACAGAAATTGCATCGGGATTGAATACAACAGTCACCATCCGCACTTTCCTCATTGGGAGTAATGTCTCAAACAGTCTACGCTTTGAACGTTCCCTGGAAGACCAGTAGTAGTTTCCAATGCACATCTGGTGGCATTCTATAATCTGTGGACTATCAGAGTGTAGATGAAACACAGAAATTGCATCGAGATTGAATGCAACAGTCACCATGCGAAGTTTCCTCCATGGGAGTAATGTCTCAAACAGTCTACGCTTTGATCGTTCCCTCGAAGACCAGTAGTTGTTGCCGATGCACATCTGGAGGCATTCTGTTATCTGTGGACTATCAGAGTGTTGATGAAACACAGAAATAGCATCGGGATTGAATACAACAGTCACCATGCGGACTTTCAACCACAGGAGTAATTCTCAAACAGTCTATGCTTTGATCGTTCCCTGGAAGATCAGTAGTAGCATCCGATGCACATCTGGTGGCTTTCTGTAATCTGTGGACTATCAGAGTGATGATGAAACACAGAAATTGCATCGTGATTGAATACAACAGTCAAAATGCCCTCTTTCCTCCACGGGAGGTATGTCTCCAACAGTCTACGCTTTGATCGTTCCCTGGAAGACCAGTAGTAGTTTCCGATGCACATCGGGAAGTATTCTGTAATCTGTGGACTATCAGAGTGTTGATGAAACACAGATATTGCATCGGGATTGAATACAACAGTCACCATGCGAAGTTTCCTCCATGAGAGTAATGTCTCAAACAGTCTACGCATTGATCGTTCCCTGGAAGACCAGTAGTAGTTTGCGATGCACATCTGGAGGCTTTCTGTAATCTGTGGACTATCAGAGTGTTGATGAAACACAGAAATTGCATCGGGATTGAGTACAACAGTCACCATCCGCACTTTCCTCCATTTGAGTAATGTCTGAAACAGTCTACGATTTGATCGTTCCCTGGAAGACCAGTAGTAGTTTCCGATGCACATCTGGTGACATTCGGTAATCTGTGGACCATCAGAGTGTTGATGAAACACAGAAATTGCATCGGGATTGAATACAGCACTCACCATGTGCACTTTCCTCCGTGGGAGTAATGTCTCAAAGAGTCTACGCTTTGATCGTTCCCTGGAAGACCAGTAGTATTTTCCGATGCACATCTGGAGGCATTCTGTAATCCGTGGAGTATCACAGTGTTGATGAAACACAGAAATTGCATAGGGATTCAATACAACGGTCACCATGCGAAGTTTCCTCCATGGGAGTAATGTCTCAAACAGTCTACGCTTTGATCGTTCCCTCTAAGAGCAGTAGTAGTTTAAGATGCACATCTGGAGGCATTCTGTAATCTGTGGACTATCAGAGTGTTGATGAAGCACAGAAATAGCATCGGGATTGAATACAACAGTCACCATGCGCACTTTCCTCCACAGGAGTAATTCTCTAACAGTCTACGCTTTGATCGTTCCCTGGAAGACCAGTAGTTGCTTCCGATGCACATCTGGTGGCATTCTGTGCTCTGTGGACTATCAGAGTGTTGATGAAACACAGAAATTGCATCGTGATTGAATACAACAGTCACCATGCGCACTTTCCTCCATGGGAGTAATGTCTCTAACAGTCTACACTTTGATCGTTCCCTGGAAGACCAGTAGTAGTTTCCGATGCACATCTGGTGGCATTCTGTAGTCTGTGGACTATCAGAGTGTTGATGAAACACAGATATTGCATCGGGATTCAATACAACAGTCACCATCCGCACTTCCCTCCGTGGGAGTAATGTCTGAAACAGTCTACGCTTTGATCGTTCCCTGCAAGACCAGTAGTAGTTTCCGATGCACATCTGGTGGCATTCTGTAATCTGTGGACTGTCGGAGTGTTGATGAAACACAGAAATTGCATCGGGATTGAATACAACAGTCACCATGCGCACTTTCCTCTACGGGAGTAATCTCTCAAACAGTCTACGCTTTGATCGTTCCCTGGAAGACCAGTAGTAGTTTCCGATGCACATCTGGAGGCATTCTGTAATCTGTGGACTATCAGAGTGTTAATTAAACACAGAAAATGCATCGGGATTGAATACAACAGTCACCATGCGCACTTTCCTCCATGGGAGTAATGTCTCAAACAGTCTACGCTTTGATCGTTCTCTGGAAGACCAGTAGTAGTTTCCGATGCACATCTGGTGGCATTCAGTAATCTGTGGACTATCTGAGTGTTGATGAAACTCAGAAATTGCATCGGGATTGAATACAACTGTCACCATGCGCACTTTCCTCCATGGGAGTAATGTCTCAAACAGTCTACGCTTTCATCGTTCCCTCTAAGACCAGTACTAGTTTCCGATGCACATCTGGTGGCATTCTGTAATCTGTGGACTATCAGGGTGTTGTTGAAACACAGCTATTGCATCGGGATTCAATACAAGAGTCACCATCCGCACTTCCCTCCATGGGAGTAATGTCTGAAACAGTCTACGCTTTGATCGTTCCCTGGAAGACCAGTAGTAGTTTCCGATACACATCTGGTGGCATTCTGTAATCTGTGGACTGTCGGAGTGTTGATGAAACACAGAAATTGCTTCGTGATTGAATACAACAGTCACCATGCGCACTTTCCTCCACGGGATGTATGTCTCAAACAGTCTACACTTTGATCGTTCCCTGGAAGACCAGTAGCAGTTTCCGATGGACATCTGGTGGCATTCTGTAATCTGTGGACTATCAGAGTGTTGATGAAATACTGATATTGCATCGGGATTCAATACAACAGTCACCATCCGCACTTCCCTCCATGGGAGTAATGTCTCAAACAGTATACGCTTTGATCGTTCCCTGGAAGACCAGTAGTAGGTTCTGATGCACATCTGGTGGCATTCTGTAATCTGTGGACTGTCGGAGTGTTGATAAAACACAGAAAATGCATCGGGATTGAATACAACAGTCACCATGCGCACTTTCCTCCATGGGAGTTATGTCTCAAACAGTCTACGCTTTGATCGTTCCCTGGAAGACCAGTAGTAGTTTCCGATGCACATGGGGAGGCACTCTGTAATCTGTGGACTATCAGAGTGTTGATGAAACACAGAAATAGCATCGGGATTGAATACAGCACTCACCATGTGCACTTTCCTCCATGGGAGTAATGTCTCAAAGAGTCTACGCTTTGATCGTTCCCTGGAAGACCAGTAGTATTTTCCGATGCACATCTGGAGGCATTCTGTAATCCGTGGAGTATCACAGTGTTGATGAAACACAGAAATTGCATCGGGATTCAATACAACGGTCACCATGCGAAGTTTCCTCCATGGGAGTAATGTCTCAAACAGTCTACGCTTTGATCGTTCCCTCTAAGGGCAGTAGTAGTTTAAGATGCACATCTGGAGGCATTCTGTAATCTGTGGACTATCAGAGTGTTGATGAAGCACAGAAATAGCATCGGGATTGAATACAACAGTCACCATGCGCACTTTCCTCCACAGGAGTAATTCTCTAACAGTCTACGCTTTGATCGTTCCCTGGAAGACCAGTAGTTGCTTCCGATGCACATCTGGTGGCATTCTGTGCTCTGTGGACTATCAGAGTGTTGATGAAACACAGAAATTGCATCGTGATTGAATACAACAGTCACCATGCGCACTTTCCTCCATGGGAGTAATGTCTCTAACAGTCTACACTTTGATCGTTCCCTGGAAGACCAGTAGTAGTTTCCGATGCACATCTGGTGGCATTCTGTAGTCTGTGGACTATCAGAGTGTTGATGAAACACAGATATTGCATCGGGATTCAATACAACAGTCACCATCCGCACTTCCCTCCGTGAGAGTAATGTCTGAAACAGTCTACGCTTTGATCGTTCCCTGCAAGACCAGTAGTAGTTTCCGATGCACATCTGGTGGCATTCTGTAATCTGTGGACTGTCGGAGTGTTGATGAAACACAGAAATTGCATCGGGATTGAATACAACAGTCACCATGCGCACTTTCCTCCACGGGAGTAATGTCTCAAACAGTCTACGCTTTCATCGTTCCCTCTAAGACCAGTAGTAGTTTCCGATGCACATCTGGAGGCATTCTGTAATCTGTGGACTATCAGAGTGTTGATGAAGCACAGAAATTGCATCGGGATTGAATACAACAGTCACCATGCGCACTTTCCTCCACAGGAGTAATTCTCAAACAGTCTACGCTTTGATCGTTCCCTGGAAGACCAGTAGTAGCTTCTGATGCACATCTGGTGGCTTTCTGTAATCTGTGGACTATCGGAGTGTTGATGAAACACAGGAATTGCATCGTGATTGAATACAACAGTCATCATGCGCACTTTCCTCCACGGGAGGTATGTCTCAAACAGTCTACACTTTGATCGTTCCCTGGAAGACCAGTAGTAGTTTCCGATGGATATCTGGTGGCATTCTGTAATCTGTGGACTATCAGAGTGTTGATGAAACACAGTTATTGCATCGTTATTCAATACAACAGTCACCATCCGCACTTCCCTCTAATGGGAGTAATGTCTCAAACAGTCTACGCTTTGATCGTTCCCTGGAAGACCAGTAGTAGTTTCCGATGCACATCTGGTGGCATTCTGTAATCTGTGGACTGTCGGAGTGT
The DNA here is from genome assembly GCF_023897955.1 of Schistocerca gregaria. NCBI lineage: Eukaryota > Metazoa > Arthropoda > Insecta > Orthoptera > Acrididae > Schistocerca > Schistocerca gregaria. Next base: position 2,103,197 of record NW_026061798.1, on the reverse strand, counting down.
TGATGAAACACAGAAATTGCATCGGGATTGAAAACAACAGTCACCATGCGCACTTTCCTCTACAGGAGTAATCTCTCAAACAGTCTACGCTTTGATCGTTCCCTGGAAGACCAGTAGTAGTTTCCGATGCACATCTGGAGGCATTCTGTAATCTGTGGACTATCAGAGTGTTGATGAAGCACAGAAATTGCATCGGGATTGAATACAACAGTCACCATGCGCACTTTCCTCCACAGGAGTAATTCTCAAACAGTCTACGCTTTGATCGTTCCCTGGAAGACCAGTAGTAGCTTCTGATGCACATCTGGTGGCTTTCTGTAATCTGTGGACTATCGGAGTGTTGATGAATCACAGGAATTGCATCGTGATTGAATACAACAGTCATCATGCGCACTTTCCTCCACGGGAGGTATGTCTCAAACAGTCTACGCTTTGATCGTTCTCTGGAAGACCAGTAGTAGTTTCCGATGCACATCTGGTGGCATTCTGTAATCTGTGGACTATCTGAGTGTTGATGAAACTCAGAAATTGCATCGGGATTGAATACAACTGTCACCATGCGCACTTTCCTCCATGGGAGTAATGTCTCAAACAGTCTACGCTTTCATCGTTCCCTCTAAGACCAGTAGTAGTTTCCGATGCACATCTGGTGGCATTCTGTAATCTGTGGACTATCAGGGTGTTGATGAAACACAGCTATTGCATCGGGATTCAATACAAGAGTCACCATCCGCACTTCCCTCCATGGGAGTAATGTCTGAAACAGTCTACGCTTTGATCGTTCCCTGGAAGACCAGTAGTAGTTTCCGATACACATCTGGTGGCATTCTGTAATCTGTGGACTGTCGGAGTGTTGATGAAACACAGAAATTGCTTCGTGATTGAATACAACAGTCACCATGCGCACTTTCCTCCACGGGATGTATGTCTCAAACAGTCTACACTTTGATCGTTCCCTGGAAGACCAGTAGCAGTTTCCGATGGACATCTGGTGGCATTCTGTAATCTGTGGACTATCAGAGTGTTGATGAAATACTGATATTGCATCGGGATCCTATACAACAGTCACCATCCGCACTTCCCTCCATGGGAGTAATGTCTCAAACAGTATACGCTTTGATCGTTCCCTGGAAGACCCGTAGTAGGTTCTGATGCACATCTGGTGGCATTCTGTAATCTGTTTACTGTCGGAGTGTTGATAAAACACAGAAAATGCATCGGGATTGAATACAACAGTCACCATGCGCACTTTCCTCCATGGGAGTTAAGTCTCAAACAGTCTACGCTTTGATCGTTCCCTGGAAGACCAGTAGTAGTTTCCGATGCACATGGGGAGGCACTCTGTAATCTGTGGACTATCTGTGTGTTGATGAAACACAGAAATAGCATCGGGATTGAATACAGCACTCACCATGTGCACTTTCCTCCATGGGAGTAATGTCTCAAAGAGTCTACGCTTTGATCGTTCCCTGGAAGACCAGTAGTATTTTCCGATGCACATCTGGAGGCATTCTGTAATCTGTGGACTGTCGGAGTGTTGATGAAACACAGAAATTGCATCGGGATTGAATACAACAGTCACCATGCGCACTTTCCTCTACGGGAGTAATCTCTCAAACAGTCTACGCTTTGATCGTTCCCTGGAAGACCAGTAGTAGTTTCCGATGCACATCTGGAGGCATTCTGTAATCTGTGGACTATCAGAGTGTTGATTAAACACAGAAAATGCATCGGGATTGAATACAACAGTCACCATGCGCACTTTCCTCCATGGGAGTAATGTCTCAAACAGTCTACGCTTTGATCGTTCTCTGGAAGACAAGTAGTAGTTTCCGATGCACATCTGGTGGCATTCTGTAATCTGTGGACTATCTGAGTGTTGATGAAACTCAGAAATTGCATCGGGATTGAATACAACTGTCACCATGCGCACTTTCCTCCATGGGAGTAATGTCTCAAACAGTCTACGCTTTCATCGTTCCCTCTAAGACCAGTAGTAGTTTCCGATGCACATCTGGTGGCATTCTGTAATCTGTGGACTATCAGGGTGTTGATGAAACACAGCTATTGCATCGGGATTCAATACAAGAGTCACCATCCGCACTTCCCTCCATGGGAGTAATGTCTGAAACAGTCTACGCTTTGATCGTTCCCTGGAAGACCAGTAGTAGTTTCCGATACACATCTGGTGGCATTCTGTAATCTGTAGACTGTCGGAGTGTTGATGAAACACAGAAATTGCTTCGTGATTGAATACAACAGTCACCATGCGCACTTTCCTCCACGGGATGTATGTCTCAAACAGTCTACACTTTGATCGTTCCCTGGAAGACCAGTAGCAGTTTCCGATGGACATCTGGTGGCATTCTGTAATCTGTGGACTATCAGAGTGTTGATGAAATGCTGATATTGCATCGGGATTCAATACAACAGTCACCATCCGCACTTCCCTCCATGGGAGTAATGTCTCAAACAGTATACGCTTTGATCGTTCCCTGGAAGACCAGTAGTAGGTTCTGATGCACATCTGGTGGCATTCTGTAATCTGTGGACTGTCGGAGTGTTGATAAAACACAGAAAATGCATCGGGATTGAATACAACAGTCACCATGCGCACTTTCCTCCATGGGAGTTATGTCTCAAACAGTCTACGCTTTGATCGTTCCCTGGAAGACCAGTAGTAGTTTCCGATGCACATGGGGAGGCACTCTGTAATCTGTGGACTATCAGAGTGTTGATGAAACACAGAAATAGCATCGGGATTGAATACAGCACTCACCATGTGCACTTCCCTCCGTGAGAGTAATGTCTGAAACAGTCTACGCTTTGATCGTTCCCTGCAAGACCAGTAGTAGTTTCCGATGCACATCTGGTGGCATTCTGTAATCTGTGGACTGTCGGAGTGTTGATGAAACACAGAAATTGCATCGGGATTGAATACAACAGTCACCATGCGCACTTTCCTCCACGGGAGTAATGTCTCAAACAGTCTACGCTTTCATCGTTCCCTCTAAGACCAGTAGTAGTTTCCGATGCACATCTGGAGGCATTCTGTAATCTGTGGACTATCAGAGTGTTGATGAAGCACAGAAATTGCATCGGGATTGAATACAACAGTCACCATGCGCACTTTCCTCCACAGGAGTAATTCTCAAACAGTCTACGCTTTGATCGTTCCCTGGAAGACCAGTAGTAGCTTCTGATGCACATCTGGTGGCTTTCTGTAATCTGTGGACTATCGGAGTGTTGATGAAACACAGGAATTGCATCGTGATTGAATACAACAGTCATCATGCGCACTTTCCTCCACGGGAGGTATGTCTCAAACAGTCTACACTTTGATCGTTCCCTGGAAGACCAGTAGTAGTTTCCGATGGATATCTGGTGGCATTCTGTAATCTGTGGACTATCAGAGTGTTGATGAAACACAGATATTGCATCGTTATTCAATACAACAGTCACCATCCGCACTTCCCTCTAATGGGAGTAATGTCTCAAACAGTCTACGCTTTGATCGTTCACTGGAAGACCAGTAGTAGTTTCCGATGCACATCTGGTGGCATTCTGTAATCTGTGGACTGTCGGAGTGTTGATGAAACACAGAAATTGCATCGGGATTGAAAACAACAGTCACCATGCGCACTTTCCTCTACGGGAGTAATCTCTCAAACAGTCTACGCTTTGATCGTTCCCTGGAAGACCAGTAGTAGTTTCCGATGCACATCTGGAGGCATTCTGTAATCTGTGGACTATCAGAGTGTTGATGAAGCACAGAAATTGCATCGGGATTGAATACAACAGTCACCATGCGCACTTTCCTCCACAGGAGTAATTCTCAAACAGTCTACGCTTTGATCGTTCCCTGGAAGACCAGTAGTAGCTTCTGATGCACATCTGGTGGCTTTCTGTAATCTGTGGACTATCGGAGTGTTGATGAATCACAGGAATTGCATCGTGATTGAATACAACAGTCATCATGCGCACTTTCCTCCACGGGAGGTATGTCTCAAACAGTCTACGCTTTGATCGTTCTCTGGAAGACCAGTAGTAGTTTCCGATGCACATCTGGTGGCATTCTGTAATCTGTGGACTATCTGAGTGTTGATGAAACTCAGAAATTGCATCGGGATTGAATACAACTGTCACCATGCGCACTTTCCTCCATGGGAGTAATGTCTCAAACAGTCTACGCTTTCATCGTTCCCTCTAAGACCAGTAGTAGTTTCCGATGCACATCTGGTGGCATTCTGTAATCTGTGGACTATCAGGGTGTTGATGAAACACAGCTATTGCATCGGGATTCAATACAAGAGTCACCATCCGCACTTCCCTCCATGGGAGTAATGTCTGAAACAGTCTACGCTTTGATCGTTCCCTGGAAGACCAGTAGTAGTTTCCGATACACATCTGGTGGCATTCTGTAATCTGTGGACTGTCGGAGTGTTGATGAAACACAGAAATTGCTTCGTGATTGAATACAACAGTCACCATGCGCACTTTCCTCCACGGGATGTATGTCTCAAACAGTCTACACTTTGATCGTTCCCTGGAAGACCAGTAGCAGTTTCCGATGGACATCTGGTGGCATTCTGTAATCTGTGGACTATCAGAGTGTTGATGAAATACTGATATTGCATCGGGATCCAATACAACAGTCACCATCCGCACTTCCCTCCATGGGAGTAATGTCTCAAACAGTATACGCTTTGATCGTTCCCTGGAAGACCCGTAGTAGGTTCTGATGCACATCTGGTGGCATTCTGTAATCTGTGGACTGTCGGAGTGTTGATAAAACACAGAAAATGCATCGGGATTGAATACAACAGTCACCATGCGCACTTTCCTCCATGGGAGTTAAGTCTCAAACAGTCTACGCTTTGATCGTTCCCTGGAAGACCAGTAGTAGTTTCCGATGCACATGGGGAGGCACTCTGTAATCTGTGGACTATCTGTGTGTTGATGAAACACAGAAATAGCATCGGGATTGAATACAGCACTCACCATGTGCACTTTCCTCCATGGGAGTAATGTCTCAAAGAGTCTACGCTTTGATCGTTCCCTGGAAGACCAGTAGTATTTTCCGATGCACATCTGGAGGCATTCTGTAATCTGTGGACTGTCGGAGTGTTGATGAAACACAGAAATTGCATCGGGATTGAATACAACAGTCACCATGCGCACTTTCCTCTACGGGAGTAATCTCTCAAACAGTCTACGCTTTGATCGTTCCCTGGAAGACCAGTAGTAGTTTCCGATGCACATCTGGAGGCATTCTGTAATCTGTGGACTATCAGAGTGTTGATTAAACACAGAAAATGCATCGGGATTGAATACAACAGTCACCATGCGCACTTTCCTCCATGGGAGTAATGTCTCAAACAGTCTACGCTTTGATCGTTCTCTGGAAGACCAGTAGTAGTTTCCGATGCACATCTGGTGGCATTCTGTAATCTGTGGACTATCTGAGTGTTGATGAAACTCAGAAATTGCATCGGGATTGAATACAACTGTCACCATGCGCACTTTCCTCCATGGGAGTAATGTCTCAAACAGTATACGCTTTGATCGTTCCCTGGAAGACCAGTAGTAGGTTCTGATGCACATCTGGTGGCATTCTGTAATCTGTGGACTGTCGGAGTGTTGATAAAACACAGAAAATGCATCGGGATTGAATACAACAGTCACCATGCGCACTTTCCTCCATGGGAGTTATGTCTCAAACAGTCTACGCTTTGATCGTTCCCTGGAAGACCAGTAGTAGTTTCCGATGCACATGGGGAGGCACTCTGTAATCTGTGGACTATCAGAGTGTTGATGAAACACAGAAATAGCATCGGGATTGAATACAGCACTCACCATGTGCACTTCCCTCCGTGAGAGTAATGTCTGAAACAGTCTACGCTTTGATCGTTCCCTGCAAGACCAGTAGTAGTTTCCGATGCACATCTGGTGGCATTCTGTAATCTGTGGACTGTCGGAGTGTTGATGAAACACAGAAATTGCATCGGGATTGAATACAACAGTCACCATGCGCACTTTCCTCCACGAGAGTAATGTCTCAAACAGTCTACGCTTTCATCGTTCCCTCTAAGACCAGTAGTAGTTTCCGATGCACATCTGGAGGCATTCTGTAATCTGTGGACTATCAGAGTGTTGATGAAGCACAGAAATTGCATCGGGATTGAATACAACAGTCACCATGCGCACTTTCCTCCACAGGAGTAATTCTCAAACAGTCTACGCTTTGATCGTTCCCTGGAAGACCAGTAGTAGCTTCTGATGCACATCTGGTGGCTTTCTGTAATCTGTGGACTATCGGAGTGTTGATGAAACACAGGAATTGCATCGTGATTGAATACAACAGTCATCATGCGCACTTTCCTCCACGGGAGGTATGTCTCAAACAGTCTACACTTTGATCGTTCCCTGGAAGACCAGTAGTAGTTTCCGATGGATATCTGGTGGCATTCTGTAATCTGTGGACTATCAGAGTGTTGATGAAACACAGATATTGCATCGTTATTCAATACAACAGTCACCATCCGCACTTCCCTCTAATGGGAGTAATGTCTCAAACAGTCTACGCTTTGATCGTTCCCTGGAAGACCAGTAGTAGTTTCCGATGCACATCTGGAGGCATTCTGTAATCTGTGGACTATCAGAGTGTTGATGAAGCACAGAAATTGCATCGGGATTGAATACAACAGTCACCATGCGCACTTTCCTCCACAGGAGTAATTCTCAAACAGTCTACGCTTTGATCGTTCCCTGGAAGACCAGTAGTAGCTTCTGATGCACATCTGGTGGCTTTCTGTAATCTGTGGACTATCGGAGTGTTGATGAATCACAGGAATTGCATCGTGATTGAATACAACAGTCATCATGCGCACTTTCCTCCACGGGAGGTATGTCTCAAACAGTCTACGCTTTGATCGTTCTCTGGAAGACCAGTAGTAGTTTCCGATGCACATCTGGTGGCATTCTGTAATCTGTGGACTATCTGAGTGTTGATGAAACTCAGAAATTGCATCGGGATTGAATACAACTGTCACCATGCGCACTTTCCTCCATAGGAGTAATGTCTCAAACAGTCTACGCTTTCATCGTTCCCTCTAAGACCAGTAGTAGTTTCCGATGCACATCTGGTGGCATTCTGTAATCTGTGGACTATCAGGGTGTTGATGAAACACAGCTATTGCATCGGGATTCAATACAAGAGTCACCATCCGCACTTCCCTCCATGGGAGTAATGTCTGAAACAGTCTACGCTTTGATCGTTCCCTGGAAGACCAGTAGTAGTTTCCGATACACATCTGGTGGCATTCTGTAATCTGTGGACTGTCGGAGTGTTGATGAAACACAGAAATTGCTTCGTGATTGAATACAACAGTCACCATGCGCACTTTCCTCCACGGGATGTATGTCTCAAACAGTCTACACTTTGATCGTTCCCTGGAAGACCAGTAGCAGTTTCCGATGGACATCTGGTGGCATTCTGTAATCTGTGGACTATCAGAGTGTTGATGAAATACTGATATTGCATCGGGATCCAATACAACAGTCACCATCCGCACTTCCCTCCATGGGAGTAATGTCTCAAACAGTATACGCTTTGATCGTTCCCTGGAAGACCCGTAGTAGGTTCTGATGCACATCTGGTGGCATTCTGTAATCTGTGGACTGTCGGAGTGTTGATAAAACACAGAAAATGCATCGGGATTGAATACAACAGTCACCATGCGCACTTTCCTCCATGGGAGTTAAGTCTCAAACAGTCTACGCTTTGATCGTTCCCTGGAAGACCAGTAGTAGTTTCCGATGCACATGGGGAGGCACTCTGTAATCTGTGGACTATCTGTGTGTTGATGAAACACAGAAATAGCATCGGGATTGAATACAGCACTCACCATGTGCACTTTCCTCCATGGGAGTAATGTCTCAAAGAGTCTACGCTTTGATCGTTCCCTGGAAGACCAGTAGTATTTTCCGATGCACATCTGGAGGCATTCTGTAATCTGTGGACTGTCGGAGTGTTGATGAAACACAGAAATTGCATCGGGATTGAATACAACAGTCACCATGCGCACTTTCCTCTACGGGAGTAATCTCTCAAACAGTCTACGCTTTGATCGTTCCCTGGAAGACCAGTAGTAGTTTCCGATGCACATCTGGAGGCATTCTGTAATCTGTGGACTATCAGAGTGTTGATTAAACACAGAAAATGCATCGGGATTGAATACAACAGTCACCATGCGCACTTTCCTCCATGGGAGTAATGTCTCAAACAGTCTACGCTTTGATCGTTCTCTGGAAGACCAGTAGTAGTTTCCGATGCACATCTGGTGGCATTCTGTAATCTGTGGACTATCTGTGTGTTGATGAAACTCAGAAATTGCATCGGGATTGAATACAACTGTCACCATGCACACTTTCCTCCATGGGAGTAATGTCTCAAACAGTCTACGCTTTCATCGTTCCCTCTAAGACCAGTAGTAGTTTCCGATGCACATCTGGTGGCATTCTGTAATCTGTGGACTATCAGGGTGTTGATGAAACACAGCTATTGCATCGGGATTCAATACAAGAGTCACCATCCGCACTTCCCTCCATGGGAGTAATGTCTGAAACAGTCTACGCTTTGATCGTTCCCTGGAAGACCAGTAGTAGTTTCCGATACACATCTGGTGGCATTCTGTAATCTGTGGACTGTCGGAGTGTTGATGAAACACAGAAATTGCTTCGTGATTGAATACAACAGTCACCATGCGCACTTTCCACCACGGGATGTATGTCTCAAACAGTCTACACTTTGATCGTTCCCTGGAAGACCAGTAGCAGTTTCCGATGGACATCTGGTGGCATTCTGTAATCTGTGGACTATCAGAGTGTTGATGAAATACTGATATTGCATCGGGATTCAATACAACAGTCACCATCCGCACTTCCCTCCATGGGAGTAATGTCTCAAACAGTATACGCTTTGATCGTTCCCTGGAAGACCAGTAGTAGGTTCTGATGCACATCTGGTGGCATTCTGTAATCTGTGGACTGTCGGAGTGTTGATAAAACACAGAAAATGCATCGGGATTGAATACAACAGTCACCATGCGCACTTTCCTCCATGGGAGTTATGTCTCAAACAGTCTACGCTTTGATCGTTCCCTGGAAGACCAGTAGTAGTTTCCGATGCACATGGGGAGGCACTCTGTAATCTGTGGACTATCAGAGTGTTGATGAAACACAGAAATAGCATCGGGATTGAATACAGCACTCACCATGTGCACTTCCCTCCGTGAGAGTAATGTCTGAAACAGTCTACGCTTTGATCGTTCCCTGCAAGACCAGTAGTAGTTTCCGATGCACATCTGGTGGCATTCTGTAATCTGTGGACTGTCGGAGTGTTGATGAAACACAGAAATTGCATCGGGATTGAATACAACAGTCACCATGCGCACTTTCCTCCACGGGAGTAATGTCTCAAACAGTCTACGCTTTCATCGTTCCCTCTAAGACCAGTAGTAGTTTCCGATGCACATCTGGAGGCATTCTGTAATCTGTGGACTATCAGAGTGTTGATGAAGCACAGAAATTGCATCGGGATTGAATACAACAGTCACCATGCGCACTTTCCTCCACAGGAGTAATTCTCAAACAGTCTACGCTTTGATCGTTCCCTGGAAGACCAGTAGTAGCTTCTGATGCACATCTGGTGGCTTTCTGTAATCTGTGGACTATCGGAGTGTTGATGAAACACAGGAATTGCATCGTGATTGAATACAACAGTCATCATGCGCACTTTCCTCCACGGGAGGTATGTCTCAAACAGTCTACACTTTGATCGTTCCCTGGAAGACCAGTAGTAGTTTCCGATGGATATCTGGTGGCATTCTGTAATCTGTGGACTATCAGAGTGTTGATGAAACACAGATATTGAATCGTTATTCAATACAACAGTCACCATCCGCACTTCCCTCTAATGGGAGTAATGTCTCAAACAGTCTACGCTTTGATCGTTCCCTGGAAGACCAGTAGTAGTTTCCGATGCACATCTGGTGGCATTCTGTAATCTGTGGACTGTCGGAGTGTTGATGAAACACAGAAATTGCATCGGGATTGAAAACAACAGTCACCATGCGCACTTTCCTCTACGGGAGTAATCTCTCAAACAGTCTACGCTTTGATCGTTCCCTGGAAGACCAGTAGTAGTTTCCGATGCACATCTGGAGGCATTCTGTAATCTGTGGACTATCAGAGTGTTGATGAAGCACAGAAATTGCATCGGGATTGAATACAACAGTCACCATGCGCACTTTCCTCCACAGGAGTAATTCTCAATCAGTCTACGCTTTGATCGTTCCCTGGAAGACCAGTAGTAGCTTCTGATGCACATCTGGTGGCTTTCTGTAATCTGTGGACTATCGGAGTGTTGATGAATCACAGGAATTGCATCGTGATTGAATACAACAGTCATCATGCGCACTTTCCTCCACGGGAGGTATGTCTCAAACAGTCTACGCTTTGATCGTTCTCTGGAAGACCAGTAGTAGTTTCCGATGCACATCTGGTGGCATTCTGTAATCTGTGGACTATCTGAGTGTTGATGAAACTCAGAAATTGCATCGGGATTGAATACAACTGTCACCATGCGCACTTTCCTCCATGGGAGTAATGTCTCAAACAGTCTACGCTTTCATCGTTCCCTCTAAGACCAGTAGTAGTTTCCGATGCACATCTGGTGGCATTCTGTAATCTGTGGACTATCAGGGTGTTGATGAAACACAGCTATTGCATCGGGATTCAATACAAGAGTCACCATCCGCACTTCCCTCCATGGGAGTAATGTCTGAAACAGTCTACGCTTTGATCGTTCCCTGGAAGACCAGTAGTAGTTTCCGATACACATCTGGTGGCATTCTGTAATCTGTGGACTGTCGGAGTGTTGATGAAACACAGAAATTGCTTCGTGATTGAATACAACAGTCACCATGCGCACTTTCCTCCATGGGAGTAATGTCTCAAACAGTCTACACTTTTATCGTTCCCTGGAAGACCAGTAGTAGTTTCCGATGCACATCTGGTGGCATTCTGTAGTCTGTGGACTATCAGAGTGTTGATGAAACACAGATATTGCATCGGGATTCAATACAACAGTCACCATCCGCACTTCCCTCCGTGGGAGTAATGTCTGAAACAGTCTACGCTTTGATCGTTCCCTGCAAGACCAGTAGTAGTTTCCGATGCACATCTGGTGGCTTTCTGTAATCTGTGGACTGTCGGAGTGTTGATGAAACACAGAAATTGCATCGGGATTGAATACAACAGTCACCATGCGCACTTTCCTCCACGGGAGTAATGTCTCAAACAGTCTACGCTTTCATCGTTCCCTCTAAGACCAGTAGTAGTTTCCGATGCACATCTGGAGGCATTCTGTATTCTGTGGACTATCAGAGTGTTGATGAAGCACAGAAATTGCATCGGGATTGAATACAACAGTCACCATGCGCACTTTCCTCCACAGGAGTAATTCTCAAACAGTCTGCGCTTTGATCGTTCCCTGGAAGACCAGTAGTAGCTTCTGATGCACATCTGGTGGCTTTCTGTAATCTGTGGACTGTCGGAGTGTTGATGAAACACAGGAATTGCATCGTGATTGAATACAACAGTCATTATGCGCACTTTCCTCCACGGGAGGTATGTCTCAAACAGTCTACACTTTGATCGTTCCCTGGAAGACCAGTAGTAGTTTCCGATGGATATCTGGTGGCATTCTGTAATCTGTGGACTATCAGAGTGTTGATGAAACACAGATATTGCATCGTTATTCAATACAACAGTCACCATCCGCACTTCCCTCTAATGGGAGTAATGTCTCAAACAGTCTACGCTTTGATCGTTCCCTGGAAGACCAGTAGTAGGTTCCGATGCACATCTGGTGGCATTCTGTAATCTGTGGACTGTCGGAGTGTTGATGAAACACAGAAATTGCATCGGGATTGAAAACAACAGTCACCATGCGCACTTTCCTCTACGGGAGTAATCTCTCAAACAGTCTACGCTTTGATCGTTCCCTGGAAGACCAGTAGTAGTTTCCGATGCACATCTGGAGGCATTCTGTAATCTGTGGACTATCAGAGTGTTGATTAAACACAGAAAATGCATCGGGATTGAATACAACAGTCACCATGCGCACTTTAGTCCATGGGAGTAATGTCTCAAACAGTCTACGCTTTGATCGTTCTCTGGAAGACCAGTAGTAGTTTCCGATGCACATCTGGTGGCATTCTGTAATCTGTGGACTATCTGAGTGTTGATGAAACTCAGAAATTGCATCGGGATTGAAAACAACTGTCACCATGCGCACTTTCTTCCATGGGAGTAATGTCTCAAACAGTCTACGCTTTCATCGTTCCCTCTAAGACCAGTAGTAGTTTCCGATGCACATCTCGTGGCATCCTGTAATCTGTGGACTATCAGAGTGTTGATGAAACACAGCTATTGCATCGGGATTCAATACAAGAGTCACCATCCGCACTTCCCTCCATGGGAGTAATATCTCAAACAGTCTACGCTTTGATCGTTCCCTGGAAGACCAGTAGAAGTTTCCGATACACATCTGGTGGCATTCTGTAATCTGTGGACTGTCGGAGTGTTGATGAAACACAGAAATTGCTTCGTGATTGAATACAACAGTCACCATGCGCACTTTCCTCCACGGGATGTATGTCTCAAACAGTCTACACTTTGATCGTTCCCTGGAAGACCAGTAGCAGTTTCCGATGGACATCTGGTGGCATTCTGTAATCTGTGGACTATCAGAGTGTTGATGAAATACTGATATTGCATCGGGATTCAATACAACAGTCACCATCCGCACTTCCCTCCATGGGAGTAATGTCTCAAACAGTATACGCTTTGATCGTTCCCTGGAAGACCAGTAGTAGGTTCTGATGCACATCTGGTGGCATTCTGTAATCTGTGGACTGTCGGAGTGTTGATAAAACACAGAAAATGCATCGGGATTGAATACAACAGTCACCATGCGCACTTTCCTCCATGGGAGTTATGTCTCAAACAGTCTACGCTTTGATCGTTCCCTGGAAGACCAGTAGTAGTTTCCGATGGACATCTGGAGGCATTCTGTAATCTGTGGACTATCAGTGTGTTGATAAAACACAGAAAATGCATCGGGATTGAATACAACAGTCACCATGCGCACTTTTCTCCATGGGAGTTATGTCTCAAACAGTCTAAGCTTTGATCGTTCCCTGGAAGACCAGTAGTAGTTTCCGATGCACATCTGGTGGCATTCTGTAATCTGTGGACTATCTGAGTGTTGATGAAACTCAGAAATTGCTTCGGGATTGAATACAACAGTCACCATCCGCACTTTCCTCCATGGGAGTAATGTCTGAAACAGTCTACGCTTTGATCGTTCCCTGGAAGACAAGTAGTAGTTTCCGATGCACATCTGGAGGCATTCTGTAATCTGTTGACCTTCAAAGCGTTGATGAAACACAGAATTTGCATCGGGATTGTATACAACAGTCACGATGCTTACCTTCTTCCATGGGAGTAATGTCTCACAGAGTTTACGCTTTGATCGTTCCCTGGAAGACCAGTAGTAGTTGTCCGATGCAAATCTGGAGGCACTCTGTAATCTGTAGACTAAACTGTGTGTTGATGAAATACAGAAATTGCATCAGGATTTAATACAACAGTCACCATGCGCGTTTTCCTCCATGGGAGTAATGTCTCAAACAGTCTACGCTTTGATCGCTCCCTGGAAGACCAGTAGTAGTTTCCGATGCACATCCGGTGGCATTCTGTAATCTGTGGACTGTCGGAGTGTTGATGAAACACCGAAATTGCATCGGGATTGAATACAACATTCACCATGCGAAGATTCCTCCATGGGAGAAACGTCTCAAACAGTCTACGCATTGATCGATCCCTGGAAGACAAGTAGTAGTTTCCGATGCACATCTGGAGGCATTCTGTAATCTGTTGACCTTCAAAGCGTTGATGAAACACAGAATTTGCATCGGGATTGTATACAACAGTCACGATGCTTACCTTCCTCCATGGGAGTAATGTCCCACAGAGTTTACGCTTTGATCGTTCCCTGGAAGAACAGTAGTAGTTTCCGACGCAAATCTGGAGGCACTCTGAAATCTGTGGACTAACTGAGTGTTGATGAATCACAGAAATTGCATCAGGATTGAATACAACAGTCACCATGCGCACTTTCCTGCACGGGAGGTATGTCTCAAACAGTCTACGCTTTGATCGTTCCCTGGAAGACCAGTAGTAGTTTCCGATGCACATCTGGTGGCATTCTGTAATCTGTGGACTATCAGACTGTTGATGAAACACAGAAATTGCATCGGGATTGAATACATCATTCACCATCCGCACTTCCCTCCGTGGGAGTAATGTCTGAAACAGTCTACGCTTTGATCGTTCCCTGGAAGACCAGTAGTAGTTCCGATGCACATCTGTTGGCATTCTGTAATCTGTGGACTGTTAGAGTGTCGATAAAACTCAGAAATTGCATCGGTATTGAATACAACAGTCACCATGCGCACTTTGTTCCACGGGAGTAGTGTCTCAAACAGTCTACTCTTTGATCGTTCCCTGGAAGACCAGTAGTTGTTTCCGATGCACATCTGGATGCTTTCTGTAGTCTGTGGACCATCAGAGTGTTGATGAAACACAGAAATTGCATTGGGATTGAATATAACAGTCACAATGCACACTTTCCTCCATGTGAGTAATGTCTCAAACCGTCTACGCTTTGATCGTTCCCTAGAAGACCAGTAGTAGTTTCCGATGCACATCTGGAGGCTTTCTTTAATCTGTGGACCATCAGAGTGTTGATGAAACACAGAAATTGCATCGGGATTGAGTACAACAGTCACCATGCACAATTTCCTCCATGTGAGTAATGTCTCAAACAGTCTACGCTTTGATCGTTCCCTAGAAGACCAGTAGTAGTTTCCGATGCACATCTGGAGGCATTCTGCAATCTGTGGACTATCAGACTGTTGATGAAACAGAGAAATTGCATCGGGATTGAATACAACAGTCACCATGCGCACTTTCCTCCATGGGAGTAATGTCTCAAACCGTTTACGCTTTTATGGTTACCTGGAAGACCTGTAGTAGTTTCCGATGCACATCTGGTGGCATTCTGTAATCTGTGGACTGTCAGAGTGTTGATAAAACTCAGAAATTGCATCGGTATTGAATACAACAGTCACCATGCGCACTTTCTGCCACGGGAGTATAGGCTCAAACAGTCCACTCTTTGATCGTTCCCTGGAAGACCAGTAGTAGTTTCCGATGCACATCTGGAGGCATTCTGTAATCTGTGGACTATCAGAGTGTTGATGAAACACAGAAATTGCGACCGGATTGAATACAACAGTCACCATGCGCTCCTTCTTCCACGGGAGTAATGTCTCAAACAGTCTACGCTTTGATCGTTCCCTGGAAGACCAGTAGTAGTTTCCGATGGACATCTGGTGGCATTCTGTAATCTGTTGACCTTCAAAGCGTTGATGAAACACAGAAATTGCGACGGGATTGAATACAACAGTCACCATGCGCTCCTTCTTCCACGGGAGTAATGTTTCAAACAGTCTACGCTTAGATCGTTCCCTGGAAGACCAGTAGTAGTTTCCGATGGACATCTGGTGGCATTCTGTAATCTGTTGAACTTCAAAGCGTTGATGAATCACAGTAATTGCATCTGGATTGTATACAATAGTCACGATGTTTACCTTCCTCCATGGGAGTAATGTCTCAAAGAGTTTACGCTTTGATCGTTCCCTGAAAGACAGTAGTAGTTTCCGATGGACATCTGGAGGCATTCTGTAATCTGTGGACTATCAGAGTGTTGATGAAACACAGATATTGCATCGGGATTAAATACAACAGTCACCATGCGCACTTTCCTCCATGGGAGTAGTGTCTCATACAGTCTACGCTTTGATCGTTCCCTGGAAGACCAGAAGTAGTTTCCCATGCACATCTGGAGGCATTCTGAAATCTGTGGACTAACTGAATGTTGATGAAACACAGAAATTGCATCGGGATTGAATACAACAGTCACCATGCGCACTTTCCTCCATGGGAGTAATGTCTCAAACAGTCTACGCTTTGATCGTTCCCTGGAAGACCAGAAGTAGTTTCCGATGCACATCTGGAGGCATTCTGTAATCTGTGGACTATCAGAGTGTTGATGTAACACAGAAATTGCATCGGGATTGAATACAACAGTCACCATGCGCACTTTCCTCCATGGGAGTAATGTCTCAAACAATCTACGCTTTGATGATTCCCTGGAAGACCAGTAGTAGTTTCCGATGCACATCTGGAGGCATTCTGTAATCTGTTGACCTTCAAAGCGTTGATGAAACACAGAATATGCATCGGGATTGTATACAATAGTCACGATGTTTATCTTCCTCCATGGGAGTAATGTCTCAAGGAGTTTACGCTTTTATCGTTCCCTTGAAGACCAGTAGTAGTTTCCGATGGACATCTGGAGGCATTCTGTAATCTGTGGACTATCAGAGTGTTGATGAAACACAGAAATTGCATCGGGATTGAATACAACAGTCACCATGCGCACTTTCCTACGCAGGAGTAATGTCTCAAACAGTCTACGCTTTCATCGTTCTCTGGAAGACCCGTAGTAGTTTCCAATGCACATCTGGAGGCACTTGGTAATCCGTGGACTATCAGACTGATGATGAAACACAGAAATTGCATCGGGATTGAATACATGGGTCACCATGCGCACCTTTTTCCATGCAAGTAATGTCTCAAACAGACTACGCTTTGATCGTTCCCTGGAAGACCAGTAGTAGTTTCCGATGCACATCTGTTGGCATTCTGTAATCTGTTGACTATCAGAGTGTTGATTTAACACAGAAATTGCTTCGAGATTGAATACAACAGTCACCATGCGCAACTTCCTCCATGGGAGTAATGTCACAAAGAGTTTACGCTTTGATCGTTCCCTGGAAAACCAATAGTAGTTTCCGATGCACATCTGGAGGCATTCTGTAATCTGTGGACTATCAGAGCGTTGATGAAACACAGAAATTGCATCGGGATTCAATACAACAGTCACCATGCGGACTTTCCTCCATGGGAGCAACGTCTCATACAGTCTACGCATTGATCAATCCCTCGAAGACCAGTAGTAGTTTCCGATGCACATCTGGAGGCATTCTGTAATCTGTTGACCTTCAAAGCGTTGATGAAACACAGTATTTGCATCGGGATAGTATACAACAGTCACGATGCTTACCTTCCTCCATGGGAGTAATGTCTCAAAGAATTTACGCTTTGATCGTTCTCTGGAAGACCAGTAGTAGTTTCCGATGCACATCTGGAGGCATTCTGTGATCTGTGGACTATCAGAGTGTTGATGAAACATAGAAATTGCATCGGGATTGAATACAACAGTCACCATGCGCACTTTCCTCCATGGGAGTAGTGTCTCATACAGTCTACGCTTTGATCGTTCCCTGGATATCAGAAGTAGTTTCCGATGCAGATCTGGAGGCATTCTGAAATCTGTGGACTAACTGAGTGTTGATGAAACACAGAAATTGCATTGGGATTGAATACAAGAGCCACCATCCGCACTTCCAACCATGGGAGTAATGTCTCAAACAGTCTACGCTTTGATCGTTCCCTGGAGGACCAGTAGCAGTTTCCAATGCACATCTGGTGGCATTCTGTAATCTGTGGACTGTCAGAGTGTTGATGAAACACAGAAATTGCATCGGGATTGAATACAACAGTCACCATGCGCACTTTCCTCCACGGGAGTAATGTCTCAAACAGTCTACGCTTTGATCGTTCCCTGGAAGACCAGTAGTAGTTTCCGATGCACACCTGGAGGCATTCTGTAATCTGTGGACTATCAGAGTGTTGATAAAACACAGAAAATATATCGGTATTGAATACAACAGTCACCATGCGCACATTCCTCCATGGGAGTAATGTCTCAAACAGTCTACGCTTTGATCGCTCCCTGGAAGACAAGTGGTAGTTTCCGATGCACATCTCGTGGCATTCTGTAATCTGAGGACTGTCAGAGTGTTGATGAAACTCAGAAATTTCATCGGTATTGGATACAACAGTCACCATGCGCACTTTCTTCCATGAGAGTAATGTCTCAAACAGTCTACGCTTTGATCTTTGCCTGGAAGACCAGTAGTAGTTTCCGATGGACATCTGGTGGCAATCAGTAATCTTTGGACTATCAGAGTGTTGATGAAACGCAGAAATTGCATCGGGATTGAATACAACAGTCACCATGGCCACTTTCCTCCATGGGGGTAATGTCTCTAACAGTCTATGCTTTGATCGTTCCCTGCAAGACCAGTAGTAGTTTCCGATGCACATCTGGAGGCATTCTGTAATCTGTTGACCTTCAAAGCGTTGATGAAACACAGAATTTGCATCGGGATTGAATACAACAGTCACCATGCGCACTTTCCTCCATGGGAGTAATGTCTCAAACAGTCTACGCTTTGATCGTTCGCTGGAAGACAAGTAGTAGTTTCCGATACACATCTGGAGGAATTCTGTAGTCTGTGGACTATCAGAGTGTTGATGAAACACAGAAATTGCATCGGGATTGAATACAACAGTCACCATGCGCACTTTCCTACACAGGAGTAATGTCTCAAACAGTCTACGCTTTGATCGTTCCCTGGAAGACCAGTAGTAGTTTCCGATGGACATCTGGAGGCATTCTGTAATCTGTGGACTATCAGAGTGTTGATAAAACACAGATAATGCATCGGGATTGAATACAACAGTCACCATGCGCACTTTCCTCCACGGGAGTAATGTCTCAAACAGTCTACGCTTTGATCGTTCCCTGGAAGACCAGTAGTAGTTTCCGATGCACATCTGGAGGCACTCGGTAATCCGTGGACTATCGGACTGTTGATGAAACACCGAATTTGCATCGGGATTGAATACAAGGGTCACCATGCCCACCTCTTTCCATGCAAGTAATGTCTCAAACAGACTACGCTTTGATCGTTCCCTGGAAGACCAGTAGTAGTTTCCGATGCACATCTGTTGACATTCTGTAATCTGTGGACCTTCAAAGTGGTGAAGAAACACAGAAATTGCATCCTGATTGAATACAACAGTCACCATGCGCACTTTCCTCAATGGGAGTAATGTCACAAAGAGTTTACGGTATGATCGTTCCCTGGAAAAACAATAGTAGTTTCCGATGCACATCTGGAGGCATTCTGTAATCTGTGGACTATCAGAGTGTTGATGAAACACAGAAATTGCATCGGGATTCAATACAACGGTCACCATGCGAACTTTCCTCCATGGGAGTAGTGTCTCATACAGTCTACGCATTGATCAATCCCTCGAAGACCAGTAGTAGTTTCCGATGCACATCTGGAGGCATTCTGTAATCTGTTGACCTTCAAAGCGTTGATGAAACACAGTATTTGCATCGCGATTGTATACGACAGTCACGTTGCTTACCTTTCTCCATGGGAGTAATGTCTCAAAGAATTTACGCTTTGATCGTTCTCTGGAAGGCCAGTAGTAGTTTCCGATGCACATCTGGAGGCATTCTGTGATCTGTGGACTATCAGAGTGTTGATGAAACACAGAATTTGCATCGGGATTGAATGCAACAGTCACCATGCGCACTTTCCTCCATGGGAGTAATGTCTCATACAGTCTACGCTTTGATCGTTCCCTGGAGATCAGAAGTAGTTTCCGATGCACATCTGGAGGCATTCTGAAATCTGTGGACTAACTGAGTGTTGATGAAACACAGATATTGCATCGGGATTGAATACAACAGTCACCATCCGCACTTCCCTCCATGGGAGTAATGTCTCAAACAGTCTACGCTTTGATCGTTCCCAGGAAGACCAGTAGTAGTTTCCAATGCACATCTGGTGGCATTCTGTAATCTGTGGACTGTCAGCGTGTTGATGAAACACAGAAATTGCATCGGGATTGAATACAACAGTCACCATGCCCACTTTCCTCCACGGGAGTAATGTCTCAAACAGTCTACGCTTTGATCGTTCCCTGGAAGACCAGTAGTAGTTTCCGATGCACATCTGGAGGCATTCTGTAATCTGTGGACTATCAGAGTGTTGATAAAACACAGAAAATATATCGGGATTGAATACAACAGTCAGCATGCGGACTTTCCTCCATGGCAGTAATGTCTCAAACAGTCTACGCTTTGATCGTTCCCTGGAGATCGGCAAGAGTTTCCGATGCACATCTCGAGGCATTCTGAAATCTGTAGACTAACTGAGTGTTGATGAAACACAGAAATCGCATCGGGATTGAATACAACAGTCACCATCCGCACTTCCCTCCATGGGAGTAATGTCTCAAACAGTCTACGCTTTGATCGATCCCTGGAAGACCAGTAGTAGTTTCTAATGCACATCTGGTGGCATTCTGTAATCTGTGGACTGTCAGAGTGTTAATGAAACACAGAAATTGCATCGGGATTGAATACAACAGTCACCTTGCGCACTTTCCTCCACGGGAGTAATGTCTCAAACAGTCTACAATTTTATCGTTCCCTGGGAGACCAGTAGTAGTTTCCGATGCACATCTGGAGGCACTCGGTAATCCGTGGACTATCAGACTATTGATGAAACACAGAAATTGCATCGGGATTGAATACAAGGGTCACCATGCGCACCTTTTTCCATGCAAGTAATGTCTCAAACAGACTACGCTTTGATCGTTCCCTGGAAGACCAGAAGTAGTTTCCCATGCACATCTGGAGGCATTCTGAAGTCTGTGGACTAACTGAGTGTAGATGAAACACAGAAATTGCATCGGGATTGAATACAACAGTCACCATGGGCACTTTCCTCCACGGGAGTAATGTCTGAAACAGTCTACGCATTGATCGTTCCCTGGAATTCCAGTAGTAGTTTCCGATGCACATCTGTTGGCATTCTGTAATCTGTGGACTGTCAGAGTGTTGATGAAACACAGAAACTGCATCGGGATTGAATACAACAGTCACCATGCGCACTTTCCTCCACGGGAGTAATTTCTCAAACAGTCCACGCTTTGGCCGTTCCCTGGAAGTTCAGTAGTAGTTTCCGATGCTCATCTGTAGGGCATTCTGTAATCTTTGGACTATCAGAGTGTTGATAAAACACAGAAAATGCATCGGGATTAAATACAACAGTCACCATGCGCACTTTCATCCATGGGACTAATGTCTCAAACAGTCTATGCTTTGATCGTTCACTGGAAGACCAGTAGTAGTTTCCGATGCACATCTTTAGGCACTCGGTGATCCGTTGACTATCAGACTGTTGATGAAACACAGAAATTGCTTCGAGATTGTATACAACAGTCACCATGCGCACTTTGCTCCATGAGAGTAATGTCTCTTACGGTCTACGCTTTGATCGTTGCCTGGAAGACCAGTAGTAGTTTCCGATGCACATGTGGAGGCATTCTGTAATCTGTGGACTGTCAGAGTGTTAATGAAACACAGAAATTGCATTGGGATTGAATACAACAGTCACCATGCGCACTTTCCTCCATGGGAGTAATGTCTCCAACAGTCTACGCTTTGATCGTTCCCTGGAACGCCAGTAGTAGTTTCCGATGCACATCTGAAGGCATTCTGTAATCTGTGGACTATCAGAGTGTTGATAAAACACAGAAAATATATCGGGATTGAATACAACAGTCACCATGCGGACTTTCCTCCATGAGAGTAATGTCTCAAACTGTCTACGCTTTGATTGTTCCCTGGAAAACCAATAGTAGTTTCCGATGGACATCTGGTGGCATTCTGTAATTTGTGGACTAACAGAGTGTTGATGAAACACAGAAATTGCTTCGAGATTGAATACAACAGTCACCATGCGCACCTTCCTCCATGTGAGTATTGTCACAAAGAGTTTACGCTTTGATCGTTCCCTGGAAAACCAATAGTAGTTTCCGATGCACATCTGGAGGCATTCTGTAATCTGTGGACTATCAGGGTGTTGATGAAACACAGAAATTGCATCGGGATTCAATACAATAGTCACCATGCGAACTTTCCTCCATGGGAGTAATGTCTCATACAGTCTACGCATCGATCAATCCCTGGAAGACCAGTAGTAGTTTCCGATGCACATCTGGAGGCATTCTGTAATCTGTTGACCTTCAAAGCGTTGATGAAACACAGTATTTGCATCGGGATTCTATACAACATTCACGATGCTTACCTTCTTCCATGGGAGTAATTTTCAAAGAATTTACGCTTTGATCGTTCCCTGGAAGACAAGTAGAAGTTTCCGATGCACATCAGGAGGCATTCTGAAATCCGTGTACTAACTGAGTGTTGATGAAACACAGAAATTGCATCGGGATTCAATACAACAGTCACCATCCGCACTTCCCTCCATGGGGTAATGTCTCAAACAGTCTACGGTTTAATCGTTCCCTGGAAGACCAGTAGTAGTTTCCGATGCACATCTGGTGGCATTCTGTAATCTGTGGACTGTCAGAGTGTTGATGAAACACACAAATTGCGTCGGGATTGAATACAACAGTCACCATGCGCACTTTCCTACACGGGAGTAATGTCTCAAACAGTCTAAGCTTTGATCGTTCCCTGGAAGACCAGTAGTAGTTTCCGATGCACATCAGGAGGCATTCTGTAATCTGTGGACTATCAGAGTGTTGATAAAACACAGAAAATATATCGGGATTGAATACAACAGTCACCATGCGCACTTTCCTCTATGGGAGTAATGTCTCAAACAGTCTACGCTTTGATCGTTCGCTGGAAGACAAGTAGTAGTTTCCGATACACATCTGGAGGAATTCTGTAATCTGTGGACTATCAGAGTGTTGATGAAACACAGAAATTGCATCGGGATTGAATACAACAGTCACCATGCGCACTTTCCTACACAGGAGTAATGTCTCAAACAGTCTACGCTTTGATCGTTCCCTGGAAGACCAGTAGTAGTTTCCGATGGACATCTGGAGGCATTCTGTAATCTGTGGACTATCAGAGTGTTGATAAAACACAG
Source organism: Schistocerca gregaria (assembly GCF_023897955.1). Lineage (NCBI taxonomy): Eukaryota > Metazoa > Arthropoda > Insecta > Orthoptera > Acrididae > Schistocerca > Schistocerca gregaria. The sequence goes on along the minus strand of NW_026061798.1, from coordinate 2,080,107 downwards.
ATAATGCATCGGGATTGAATACAACAGTCACCATGCGCACTTTCCTCCACGGGAGTAATGTCTCAAACAGTCTACGCTTTGATCGTTCCCTGGAAGACCAGTAGTAGTTTCCGATGCACATCTGGAGGCACTCGGTAATCCGTGGACTATCAGACTGTTGATGAAACACCGAATTTGCATCGGGATTGAATACAAGGGTCACCATGCCCACCTTTTTCCATGCAAGTATTGTCTCAAACAGACTACGCTTTGATCGTTCCCTGGAAGACCAGTGGTAGTTTCCGATGCACATCTGTTGACATTCTGTAATCTGTGGACCTTCAAAGTGTTGAAGAAACACAGAAATTGCATCCTGATTGAATACAACAGTCACCATGCGCACTTTCCTCAATGGGAGTAGTGTCTCATACAGTCTACGCATTGATCAATCCCTCGAAGACCAGTAGTAGTTTCCGATGCACATCTGGAGGCATTCTGTAATCTGTTGACCTTCAAAGCGTTGATGAAACACAGTATTTGCATCGCGATTGTATACGACAGTCACGTTGCTTACCTTTCTCCATGGGAGTAATGTCTCAAAGAATTTACGCTTTGATCGTTCTCTGGAAGGCCAGTAGTAGTTTCCGATGCACATCTGGAGGCATTCTGTGATCTGTGGACTATCAGAGTGTTGATGAAACACAGAATTTGCATCGGGATTGAATGCAACAGTCACCATGCGCACTTTCCTCCATGGGAGTAATGTCTCATACAGTCTACGCTTTGATCGTTCCCTGGAGATCAGAAGTAGTTTCCGATGCACATCTGGAGGCATTCTGAAATCTGTGGACTAACTGAGTGTTGATGAAACACAGATATTGCATCGGGATTGAATACAACAGTCACCATCCGCACTTCCCTCCATGGGAGTAATGTCTCAAACAGTCTACGCTTTGATCGTTCCCAGGAAGACCAGTAGTAGTTTCCAATGCACATCTGGTGGCATTCTGTAATCTGTGGACTGTCAGCGTGTTGATGAAACACAGAAATTGCATCGGGATTGAATACAACAGTCACCATGCCCACTTTCCTCCACGGGAGTAATGTCTCAAACAGTCTACGCTTTGATCGTTCCCTGGAAGACCAGTAGTAGTTTCCGATGCACATCTGGAGGCATTCTGTAATCTGTGGACTATCAGAGTGTTGATAAAACACAGAAAATATATCGGGATTGAATACAACAGTCAGCATGCGGACTTTCCTCCATGGCAGTAATGTCTCAAACAGTCTACGCTTTGATCGTTCCCTGGAGATCGGCAAGAGTTTCCGATGCACATCTCGAGGCATTCTGAAATCTGTAGACTAACTGAGTGTTGATGAAACACAGAAATCGCATCGGGATTGAATACAACAGTCACCATCCGCACTTCCCTCCATGGGAGTAATGTCTCAAACAGTCTACGCTTTGATCGATCCCTGGAAGACCAGTAGTAGTTTCTAATGCACATCTGGTGGCATTCTGTAATCTGTGGACTGTCAGAGTGTTAATGAAACACAGAAATTGCATCGGGATTGAATACAACAGTCACCTTGCGCACTTTCCTCCACGGGAGTAATGTCTCAAACAGTCTACAATTTTATCGTTCCCTGGGAGACCAGTAGTAGTTTCCGATGCACATCTGGAGGCACTCGGTAATCCGTGGACTATCAGACTATTGATGAAACACAGAAATTGCATCGGGATTGAATACAAGGGTCACCATGCGCACCTTTTTCCATGCAAGTAATGTCTCAAACAGACTACGCTTTGATCGTTCCCTGGAAGACCAGAAGTAGTTTCCCATGCACATCTGGAGGCATTCTGAAGTCTGTGGACTAACTGAGTGTAGATGAAACACAGAAATTGCATCGGGATTGAATACAACAGTCACCATGGGCACTTTCCTCCACGGGAGTAATGTCTGAAACAGTCTACGCATTGATCGTTCCCTGGAATTCCAGTAGTAGTTTCCGATGCACATCTGTTGGCATTCTGTAATCTGTGGACTGTCAGAGTGTTGATGAAACACAGAAACTGCATCGGGATTGAATACAACAGTCACCATGCGCACTTTCCTCCACGGGAGTAATTTCTCAAACAGTCCACGCTTTGGCCGTTCCCTGGAAGTTCAGTAGTAGTTTCCGATGCTCATCTGTAGGGCATTCTGTAATCTTTGGACTATCAGAGTGTTGATAAAACACAGAAAATGCATCGGGATTAAATACAACAGTCACCATGCGCACTTTCATCCATGGGACTAATGTCTCAAACAGTCTATGCTTTGATCGTTCACTGGAAGACCAGTAGTAGTTTCCGATGCACATCTTTAGGCACTCGGTGATCCGTTGACTATCAGACTGTTGATGAAACACAGAAATTGCTTCGAGATTGTATACAACAGTCACCATGCGCACTTTGCTCCATGAGAGTAATGTCTCTTACGGTCTACGCTTTGATCGTTGCCTGGAAGACCAGTAGTAGTTTCCGATGCACATGTGGAGGCATTCTGTAATCTGTGGACTGTCAGAGTGTTAATGAAACACAGAAATTGCATTGGGATTGAATACAACAGTCACCATGCGCACTTTCCTCCATGGGAGTAATGTCTCCAACAGTCTACGCTTTGATCGTTCCCTGGAACGCCAGTAGTAGTTTCCGATGCACATCTGAAGGCATTCTGTAATCTGTGGACTATCAGAGTGTTGATAAAACACAGAAAATATATCGGGATTGAATACAACAGTCACCATGCGGACTTTCCTCCATGAGAGTAATGTCTCAAACTGTCTACGCTTTGATTGTTCCCTGGAAAACCAATAGTAGTTTCCGATGGACATCTGGTGGCATTCTGTAATTTGTGGACTAACAGAGTGTTGATGAAACACAGAAATTGCTTCGAGATTGAATACAACAGTCACCATGCGCACCTTCCTCCATGTGAGTATTGTCACAAAGAGTTTACGCTTTGATCGTTCCCTGGAAAACCAATAGTAGTTTCCGATGCACATCTGGAGGCATTCTGTAATCTGTGGACTATCAGGGTGTTGATGAAACACAGAAATTGCATCGGGATTCAATACAATAGTCACCATGCGAACTTTCCTCCATGGGAGTAATGTCTCATACAGTCTACGCATCGATCAATCCCTGGAAGACCAGTAGTAGTTTCCGATGCACATCTGGAGGCATTCTGTAATCTGTTGACCTTCAAAGCGTTGATGAAACACAGTATTTGCATCGGGATTCTATACAACATTCACGATGCTTACCTTCTTCCATGGGAGTAATTTTCAAAGAATTTACGCTTTGATCGTTCCCTGGAAGACAAGTAGAAGTTTCCGATGCACATCAGGAGGCATTCTGAAATCCGTGTACTAACTGAGTGTTGATGAAACACAGAAATTGCATCGGGATTCAATACAACAGTCACCATCCGCACTTCCCTCCATGGGGTAATGTCTCAAACAGTCTACGGTTTAATCGTTCCCTGGAAGACCAGTAGTAGTTTCCGATGCACATCTGGTGGCATTCTGTAATCTGTGGACTGTCAGAGTGTTGATGAAACACACAAATTGCGTCGGGATTGAATACAACAGTCACCATGCGCACTTTCCTACACGGGAGTAATGTCTCAAACAGTCTAAGCTTTGATCGTTCCCTGGAAGACCAGTAGTAGTTTCCGATGCACATCAGGAGGCATTCTGTAATCTGTGGACTATCAGAGTGTTGATAAAACACAGAAAATATATCGGGATTGAATACAACAGTCACCATGCGCACTTTCCTCTATGGGAGTAATGTCTCAAACAGTCTACGCTTTGATCGTTCGCTGGAAGACAAGTAGTAGTTTCCGATACACATCTGGAGGAATTCTGTAATCTGTGGACTATCAGAGTGTTGATGAAACACAGAAATTGCATCGGGATTGAATACAACAGTCACCATGCGCACTTTCCTACACAGGAGTAATGTCTCAAACAGTCTACGCTTTGATCGTTCCCTGGAAGACCAGTAGTAGTTTCCGATGGACATCTGGAGGCATTCTGTAATCTGTGGACTATCAGAGTGTTGATAAAACACAGATAATGCATCGGGATTGAATACAACAGTCACCATGCGCACTTTCCTCCACGGGAGTAATGTCTCAAACAGTCTACGCTTTGATCGTTCCCTGGAAGACCAGTAGTAGTTTCCGATGCACATCTGGAGGCACTCGGTAATCCGTGGACTATCAGACTGTTGATGAAACACCGAATTTGCATCGGGATTGAATACAAGGGTCACCATGCCCACCTTTTTCCATGCAAGTATTGTCTCAAACAGACTACGCTTTGATCGTTCCCTGGAAGACCAGTGGTAGTTTCCGATGCACATCTGTTGACATTCTGTAATCTGTGGACCTTCAAAGTGTTGAAGAAACACAGAAATTGCATCCTGATTGAATACAACAGTCACCATGCGCACTTTCCTCAATGGGAGTAATGTAACAAAGAGTTTACGGTTTGATCGTTCCCTGGAAAAACAATAGTAGTTTCCGATGCACATCTGGAGGCATTCTGTAATCTGTGGACTATCAGAGTGTTGATGAAACACAGAAATTGCATCGGGATTCAATACAACGGTCACCATGCGAACTTTCCTCCATGGGAGTAGTGTCTCATACAGTCTACGCATTGATCAATCCCTCGAAGACCAGTAGTAGTTTCCGATGCACATCTGGAGGCATTCTGTAATCTGTTGACCTTCAAAGCGTTGATGAAACACAGTATTTGCATCGCGATTGTATACAACAGTCACGTTGCTTACCTTTCTCCATGGGAGTAATGTCTCAAAGAATTTACGCTTTGATCGTTCTCTGGAAGGCCAGTAGTAGTTTCCGATGCACATCTGGAGGCATTCTGTGATCTGTGGACTAACTGAGTGTTGATGAAACACAGAAATTGCATCGGGATTGAATACAACAGTCACCATCCGCACTTCCCTCCATGGGAGTAATGTCTCAAACAGTCTACGTTTTGATCGTTCCCAGGAAGACCAGTAGTAGTTTCCAATGCACATCTGGTGGCATTCTGTAATCTGTGGACTGTCAGCGTGTTGATGAAACACAGAAATTGCATCGGGATTGAATACAACAGTCACCATGCCCACTTTCCTCCACGGGAGTAATGTCTCAAACAGTCTACGCTTTGATCGTTCCCTGGAGATCGGCAAGAGTTTCCGATGCACATCTCGAGGCATTCTGAAATCTGTAGACTAACTGAGTGTTGACGAAACACAGAAATCGCATCGGGATTGAATACAACAGTCACCATCCGCACTTCCCTCAATGGGAGTAATGTCTCAAACAGTCTACGCTTTGATCGATCCCTGGAAGACCAGTAGTAGTTTTTAATGCACATCTGGTGGCATTCTGTAATCTGTGGACTATCAGAGTGTTAATGAAACACAGAAATTGCATCGGGATTGAATACAACAGTCACCTTGAGCACTTTCCTCCACGGGAGTAATGTCTCAAACAGTCTACGCTTTGATCGTTCCCTGGGAGACCAGTAGTAGTTTCCGATGCACATCTGGAGGCACTCGGTAATCCGTGGACTATCAGACTATTGATGAAACACAGAAATTGCATCGGGATTGAATACAAGGGTCACCATGCGCACCTTTTTCCATGCAAGTAATGTCTCAAACAGACTACGCTTTGATCGTTCCCTGGAAGACCAGAAGTAGTTTCCCATGCACATCTGGAGGCATTCTGTACTCTGTGGACTATCAGAGTGTTGATGAAACACAGAAATTGCGTCGGGATAGAATACAACAATCACCATCCGCACTTCCCTCCATGGGAGTAATGTCTGAAACAGTCTACGCATTGATCGTTCCCTGGAATTCCAGTAGTAGCTTCCGATGCACATCTGTTGGCATTCTGTAATCTGTGGACTGTCAGAGTGTTGATGAAACACAGAAACTGCATCGGGATTGAATACAACAGTCACCATGCGCACTTTCCTCCACGGGAGTAATTTCTCAAACAGTCCACGCTTTGGCCGTTCCCTGGAAGTTCAGTAGTAGTTTCCGATGCTCATCTGGAGGCATTCTGTAATCTTTGGACTATCAGAGTGTTGATAAAAAACACAGAAAATGCATCGGGATTAAATACAACAGTCACCATGCGCACTTTCATCCATGGGACTAATGTCTCAAACAGTCTACGCTTTGATCGTTCACTGGAAGACCAGTAGTAGTTTCCGATGCACATCTTTAGGCACTCGGTGATCCGTTGACTATCAGACTGTTAATGAAACACAGAAATTGCTTCGAGATTGTATACAACAGTCACCATGCGCACCTTCCTCCATGGGAGTAATGTCTCCAACAGTCTACGCTTTGATCGTTCCCTGGAACGCCAGTAGTAGTTTCCGATGCACATCTGGAGGCATTCTGTAATCTGTGGACTATCAGAGTGTTGATAAAACACAGAAAATATATCGGGATTAAATACAACAGTCACCATGCGGACTTTCCTCCATGAGAGTAATGTCTCAAACAGTCTACGCTTTGATCGTTGCCTGGATGACCAGTAGTAGTTTCCGATGGACATCTGGTGGCATTCTGTAATCTGTGGACTATCAGAGTGTTGATGAAACACAGAAATTGCTTCGAGATTGAATAGAACAGTCACCATGCGCACTTTGCTCCATGAGAGTAATGTCTCTTACGGTCTACGCTTTGATCGTTGCCTGGAAGACCAGTAGTAGTTTCCGATGCACATCTGGAGGCATTCTGTAATCTGTGGACTGTCAGAGTGTTAATGAAACACAGAAATTGCATTGGGATTGAATACAACAGTCACCATGCGCACTTTCCTCCACGGGAGTAATGTCTCCAACAGTCTACGCTTTGATCGTTCCCTGGAACGCCAGTAGTAGTTTCCGATGCACATCTGAAGGCATTCTGTAATCTGTGGACTATCAGAGTGTTGATAAAACACAGAAAATATATCGGGATTGAATACAACAGTCACCATGCGGACTTTCCTCCATGAGAGTAATGTCTCAAACTGTCTACGCTTTGATTGTTCCCTGGAAAACCAATAGTAGTTTCCGATGGACATCTGGTGGCATTCTGTAATCTGTGGACTATCAGAGTGTTGATGAAACACAGAAATTGCTTCGAGATTGAATACAACAGTCACCATGCGCACCTTATTCCATGTGAGTATTGTCACAAAGAGTTTACGCTTTGATCGTTCCCTGGAAAACCAATAGTAGTTTCCGATGCACTTCTGGAGGCATTCTGTAATCTGTGGACTATCAGGGTGTTGATGAAACACAGAAATTGCATCGGGATTCAATACAACAGTCACCATGCGAACTTTCCTCCATGGGAGTAATGTCTCATACAGTCTACGCATTGATCAATCCCTGGAAGACCAGTAGTAGTTTCCGATGCACATCTGGAGGCATTCTGTAATCTGTTGACCTTCAAAGCGTTGATGAAACACAGTATTTGCATCGGGATTCTATACAACATTCACGATGCTTACCTTCTTCCATGGGAGTAATTTTTAAAGAATTTACGCTTTGATCGTTCCCTGGAAGACAAGTAGAAGTTTCCGATGCACATCAGGAGGCTTTCTGAAATCCGTGTACTAACTGAGTGTTGATGAAACACAGAAATTGCATCGGGATTCAATACAACAGTCACCATCCGCACTTCCCTCCATGGGGTAATGTCTCAAACAGTCTACGTTTTAATCGTTCCCTGGAAGACCAGTAGTGGTTTCCGATGCACATCTGGTGGCATTCTGTAATCTGTGGACTGTCAGAGTGTTGATGAAACACACAAATTGAGTCGGGATTGAATACAACAGTCACCATGCGCACTTTCCTACACGGGAGTAATGTCTCAAACAGTCTAAGCTTTGATCGTTCCCTGGAAGACCAGTAGTAGTTTCCGATGCACATCAGGAGGCATTCTGTAATCTGTGGACTATCAGAGTGTTGATAAAACACAGAAAATATATCGGGATTGAATACAACAGTCACCATGCGCACTTTCCTCCATGGGAGTAATGTCTCAAACAGTCTACGCTTTGATCGTTCGCTGGAAGACAAGTAGTAGTTTCCGATACACATCTGGAGGAATTCTGTAATCTGTGGACTATCAGAGTGTTGATGAAACACAGAAATTGCATCGGGATTGAATACAACAGTCACCATGCGCACTTTCCTACACAGGAGTAATGTCTCAAACAGTCTACGCTTTGATCGTTCCCTGGAAGACCAGTAGTAGTTTCCGATGGACATCTGGAGGCATTCTGTAATCTGTGGACTATCAGAGTGTTGATAAAACACAGATAATGCATCGGGATTGAATACAACAGTCACCATGCGCACTTTCCTCCACGGGAGTAATGTCTCAAACAGTCTACGCTTTGATCGTTCCCTGGAAGACCAGTAGTAGTTTCCGATGCACATCTGGAATCACTCGGTACTCCGTGGACTATCAGACTGTTGATGAAACACCGAATTTGCATCGGGATTGAATACAAGGGTCACCATGCCCACCTTTTTCCATGCAAGTAATGTCTCAAACGGACTACGCTTTGATCGTTCCCTGGAAGACCAGTAGTAGTTTCCGATGCACATCTGTTGACATTCTGTAATCTGTGGACCTTCAAAGTGTTGAAGAAACACAGAAATTGCATCCTGATTGAATACAACAGTCACCATGCGCACTTTCCTCAATGGGAGTAATGTAACAAAGAGTTTACGGTTTGATCGTTCCCTGGAAAAACAATAGTAGTTTCCGATGCATATCTGGAGGCATTCTGTAATCTGTGGACTATCAGAGTGTTGATGAAACACAGAAATTGCATCGGGATTCAATACAACGGTCACCATGCGAACTTTCCTCCATGGGAGTAGTGTCTCATACAGTCTACGCATTGATCAATCCCTCGAAGACCAGTAGTAGTTTCCGATCCACATCTGGAGGCATTCTGTAATCTGTTGACCTTCAAAGCGTTGATAAAACACAGTATTTGCATCGCGATTGTATACAACAGTCACGTTGCTTACCTTTCTCCATGGGAGTAATGTCTCAAAGAATTTACGCTTTGATCGTTCTCTGAAAGGCCAGTAGTAGTTTCCGATGCACATCTGGAGGCATTCTGTGATCTGTGGACTAACTGAGTGTTGATGAAACACAGAAATCGCATCGGGATTGAATACAACAGTCACCATCCGCACTTCCCTCAATGGGAGTAATGTCTCAAACAGTCTACGCTTTGATCGATCCCTGGAAGACCAGTAGTAGTTTTTAATGCACATCTGGTGGCATTCTGTAATCTGTGGACTGTCAGAGTGTTAATGAAACACAGAAATTGCATCGGGATTGAATACAACAGTCACCTTGAGCACTTTCCTCCACGGGAGTAATGTCTCAAACAGTCTACGCTTTGATCGTTCCCTGGGAGACCAGTAGTAGTTTCCGCTGCACATCTGGAGGCACTCGGTAATCCGTGGACTATCAGACTATTGATGAAACACAGAAATTGCATCGGGATTGAATACAAGGGTCACCATGCGCACCTTTTTCCATGCAAGTAATGTCTCAAACAGACTACGCTTTGATCGTTCCCTGGAAGACCAGAAGTAGTTTCCCATGCACATCTGGAGGCATTCTGTACTCTGTGGACTATCAGATTGTTGATGAAACACAGAAATTGCGTCGGGATAGAATACAACAATCACCATCCGCACTTCCCTCCATGGGAGTAATGTCTGAAACAGTCTACGCATTGATCGTTCCCTGGAATTCCAGTAGTAGTTTCCGATGCACATCTGTTGGCATTCTGTAATCTGTGGACTGTCAGAGTGTTGATGAAACACAGAAACTGCATCGGGATTGAATACAACAGTCACCATGCGCACTTTCCTCCACGGGAGTAATTTCTCAAACAGTCCACGCTTTGGCCGTTCCCTGGAAGTTCAGTAGTAGTTTCCGATGCTCATCTGGAGGCAATCTGTAATCTTTGGACTATCAGAGTGTTGATAAAACACAGAAAATGCATCGGGATTAAATACAACAGTCACCATGCGCACTTTCATCCATGGGACTAATGTCTCAAACAGTCTACGCTTTGATCGTTCACTGGAAGACCAGTAGTAGTTTCCGATGCACATCTTTAGGCACTCGGTGATCCGTTGACTATCAGACTGTTGATGAAACACAGAAATTGCTTCGAGATTGTATACAACAGTCACCATGCGCACCTTCCTCCATGGGAGTAATGTCTCCAACAGTCTACGCTTTGATCGTTCCCTGGAACGCCAGTAGTAGTTTCCGATGCACATCTGGAGGCATTCTGTAATCTGTGGACTATCAGAGTGTTGATAAAACACAGAAAATATATCGGGATTAAATACAACAGTCACCATGCAGACTTTCCACCATGAGAGTAATGTCTCAAACAGTCTACGCTTTGATCGTTGCCTGGATGACCAGTAGTAGTTTCCGATGGACATCTGGTGGCATTCTGTAATCTGTGGACTATCAGAGTGTTGATGAAACACAGAAATTGCTTCGAGATTGAATACAACAGTCACCATGCGCACTTTGCTCCATGAGAGTAATGTCTCTTACGGTCTACGCTTTGATCGTTGCCTGGAAGACCAGTAGTAGTTTCCGATGCACATCTGGAGGCATTCTGTAATCTGTGGACTGTCAGAGTGTTAATGAAACACAGAAATTGCATTGGGATTGAATACAACAGTCACCATGCGCACTTTCCTCCACGGGAGTAATGTCTCCAACAGTCTACGCTTTGATCGTTCCCTGGAACGCCAGTAGTAGTTTCCGATGCACATCTGAAGGCATTCTGTAATCTGTGGACTATCAGAGTGTTGATGAAACACAGAAAATATATCGGGATTGAATACAACAGTCACCATGCGGACTTTCCTCCATGAGAGTTATGTCTCAAACTGTCTACGCTTTGATTGTTCCCTGGAAAACCAATAGTAGTTTCCGATGGACATCTGGTGGCATTCTGTAATCTGTGGACTATCAGAGTGTTGATGAAACACAGAAATTGCTTCGAGATTGAATACAACAGTCACCATGCGCACCTTATTCCATGTGAGTATTGTCACAAAGAGTTTACGCTTTGATCGTTCCCTGGAAAACCAATAGTAGTTTCCGATGCACATCTGGAGGCATTCTGTAATCTGTGGACTATCAGGGTGTTGATGAAACACAGAAATTGCATCGGGATTCAATACAACAGTCACCATGCGAACTTTCCTCCATGGGAGTAATGTCTCATACAGTCTACGCATTGATCAATCCCTGGAAGACCAGTAGTAGTTTCCGATGCACATCTGGAGGCATTCTGTAATCTGTTGACCTTCAAAGCGTTGATGAAACACAGTATTTGCATCGGGATTCTATACAACATTCACGATGCTTACCTTCTTCCATGGGAGTAATTTTCAAAGAATTTACGCTTTGATCGTTCCCTGGAAGACAAGTAGAAGTTTCCGATGCACATCTGGAGGCATTCTGAAATCCGTGTACTAACTGAGTGTTGATGAAACACAGAAATTGCATAGGGATTGAATACAACAGTCACCATCCGCACTTCCCTCCATGGGGTAATGTCTCAAACAGTCTACGTTTTAATCGTTCCCTGGAAGACCAGTAGTAGTTTCCGATGCACATCTGGTGGCATTCTGTAATCTGTGGACTGTCAGAGTGTTGATGAAACACACAAATTGCGTCGGGATTGAATACAACAGTCACCATGCGCACTTTCCTACACGGGAGTACTGTCTCAAACAGTCTAAGCTTTGATCGTTCCCTGGAAGACCAGTAGTAGTTTCCGATGCACATCTGGAGGCATTCTGTAATCTGTGGACTATCAGAGTGTTGATAAAACACAGAAAATATATCGGGATTGAATACAACAGTCACCATGCGCACTTTCCTCCATGTGAGTAATGTCTCAAACTGTCTACGCTTTGATCGTTCCCTGGAAGACCAGTAATAATTTCCGATGCACATCTGGTGGCATTCTGTAATCTGTGGACTGTCAGAGTGTTGATGAAACTCAGAAATTGCATCGGTATTGAATACAACAGTCACCATTCGCACTTTCTTCCACGGGAGTAGTGTCTCAAACAGTCTACTCTTTGATCGTTCCCTGGGAGACCAGTAGTAGTTTCCGATACACATCTGGAGGCTTTCTGTAGTCTGTGGACCATCAGAGTGTTGATGAAACATAGAAATTGCATGGGGATTGAATACAACAGTCACAATGCGCAGTTTCCTCCATGTGAGTAATATCTCAAACAGGCTACGCTTTGATCTTTCCCTAGAAGACCAGTAGTAGTTTCCGAGGCACATCTGGGGGCATTCTGCAATCTGTGGACTATCAGACTGTTGACGAAACACAGAAATTGTATCGCGATTGAATACAACAGTAACCATGCGCACTTTCCTCCATGAGAGTAATGTCTCACACAGTCTACGCTTTGATCGTTGCCTGGAAGACCAGTAGTAGTTTCCGATGCACATCTGGAGGCATTCTGTAATCTGTGGACTATCAGAGTGTTGATAAAACACAGAAAATGCATCGGGGTTGAATACAACAGTCACCATGCGCACTTTCCTCCATGGGAGTAATGTCTCAAACTGTCTACGCTTTGATCGTTCCCTGGAAGACCAGTAGTAGTTTCCGATGCACATCTGGAGGCACTCGTTAATCCGTGGACTATCAGACTGTTGATGAAACACAGAAATTGCATCGGGATTGAATACAAGAGTCACCATGCGCACCTTTTTCCATGCAAATAATGTCTCAAACAGACTACGCTTTGATCGTTCTCTGGAAGACCAGTAGTAGTTTCCGATGCACATCCGTTGGCATTCTGTAATCTTTGGACTGTCAGAGTGTTGATGAAACACAGAAATTGCATCGGGATTGAATACAACAGTCACCATGCGCACTTTCCTCCACAGGAGTAACGTCTCAAACAGTCTACGCTTTGATCGTTCCCTGGAAGACCAGTAGTAGTGTCCGATGCGCATCTGTAGGCATTCTTTAATCTGAGGACTATCAGAGTGTTAATAAAACACAGAAAATGCATCGGGATTAAATACAACAGTCACCATGCGCACTTTCCTCCATGGGAGTAATGTCTCAAACAGTCTACGCTTTGATCGTTCCCTGGAAGACCAGTAGTAATTTCCGATGCACATCTGGTGGCATTCTGTAATCTGTGGACTGTCAGAGTGTTGATGAGACTCAGAATTTGCATCGGTATTGAATACAACAGTTACCATTCGCACTTTCTTCCACGGGAGTAGTGTCTCAAGCAGTCTACTCTTTGATCGTTCCCTGGGAGACCAGTAGTAGTTTCCGATGCACATCTGGAGGCTTTCTGTAGTCTGTGGTCCATCAGAGTGTTGATGAAACACAGAAATTGCATGGGGATTGAATACAACAGTCACAATGCGCAGTTTCCTCCATGTGAGTAAAATCTCAAACAGGCTACGCTTTGATCGTTCCCTAGAAGTCCAGTAGTAGTTTCCGATGCACATCTGGGGGCATTCTGCAATCTGTGGACTATCAGACTGTTGACGAAACACAGAAATTGTATCGGGATTGAATACAACAGTAACCATGCGCACTTTCCTCCATGAGAGTAATGTCTCGCTCAGTCTACGCTTTGATCGTTGCCTGGAAGACCAGTAGTAGTTTCCGATGCACATCTGGAGGCATTCTGTAATCTGTGGACTATCAGAGTGTTGATAAAACACAGAAAATGCATCGGGATTGAATACAACAGTCACCATGCGCACTTTCCTCCATGGGAGTAATGTCTCAAACTGTCTACGCTTTGATCGTTCCCTGGAAGACCAGTAGTAGTTTCCGATGCACATCTGGAGGCTTTCTGTAGTCTGTGGTCCATCAGACTGTTGATGAAACACAGAAATTGCATCGGGATTCAATACAACAGTCACCATGCGCACCTTTTTCCATGCAAGTAATGTCTCAAACAGACTACGCTTTGATCGTTCTCTGGAAGACCAGTAGTAGTTTCCGATGCACATCTGTTGGCATTCTGTAATCTGTGGACTGTCAGAGTGTTGATGAAACACAGAAATTGCATCGGGATTGAATACAACAGTCACCATGCGCACTTTCCTTTACAGGAGTAATGTCTCAAACAGTCTACGCTTTGATCGTTCCCTGGAAGACCAGTAGTAGTTTCCGATGCACATCTGTAGGCATTCTGTAATCTGTGGACTATCAGAGTGTTGATAAAACACAGAAAATGCATCGGGATTAAATACAACAGTGACCATGCGCATTTTCCTCCATGGGAATAATGTCTCAAACAGTCTACGTGTTGATCGTTCCCTGGAAGACCAGTAGTAGTTTCCGATGAACATCTGGAGGCATTCTGTAATCTGTGGACTATCAGAGTGTTGATGAAACACAGAAATTGCATCGGGATTGAATACAACAGTCACCATGCGCACCTTCCTCCATGGGAGTAATGTCACAAAGAGTTTACGCTTTGATCGTTCCCTGGAAAACCAATAGTAGTTTCCGATGCACATCTGGAGGCATTCTGTAAACTGTGGACTATCAGAGTGTTGATGAAACACAGAAAATGCATCGGGATTCAATACAACAGTCACCATGCGAACTTTCTTCCATGGGAGTAATGTCTCATACAGTCCACGCATTGATCAATCCCTGGAAGACCAGTAGTAGTTTCCGATGCACATCTGGAGGCATTCTGTGATCTGTGGACTATCAGAGTGTTGATGAAACACAGAAATTGCATCGGGATTGAATGCCACAGCCACCATGCGCACTTTCCTCCATGGGAGTAGTGTCTCATACAGTCTACGCTTTGATCGTTCCCTGGAGACCAGAAGTAGTTTCCGATGCACATCTGGAGGCATTCTGAAATCTGTGTACTAACTGAGTGTTGATGAAACACAGAAATTGCATCGGGATTGAATACAACAGTCACCATCCGCACTTCCCTCCAAGGGGTAATGTCTCAAACAGTCTACGCTTTGATCGTTCCCTGGAAGACCAGTGGTACTTTCCGATGCACATCTGGTGGCATTCTGTAATCTGTGGACTGTCAGAGTGTTGATGAAACACAGAAATTGCATGGGGATTGAATACAACAGTCACCATCGCACTTTCCTCCATGTGAGTAATGTCTCAAACAGGCTACGCTTTGATATTTCCCTAGAAGACCAGTAGTAGTTTCCGATGCACATCTGGAGGCATTCTGCAATCTGTGGACTATTAGACTGTTGATGAAACACAGAAATTGTATCGGCATTGAATACAACAGTCACCATGCGCACTTTCCTCCATGAGAGTAATGTCTCACAGAGTCTACGCTTTGATCGTTGCGTGGAAGACCAGTAGTAGTTTCCGATGCACATCTGGAGGCATTCTGTAATCTGTGAAATATCAGAGTGTTGATAAAACACAGAAAATGCTTGGGGATTTAATACAACAGTCACCATGCGCACTTTTCTCCATGGGAGTAATGTCTCAAACTGTCTACGCTTTGACTGTTCCCTGGAAGACCAGTAGTAGTTTCCGATGCACATCTGGAGGCACTCGGTAATCCGTGGACTATCAGACTGTTGATGAAACACAGAAATTGCATCGGGATTTAATACAAGAGTCACCATGCGCACTTTTTTCCATGCAAGTAATGTCTCAAACAGACTACACTTTGATCATTCCCTGGAAGACCAGTAGTAGTTTCCCATGCACATCTGCTGGCATTCTGTAATCTGTTGACTATCAGAGTGTTGATGAAACACAGAAATTGCTTCGAGATTGAATATAACAGTCACGATGCGCACATTCCTCCATGGGAGTAATGGCACAAAGAGTTTACGCTTTGATCGTTCCCTGGAAAACACATAGTAGTTTCCGATGCACATCTGGAGGCATTCTGTAATCTGTGGACTATCAGAGTGTTGATGAAGCACAGAAATTGCATCGGGATTCAATACAACAGTCACCATGCGAACTTTCCTCCATGGGAGTAATGTCTCATACAGTCTACGCATTGATCAATCCCTGGAAGACCAGTAGTAGTTTCCGATGCACATCTGGAGGCATTCTGTGATCTGTGGACTATCAGAGTGTTGATGAAACACAGAAATTGCATCGGGATTGAATGCCACAGCCACCATGCGCACTTTCCTCCGTGGGAGTAGTGTCTCATACAGTCTACGCTTTGATCGTTCCCTGGAGACCAGAAGTAGTTTCCGATGCACATCTGGAGGCATTCTGAAATCTGTGTACTAACTGAGTGTTGATGAAACACAGAAATTGCATCGGGATTGAATACAACAGTCACCATCCGCACTTCCCTCCAAGGGGTAATGTCTCAAACAGTCTACGCTTTGATCGTTCCCTGGAAGACCAGTAGTACTTTCCGATGCACATCTGGTGGCATTCTGTAATCTGTGGACTGTCAGAGTGTTGATGAAACACAGAAATTGCATGGGGATTGAATACAACAGTCACCATCGCACTTTCCTCCATGTGAGTAATGTCTCAAACAGGCTACGCTTTGATATTTCCCTAGAAGACCAGTAGTAGTTTCCGATGCACATCTGGAGGCATTCTGCAATCTGTGGACTATTAGACTGTTGATGAAACACAGAAATTGTATCGGCATTGAATACAACAGTCACCATGCGCACTTTCCTCCATGAGAGTAATGTCTCACAGAGTCTACGCTTTGATCGTTCCCTGCAAGACCAGTAGTAGTTTCCGATGCACATCTGGAGGCATTCTGTAATCTGTGAAATATCAGAGTGTTGATAAAACACAGAAAATGCATCGGGATTAAATACAACAGTGACCATGCGCATTTTCCTCCATGGGAATAATGTCTCAAACAGTCTACGTGTTGATCGTTCCCTGGAAGACCAGTAGTAGTTTCCGATGAACATCTGGAGGCATTCTGTAATCTGTGGACTATCAGAGTGTTGATGAAACACAGAAATTGCATCGGGATTGAATACAACAGTCACCATGCGCACCTTCCTCCATGGGAGTAATGTCACAAAGAGTTTACGCTTTGATCGTTCCCTGGAAAACCAATAGTAGTTTCCGATGCACATCTGGAGGCATTCTGTAAACTGTGGACTATCAGAGTGTTGATGAAACACAGAAAATGCATCGGGATTCAATACAACAGTCACCATGCGAACTTTCTTCCATGGGAGTAATGTCTCATATAGTCCACGCATTGATCAATCCCTGGAAGACCAGTAGTAGTTTCCGATGCACATCTGGAGGCATTCTGTGATCTGTGGACTATCAGAGTGTTGATGAAACACAGAAATTGCATCGGGATTGAATGCCACAGCCACCATGCGCACTTTCCTCCATGGGAGTAGTGTCTCATACAGTCTACGCTTTGATCGTTCCCTGGAGACCAGAAGTAGTTTCCGATGCACATCTGGAGGCATTCTGAAATCTGTGTACTAACTGAGTGTTGATGAAACACAGAAATTGCATCGGGATTGAATACAACAGTCACCATCCGCACTTCCCTCCAAGGGGTAATGTCTCAAACAGTCTACGCTTTGATCGTTCCCTGGAAGACCAGTGGTACTTTCCGATGCACATCTGGTGGCATTCTGTAATCTGTGGACTGTCAGAGTGTTGATGAAACACAGAAATTGCATGGGGATTGAATACAACAGTCACCATCGCACTTTCCTCCATGTGAGTAATGTCTCAAACAGGCTACGCTTTGATATTTCCCTAGAAGACCAGTAGTAGTTTCCGATGCACATCTGGAGGCATTCTGCAATCTGTGGACTATTAGACTGTTGATGAAACACAGAAATTGTATCGGCATTGAATACAACAGTCACCATGCGCACTTTCCTCCATGAGAGTAATGTCTCACAGAGTCTACGCTTTGATCGTTGCCTGGAAGACCAGTAGTAGTTTCCGATGCACATCTGGAGGCATTCTGTAATCTGTGAAATATCAGAGTGTTGATAAAACACAGAAAATGCTTGGGGATTTAATACAACAGTCACCATGCGCACTTTTCTCCATGGGAGTAATGTCTCAAACTGTCTACGCTTTGACTGTTCCCTGGAAGACCAGTAGTAGTTTCCGATGCACATCTGGAGGCACTCGGTAATCCGTGGACTATCAGACTGTTGATGAAACACAGAAATTGCATCGGGATTTAATACAAGAGTCACCATGCGCACTTTTTTCCATGCAAGTAATGTCTCAAACAGACTACACTTTGATCATTCCCTGGAAGACCAGTAGTAGTTTCCCATGCACATCTGCTGGCATTCTGTAATCTGTTGACTATCAGAGTGTTGATGAAACACAGAAATTGCTTCGAGATTGAATATAACAGTCACGATGCGCACATTCCTACATGGGAGTAATGGCACAAAGAGTTTACGCTTTGATCGTTCCCTGGAAAACACATAGTAGTTTCCGATGCACATCTGGAGGCATTCTGTAATCTGTGGACTATCAGAGTGTTGATGAAGCACAGAAATTGCATCGGGATTCAATACAACAGTCACCATGCGAACTTTCCTCCATGGGAGTAATGTCTCATACAGTCTACGCATTGATCAATCCCTGGAAGACCAGTAGTAGTTTCCGATGCACATCTGGAGGCATTCTGTGATCTGTGGACTATCAGAGTGTTGATGAAACGCAGAAATTGCATCGGGATTGAATGCCACAGCCACCATGCGCACTTTCCTCCGTGGGAGTAGTGTCTCATACAGTCTACGCTTTGATCGTTCCCTGGAGACCAGAAGTAGTTTCCGATGCACATCTGGAGGCATTCTGAAATCTGTGTACTAACTGAGTGTTGATGAAACACAGAAATTGCATCGGGATTGAATACAACAGTCACCATCCGCACTTCCCTCCAAGGGGTAATGTCTCAAACAGTCTACGCTTTGATCGTTCCCTGGAAGACCAGTAGTACTTTCCGATGCACATCTGGTGGCATTCTGTAATCTGTGGACTGTCAGAGTGTTGATGAAACACAGAAATTGCATGGGGATTGAATACAACAGTCACCATCGCACTTTCCTCCATGTGAGTAATGTCTCAAACAGGCTACGCTTTGATATTTCCCTAGAAGACCAGTAGTAGTTTCCGATGCACATCTGGAGGCATTCTGCAATCTGTGGACTATTAGACTGTTGATGAAACACAGAAATTGTATCGGCATTGAATACAACAGTCACCATGCGCACTTTCCTCCATGAGAGTAATGTCTCACAGAGTCTACGCTTTGATCGTTCCCTGCAAGACCAGTAGTAGTTTCCGATGCACATCTGGAGGCATTCTGTAATCTGTGAAATATCAGAGTGTTGATAAAACACAGAAAATGCTTGGGGATTTAATACAACAGTCACCATGCGCACTTTTCTCCATGGGAGTAATGTCTCAAACTGTCTACGCTTTGATTGTTCCCTGGAAGACCAGTAGTAGTTTCCGATGCACATCTGGAGGCACTCGGTAATCCGTGGACTATCAGACTGTTGATGAAACACAGAAATTGCATCGGGATTTAATACAAGAGTCACCATGCGCACTTTTTTCCATGCAAGTAATGTCTCAAACAGACTACACTTTGATCATTCCCTGGAAGACCAGTAGTAGTTTCCCATGCACATCTGCTGGCATTCTGTAATCTGTTGACTATCAGAGTGTTGATGAAACACAGAAATTGCTTCGAGATTGAATATAACAGTCACGATGCGCACATTCCTCCATGGGAGTAATGGCACAAAGAGTTTACGCTTTGATCGTTCCCTGGAAAACACATAGTAGTTTCCGACGCACATCTGGAGGCATTCTGTTATCTGTGGACTATCAGAGTGTTGATGAAGCACAGAAATTGCATCGGGATTCAATACAACAGTCACCATGCGAACTTTCCTCCATGGGAGTAATGTCTCATACAGTCTACGCATTGATCAATCCCTGGAAGACCAGTAGTAGTTTCCGATGCACATCTGGAGGCATTCTGTAATCTGTTGACTCTCAAGGCGTTGATGAAACACGGTATTTGCATCGGGATTGTATACAACAGTCACGATGCTTACCTTCCTCCATGGGAGTAATGTCTCAAAGAATTTACGCTTTGATCGTTCCCTGGAAGACCAGTAGTAGTTTCCGATGCACATCTGGAGGCATTCTGTAATCTGTGGACTATCAGAGTGTTGATGAAACACAGAAATTGCATCGCGATTGAATACAACAGTCACCATGCGCGCTTTCCTCCATGGGAGTAGTGTCTCATACAGTCTACGCTTTGATCGTTCCCTGGAGACCAGAAGTAGTTTCCGATGGACATCTGGAGGCATTCTGAAAAATGTGGACTGTCAGAGTGTTGATGAAACACAGAAATTGCATCGGGATTGAATACAACAGTCACCATGCGCACTTTTCTCCACGGGAGTAATGTCTCAAACAGTCTACGCTTTGATCGTTCCCTGGAAGACCAGTAGTAGTTTCCGATGCACATCTGGAGGCATTCTGTAATCTGTGGACTTTCAGAGTGTTGATAAAACACAGAAAATATATCGGGATTGAATACGACAGTCACCATGCGCACTTTCCTCCATGGGAGTAATGTCCCAAACAGTCTAGGATTTGATCGTTCCCTGGAAGACCAGTAGTAGTTTTCGATGCACATCTGGTGGCATTCTGTAATCTGTGGACTGTCAAAGTGTTGATGAAACTCAGAAACTGCATCGGTATTGAATACAACAGTCACCATGCGCACTTTCTTATACGGGAGTTGTGTCTCAAACAGTCTACTCTTTGATCGTTCCCTGGAAGACCAGTAGTAGTTTCCGATGCACATCTGGAGGCTTTCTGTAATCTGTGGACCATCCGAGTGTTGATGAAACACAGAAATTGCATCGTGATTGAACACAACAGTCACCATGCGCATTTTTCTGCATGTGAGTAATGTCTCACACAGTCTACGCTTTGATCGTTCCCTGGAAGACCAGTAGTAGCTTCCGATGCACATCTGGTGGCATTCTGTAATCTGTGGACTATCAGAGTGTTGATGGAACACAGAAATTGCATCGTGACTGAATACAACAGTCTCCATGCGCACTTTCCTCCACGGGAGGTATGTCTCAAACAGTCTACGTTTTGATCGTTCCCTGGAAGACCAGTAGTAGTTTCCGATGCACATCTGGTGGCATTCTGTAATCTGTGGACTATCAGTTTGTTGATGAAACACAGAAATTGCATCGGGATTGAATACAAGAGTCACCATGCGCACTTTTTTCCTCGCAAGTAACGTCTCAAACAGACTACACTTTGATCGTTCCCTGGAATACCAGTAGTAGTTTCCGATGCACATCTGTTGGCATTCTGTAATCTGTTGACTATCAGAGTGTTGATGAGACACAGAAATTGCTTCGAGATTGAACACAACAGTCACCATGCGCACATTCCTCCATGGGAGTAATGTCACAAAGAGTTTACGATTTGATCGTTCCCTGGAAAACACATAGTAGCTTTCGATGCACATCTGGAGGCATTCTGTAATCTGTGGACTATCAGAGAGTTGATGAATCACAGAAATTGCATCGGGATTCAATACAACAGTCACCATGCGAACTTTCCTCCATGGGAGAAATGTCTGAAACAGTCTACGCTTTGATCGTTCCCTGGAAGACCAGTAGTGGTTTCCGATGCACATCTGGTGGCATTCTGTAATCTGTGGACTGTCAGAGTGTTGATGAAATACAGAAATTGCATCGGGATTGAATACAACAGTCACCATGCGAACTTTCCTCCATGGGAGTAATGTCTGAAACAGTCTACGCTTTGATCGTTCCCTGGAAGACCAGTAGTGGTTTCCGATGCACATCTGAAGGCATTCTGTAATCTTTGGACTAACAGAGTGTTGATGAAGCACAGAAATATCATCGGGATTGAATACAAAAGTCACCATGCGCACATTCCTCCATGGGAGTAATGTCACAAAGAGTTTACGCTTTGATCGTTCCCTGGAAAACACATAGTAGCTTTCGATGCACATCTGGAGGCATTCTGTAATCTGTGGACTATCAGAGAGTTGATGAATCACAGAAATTGCATCGGGATTCAATACAACAGTCACCATGCGAACTTTCCTCCATGGGAGTAATGTCTGAAACAGTCTACGCTTTGATCGTTCCCTGGAAGACCAGTAGTGGTTTCCGATGCACATCTGGTGGCATTCTGTAATCTGTGGACTGTCAGAGTGTTGATGAAATACAGAAATTGCATCGGGATTGAATACAACAGTCACCATGCGCACTTTCCAACACGGGAGTAACGTCTCAAACAGTCTACGCTTTGATCGTTCCCTGGAAGACCAGTAGTAGTTTCCGATCCACATCTGGAGGCATTCTGTAATCTGTGGACTATCAGAGTGTTGATAAAACACAGAAATTGCATCGGGATTGAATACAACAGTCACCATGCGCACTTTCCTCCATGGGAGTAATGTCACAACGAGTTTACGCTTTGATCGTTACCTGTATGACCAGTAGTAGTTTAAGATGCACATGTGGAGGCATTCTGTAATCTGTGAACTAACTGAGTGTCTATGAAACACAGAAATTGAATCGAGATTGAATACAACTGCCACCATGCGCACTTTCCTCCACGGGAGATAAGTCTAAAACAGTCTACGCTTTGATCGTTCCCAGGAAGACCAGTAGTAGCTTTCGATGCACAAATGGTGGCATTCTGTATTCTGTGGACTATCAGAGTGTTGATGAAACACAAAAATTGCATCTGCATTGAATACAACAGTCACCATGTGCACTTTTCTCCATGGGAGTGATGTCTCAAACAGACTACGCTTTGATCGTTCCCTGGAAGACCAGTAGTAGTTTCCGATGCACATCTAGTGGCAATCTGTAATCTTTGGACTGTCAGAGTGTTGATGAAATACAGAAATTGCATCGGGATTGAATACAACAGTCACCATGCGCACTTTCCAACACGGGAGTAATGTCTCAAACAGTCTACGCTTTGATCGTTCCCTGGAAGACCAGTAGTAGTTTCCGATCCACATCTGGAGCATTCTGTAATCTGTTGACTATCAGAGTGTTGATGAAACGCAGAAATTGCTTCGAGTTTGAATACAACAGTCACCATGCGCACCTTCCTCCATGGGAGTAATGTCACAAAGAGTTTACGCTTTGATCGTTACCTGTATGACCAGTAGTAGTTTAAGATGCACATCTGGAGGCATTCTGTAATCTGTGAACTAACTGAGTTTTGATGAAACACAGAAATTGCATCGGGATTGAATACAACTGTCACCATGCGCACTTTCCTCCACGGGAGGTAAGTCTAAAACAGTCTACGCCTTGATCGTTCCCTGGAAGACCAGTAGTAGCATCCGATGCACATATGGTGGCATTCTGTATTCTGTGGACTATCAGAGTGTTGATGAAACACAGAAATTGCATTGGCATTGAATACAACAGTCACCATGCGCACTTTCCTCCATGGGAGTAATGTCTCTAATAGGTCTACGATTTGATCGTTCCCTGGAAGACCAGTAGTAGTTTCCGATGCACATCTGAAGGCATTCTGTAATCTTTGGACTAACAGAGTGTTGATGAAGCACAGAAATATCATCGGGATTGAATACAACAGTCACCATGAGCACTTTCCTCCATGGGAGTAATGTCTCAAACAGTCTACGTTTTGATCGATCCCTGGAAGTCCAGTAGCAGTTTCCGATGCACATATGGTAGCATTCTGTAATCTGTGGACTGTCAGAGTGTTGATGAAACTCAGAAACTGCATCGGTAATTAATACAACAGTCACCATGCGCACTTTCTTCCACGGGAGTAGTGTCTGAAACAGTCTACTCTTTGATCGTTGCCTGGAAGACCAGTAGTAGTTTCCGATGCACATCTGGAGGCATTCTGTAATCTGTGGACTATCAGTGTGTTGATGAAACACAGAAATTGCATCGGGATTGAATACAACAGTCACCATGCGCACCTTTCTCCACGGGAGTAATGTCTCAAACAATCTACGCTTTGATCGTTCCCTGGAAGACTAGTAGTAGTTTCCGATAGACATCTGGTGGCATTCTGTAATCTGTGGACTATCAGAGTGTTGATGAAACACAGAAATTGCATCGGGATTCAATACAACAGTCACCATGCGCACTTTCCTCCATGGGGGTAATGTCTCTAACAGTCTACGCTTTGATCGTTCCCTGGAAGACCAGTAGTAATTTCCGATGCACATCTGGTGGCATTCTGTAATCTGTGGACTATCAGAGTGTTGATAAAACACAGAAAATATATCGGGATTGAATACAACAGTCACCATGCGCACTTTCCTCCATGGGCGTAATGTCTCAAACAGTCTACGCTACGATCGTTCCCTGGAAGACCAGTAGTAATTTCCGATGCACATCTGGTGGCATTCTGTAATCTGTGGACTGTCTGAGTGTTGATGAAACTCAGAAATTGCATCGGTATTGAATACAACAGTCACCATTCGCACTTTCTTCCACGGGAGTAGTGTCTCAAACAGTCTACTCTTTGATCGTTCCCTGGGAGACCAGTAGTAGTTTCCGATGCACATCTGGTGGCTTTCTGTAGTCTGTGGACCATCAGAGTGTTGATGAAACACAGAAATTGCATGGGGATTGAATACAACAGTCACCATGCGCACTTTCCTCCATGTGAGTAATGTCGCAAACAGGCTACGCTCTGATCGTTCCCTAGAAGACCAGTAGTAGTTTCCGATGCACATCTGGATGCATTCTGTAATCTGTGGACTATCAGAGTGTTGATAAAACACAGAAAATGCATCGGGATTGAATACAACAGTCACCATGCGCACTTTCCTCCATGGGAGTAATGTCTCAAACTGTCTACGCTTTGATCGTTACCTGGAAGACCAGTAGTAGTTTCCGATGCACATCTGGAGGCACTCGGTAATCCGTGGACTATCAGACAGTTGATGAAACACAGAAATTGCATCGGGATTTAATACGAGAGTCACCATGCGCACTTTTTTCCATGCAAGTAATGTCTCAAACAGACTACACTTTGATCGTTCCCTGGAAGACCAGTAGTAGTTTCCGATGCACATCTGTTGGCATTCTGTAATCTGTTGACGATCAGAGTGTTGATGAAACACAGAAATTGCTTCGAGATTGAATATAACAGTCACCATGCGCACATTCCTCCACGCGAGTAATGTCACAAAGAATTTACGATTTGATCGTTCCCTGGAAAACACATAGTAGTTTCCGATGCACATCTGGAGGCATTCTGTAATCTGTGGACTATCAGAGTGTTAATGAAACACAGAAATTGCATCGGGATTCAATACAACAGTCACCATGCAAACTTTCCTCCATGGGAGTAATGTCTCATACAGTCTACGCATTGATCAATCCCTGGAAGACCAGTAGTAGTTTCCGATGCATATCTGGAGGCATTCTGTAATCTGTTGACCTTCAAGGCGTTGATGAAACACAGTATTTGCATCGGGATTGTTTACAACAGTCACGATGCTTACCTTCCTCCATGGTAGTAATGTCTCAAAGAATTTACGCTTTGATCGTTCCCTGGAAGACCAGTAGTTGTTTCCGATGCACATCTGGAGGCATTCTGTAATCTGTGGACTATCAGAGTGTTGATGAAACACAGAAATTGCATCGCGATTGAATACAACAGTCACCATGCGCACTTTCCTCCATGGGAGTAGTGTCTCATACTGTCTACGCTTTGATCGTTCCCTGGAGACCAGAAGTAGTTTCCGATGGACATCTGGAGGCATTCTGAAATATGTGGACTGTCATAGTGTTGATGAAACACAGAAATTGCATCGGGATTGAATACAACAGTCACCATGCGCACTTACCTCCACGGGAGGAATGTCTCAAACAGTCTACGCTTTGATCGTTCCCTGGAAGACCAGTAGTAGTTTCCGATGCACATCAGGAGGCATTCTGTAATCTGTGTACAATCAGAGTGTTGATAAAACACAGAAAATATATCGGGATTGAATACAACAGTCACCATGCGCACTTTCCTCCATGGGAGTAATGTCGCAAACAGTCTAGGCTTTGATCGTTCCCTGGAAGACCAGTAGTAGTTTCCGATGCACATCTGGTGGCATTCTGTAATCTGTGGACTGTCAAAGTGTTGATGAAACTCAGAAATTGCATCGGTATTGAATACAACAGTCACCATGCGCACTTTCTCATACGGGAGTTGTGTCTCAAACAGTCTACTCTTTGATCGTTCCCTGGAAGACCAGTAGTAGTTTCCGATGCACATCTGGAGGATTTCTGTAATCTGTGGACCATCAGAGTGTTGATGAAACACAGAAATTGCATCGGGATTGAATACAACAGTCACCATGCGCACTTTCCTCCACGGGAGGTATGTCTCAAACAGTCTACGCTTTGATCGTTCCCTGGAAGACCAGTAGTAGTTTCCGATGCACATCTGGTGGCATTCTGTGATCTGTGGACTATCAGAGTGTTGATGAAACACAGAAATTGCATCGGGATTGAATACAACAGTCACCAACCGCACTTCCCTCCATGGGAGCAATGTCTCAAACAGTCTACGCTTTGATCGTTCCCTGGAAGACCAGTAGTAGTTTCCGATGCACATCTGGTGGCATTCTGTAATCTGTGGACTGTCAGAGTGTTGATGAAATACAGAAATTGCATCGGGATTGAATACAACAGTCACCATGCACACTTTCCAACACGGGAGTAATGTCTCAAACAGTCTACGCTTTGATCGTTCCCTGGAAGACCAGTAGTAGTTTCCGATGCACATCTGGATGCATTCTGTAATCTGTGGACTATCAGAGTGTTGATAAAACACAGAAAATGCATCGGGATTGAATACAACAGTCACCATGCGCACTTTCCTCCATGGGAGTAATGTCTCAAACTGTCTACGCTTTGATCGTTACCTGGAAGACCAGTAGTAGTTTCCGATGCACATCTGGAGGCACTCGGTATTCCGTGGACTATCAGACAGTTGATGAAACACAGAAATTGCATCGGGATTTAATACGAGAGTCACCATGCGCACTTTTTTCCATGCAAGTAATGTCTCAAACAGACTACACTTTGATCGTTCCCTGGAAGACCAGTAGTAGTTTCCGATGCACATCTGTTGGCATTCTGTAATCTGTTGACGATCAGAGTGTTGATGAAACACAGAAATTGCTTCGAGATTGAATATAACAGTCACCATGCGCACATTCCTCCATGGGAGTAATGTCACAAAGAGTTTACGATTTGATCGTTCCCTGGAAAACACATAGTAGTTTCCGATGCACATCTGGAGGCATTCTGTAATCTGTGGACTATCAGAGTGTTGATGAAACACAGAAATTGCATCGGGATTCAATACAACAGTCACCATGCAAACTTTCCTCCATGGGAGTAATGTGTCATACAGTCTACGCATTGATCAATCCCTGGAAGACCAGTAGTAGTTTCCGATGCATATCTGGTGGCATTCTGTAATCTGTTGACCTTCAAGGCGTTGATGAAACACAGTATTTGCATCGGGATTGTATACAACAGTCACGATGCTTACCTTCCTCCATGGTAGTAATGTCTCAAAGAATTTACGCTTTGATCGTTCCCTGGAAGACCAGTAGTTGTTTCCGATGCACATCTGGAGGCATTCTGTAATCTGTGGACTATCAGAGTGTTGATGAAACACAGAAATTGCATCGCGATTGAATACAACAGTCACCATGCGCACTTACCTCCACGGGAGGAATGTCTCAAACAGTCTAGGCTTTGATCGTTCCCTGGAAGACCAGTAGTAGTTTCCGATGCACATCAGGAGGCATTCTGTAATCTGTGTACAATCAGAGTGTTGATAAAACACAGAAAATATATCGGGATTGAATACAACAGTCACCATGCGCACTTTCCTCCATGGGAGTAATGTCTCAAACAGTCTAGGCTTTGATCGTTCCCTGGAAGACCAGTAGTAGTTTCCGATACACATCTGGTGGCATTCTGTAATCTGTGGACTGTCAAAGTGTTGATGAAACTCAGAAATTGCATCGGTATTGAATACAACAGTCACCATGCGCACTTTCTCATACGGGAGTTGTGTCTCAAACAGTCTACTCTTTGATCGTTCCCTGGAAGACCAGTAGTAGTTTCCGATGCACATCTGGAGGATTTCTGTAATCTGTGGACCATCAGAGTGTTGATGAAACACAGAAATTGCATCGGGATTGAATACAACAGTCACCATGCGCACTTTCCTCCACGGGAGGTATGTCTCAAACAGTCTACGCTTTGATCGTTCCCTGGAAGACCAGTAGTAGTTTCCGATGCACATCTGGTGGCATTCTGTGATCTGTGGACTATCAGAGTGTTGATGAAACACAGAAATTGCATCGGGATTGAATACAACAGTCACCAACCGCACTTCCCTCCATGGGAGTAATGTCTCAAACAGTCTACGGTTTGATCGTTCCCTGGAAGACCAGTAGTAGTTTCCGATGCACATCTGGTGGCATTCTGTAATCTGTGGACTGTCAGAGTGTTGATGAAATACAGAAATTGCATCGGGATTGAATACAACAGTCACCATGCACACTTTCCAACACGGGAGTAATGTCTCAAACAGTCTACGCTTTGATCGTTCCCTGGAAGACCAGTAGTAGTTTCCGATGCACATCTGGATGCATTCTGTAATCTGTGGACTATCAGAGTGTTGATAAAACACAGAAAATGCATCGGGATTGAATACAACAGTCACCATGCGCACTTTCCTCCATGGGAGTAATGTCTCAAACTGTCTACGCTTTGATCGTTACCTGGAAGACCAGTAGTAGTTTCCGATGCACATCTGGTGGCGTTCTGTAACCTGTGGACAATCAGAGTGTTGATGAAAACACAGAAATTGCATCGGTATTGAATATAACAGTCACCATCCGCACTTCCCTCCATGGGAGTAATGTCTGAAACAGTCTACGCTTTGATCGTTACCTGGAAGACCAGTAGTAGTTTCCGATGCACATCTGGTGGCATTCTGTATTCTGTGGACTGTCAGAGTGTTGATGAAATACAGAAATTGCATCGGGATTGAATACAACAGTCACCATGCGCACTTTCCAACACGGGAGTAATGTCTCAAACAGTCTACGCTTTGATCGTTCCCTGCAAGACCAGTAGTAGTTTCCGATGCACATCTGGAGGCATTCTGTAATCTGTGAACTAGCTGAGTGTTGATGAAACACAGAATTTGCATCGGGATTGAATACAATTGTCACCATGCGCACTTTCCTCCATGGGGGTAATGTCTCTAACAGTCTACGCTTTGATCGTTCCCTGCAAGACCAGTAGTAGTTTCCGATGCACATCTGGAGGCATTCTGTAATCTGTTGACCTTCAAAGCGTTGATGAAACACAGAATTTGCATCGGGATTGTATACAACAGTCACGATGTTTACCTTCCTCCATGGGAGTAATGTCTCAAAGAGATTACGCTTTAATCGTTCCCTGGAAGACCAGTAGAAGTTTCCGATGGACATCTGGAGGCATTCTGTAATCTGTGGACAATCAGAGTGTTGATGAAACACAGAAATTGCATCGGGATTGAATACAACAGTCACCATGCGCACCTTCCTCCACGGTAGTAATGTCTCAAACAGTCTACGCTTTGATCGTTCCCTGGAAGACCAGTAATAGTTTCCGATGGACATCTGGAGTCATTCTGTAATCTGTGGACTATCAGAGTGTTGATGAAACACAGAAATTGCATCGGAATTGAATACAACAGTCACCATGCGCACTTTCCAACACGGGAGTAATGTCTCAAACGGTCTACGCTTTGATCGGTCCCTGGAACAATAGTAGTAGTTTCCGATTTACATCTGGAGGCATTCTGTAATCTGTGGACTATCAGAGTGTTGATAAAACACAGAAAATGCATCGGGATTGAATACAACAGTCACCATGCGCACTTTCCTCCATGGGAGTAATGTCACAAAGAGTTTACGCTTTGATCGTTACCTGTATGACCAGTAGCAGTTTAAGATGCACATCTGGAGGCATTCTGTAATCTGTGAACTAACTGAGTGTTGATGAAACACAGAAATTGCATCGGGATTGAATACAACTGTCACCATGCGCACTTTCCTCCACGGAAGGTAAGTCTAAAACAGTCTACGCTTTGATCGTTCCCTGGAAGACCAGTAGTAGCTTCCGATGCACATATGGTGCATTCTGTATTCTGTGGACTATCAGAGTGTTGATGAAACACAGAAATTGCATTGGCATTGAATACAAAAGTCACCATGCGCACTTTCCTCCATGGGAGTAATGTCTCTAACGGTCTACGATTTGATCGTTCGCTGGAAGACCTGCAGTGGTTTCCGATGCACATCTGAAGGCATTCTGTTATCTTTGGACTATCAGAGTGTTGATGAAACACAGAAATTGCATCGGGATTGAATACAACAGTCACCATGCGCACTTTCCTCCATGGGAGTAATGTCTCAAACAGTCTACGCTTTGATCGTTCCCTGGAAGACCAGTAGTAGTTTCCGATGCACATCTGGTGGCATTCTGTAATCTGTGGACTGTCAGAGTGTTGATGAGACTCAGAAACTGCATCGCTATTGAATACAACAGTCACCATGTGCACTTTCTTCCACGGGAGTAGTGTCTCAAACAGTCTACACTTTGTTCGTTCCCTGGAAGATCAGTAGTAGTTTCCGATGCACATCTGGAGGCTTTCTGTAATCTGTGGACTATCAGAGTGTTGATGAAACACAGAACTTGCATCGGGATTGAATACAACAGTCACCATGCGCACCTTCCTCCACGGGAGTAATGTATCAAACAGTGTACGCTTCGATCGTTCCCTGGAAGACCAGTAGTAGTTTCCGATAGGCATCTGGTGGCATTCTGTAATCTGTGGACTATCAGAGTGTTGATGAAACACAGAAATTGCATCGGGATAGAATACAGGAGTCACCATGCGCACTTTTTTCCATGCAAGTAATGTCTCAAACAGACTACACTTCGATCGTTCCCTGGAAGACCAGTAGTAGTTTCCGATGCACATCTGTTGGCATTCTGTAATCTGTTGACTATCAGAGTGTTGATGAAACACAGAAATTGCTTCGAGATTGAATACAACAGTCACGAAGCTTACCTTCCTCCATGGGAGTAATGTCTCAAACAGTCTACGCTTTGATCGTTGCCTGGAAGTCCTGTAGTAGTTTCCGATGAACAACTGGTGGCATTCTGTAATCTGTGGACTATCAGGGTGTTGGTGAAACACAGAGATTGCATTGGGAAAGGAAAGAACACTCAACATGCGCACTTTCCTCCACGAGAGTAATGTCTCAAACAGTCTACGCATTGATCGTTCCCTGGAAGACCAGTAGTAGTTTCCGATGCACGTCTGGCGTCATTCTGTAATCTGTGGACTATCAGAGTGTTGATGAAACACAGAAATTGCATCGGGATTCAATACGTCACCATGCGAACTTTCCTCCATGGGAGTAATGTCTCATACAGTCTACGCATTGATCAATCCCTGGAAGACCAGTAGTAGTTTCCGATGCACATCTGGAGGCATTCTGTAATCTGTTGACCTTCAAGGCGTTTATGATACACAGTCTTTTAATCGGGAATGTATACAACAGTCACGATGCTTACCTTTCCCCAATACAACAGTCACCATGCGCACTTTCCTCCATGGGAGTAATGTCTCAAACAGTCTAGGCTTTGATCGTTCCCTGGAAGACCAGTAGTAGTTTCCGATGCACATCTGGTGGCATTCTGTAATCTGTGGACTGTCAAAGTGTTGATGAAACTCAGAAATTGCATCGGTATTGAATACAACAGTCACCATGCGCACTTTCTTATACGGGAGTAATGTCTCAAACAGTCTACTCTTTGATCGTTCCCTGGAAGACCAGTAGTAGTTTAAGATGCACATCTGGAGGCTTTCTGTAATCTGTGGACCATCAGAGTGTTGATGAAACACAGAAATTGCATCGGGATTGAACACAACAGTCACCATGCGCAATTTTCTCCATGTGAGTAATGTCTCAAACAGTCTACGCTTTGATCGTTCCCTAGAAGACCAGTAGTAGTTTCCGATGCACAATTGGAGGCATTCTGCAATCTGTGGACTATCAGACTTTTGATGAAACACAGAAATTGTGTCGGGATTGAATACAACAGTCAACATGTGCACCTTCCTCCACGGGAGTAATGTCTCAAACAGTCTACGCTTTGATCGTTATCTGGAAGACCAGTAGTATTTTCCGATGCACATCTGGAGGCATTCTGTAATCTGTGGACTATCAGAGTGTTGATGAAACACAGAAATTGCATCGGGATTGAATACAACAGTCACCATGCGCACCTTCCTCCATGGGAGTAATGTCTCAAACAGTCTACGCTTTGATCGTTCCCTGCAAGACCAGTAGTAGCTTCCGATGCACATCTGGTGGCATTTTGTAATCTGTGGACTATCAGAGGGTTGATGAAACACAGAAATTGCATCGCGATTGAATACAACCGTCACCATGCGCACTTTCCTCCACGGGAGGTATGTCACAAACAGTCTACGCTTTGATCGTTCCCTGGAAGACCAGTAGTAGTTTCCGATGCACATCTGGAGGCATTCTGTAATCTGTGGACTATCAGAGTGTTGATGAAACACAGAAATTGCATCGGGATTGAATACAACAGTCACCATCCGCACTTCCCTCCATATGAGTAATGTCTGAAACAGTCTACGCTTTGATCGTTCCCTGGAAGACCAGTAGTAGTGTCCGATGCACATCTGGTGGCATTCTGTAATCTGTGGACTGTCAAAGTGTTGATGAAACTCAGAAATTGCATCGGGATTGAATACAACAGTCACCATGCACACTTTCCAACACGGGAGTAATGTCTCAAACAGTCTACGCTTTGATCGTTCCCTGGAAGACCAGTAGTAGCTTCCGATGCACATCTGGTGGCCTTCTGTAATCTGTG
Source organism: Schistocerca gregaria (assembly GCF_023897955.1). Taxonomy (NCBI): domain Eukaryota; kingdom Metazoa; phylum Arthropoda; class Insecta; order Orthoptera; family Acrididae; genus Schistocerca; species Schistocerca gregaria. Next base: position 2,046,953 of record NW_026061798.1, on the reverse strand, counting down.
AACTGTCAGAGTGTTGATGAAACACAGAAATTGCATCGTGATTGAATACAACAGTCACCATGCGCACTTTCTTCAACGGGAGGTAGGTCTCAAAGAGTCTACGCTTTGATCGTTCCCTGGAAGACCAGTAGTAGTTTCCGATGCACATCTGGTGGCGTTCTGTAACCTGTGGACAATCAGAGTGTTAATGAAACACAGAAATTGCATCGGGATTGAATATAACAGTCACCATCCGCACTTCCCTCCATGGGAGTAATGTCTGAAACAGTCTACGATTTGATCGTTACCTGGAAGACCAGTAGTAGTTTCCGATGCACATCTGGTGGCATTCTGTATTCTGTGGACTGTCAGAGTGTTGATGAAATACAGAAATTGCATCGGGATTGAATACAACAGTCACCATGCGCACTTTCCAACACGGGAGTAATGTCTCAAACAGTCTACGCTTTGATCGTTCCCTGCAAGACCAGTAGTAGTTTCCGATGCACATCTGGAGGCATTCTGTAATCTGTGAACTAACTGAGTGTTGATGAAACACAGAAATTGCATCGGGATTGAATACAATTGTCACCATGCGCAGTTTCCTCCATGGGGGTAATGTCTCTAACAGTCTACGCTTTGATCGTTCCCTGCAAGACCAGTAGTAGTTTCCGATGCACATCTGGAGGCATTCTGTAATCTGTTGACCTTCAAAGCGTTGATGAAACACAGAATTTGCATCGGGATTGTATACAACAGTCACGATGTTTACCTTCCTCCATGGGAGTAATGTCTCAAAGAGATTACGCTTTAATCGTTCCCTGGAAGACCAGTAGTAGTTTCCGATGGACATCTGGAGGCATTCTGTAATCTGTGGACTATTAGAGTGTTGATGAAACACAGAAATAGCATCGGGATTGAATACAACAGTCACCATGCGCACCTTCCTCCACGGTAGTAATGTCTCAAACAGTCTACGCTTTGATCGTTCCCTGGAAGACCAGTTATAGTTTCCGATGGACATCTGGAGTCATTCTGTAATCTGTGGACTATCGGAGTGTTGATGAAACACAGAAATTGCATCGGAATTGAATACAACAGTCACCATGCGCACTTTCCAACACGGGAGTAATGTCTCAAACAGTCTACGCTTTGATCGTTCCCTGGAAGAATAGTAGTAGTTTCCGATTTACATCTGGAGGCATTCTGTAATCTGTGGACTATCAGAGTGTTGATAAAACACAGAAAATGCATCGGGATTGAATACAACAGTCACCATGCGCACTTTCCTCCATGGGAGTAATGTCACAAAGAGTTTACGCTTTGATCGTTACCTGTATGACCAGTAGTAGTTTAAGATGCACATCTGGAGGCATTCTGTAATCTGTGAACTAACTAAGTGTTGATGAAACACAGAAATTGCATCGGGATTGAATACAACTGTCACCATGCGCACTTTCCTCCATGGGAGTATTGTCTCCAACGGTCTACGATTTGATCGTTCGCTGGAAGACCTGCAGTGGTTTCCGATGCACATCTGAAGGCATTCTGTAATCTTTGGACTATCAGAGTGTTGATGAAACACAGAAATTGCATCGGGATTGAATACAACAGTCAACATGCGCACTTTCCTCCATGGGAGTAATGTCTCAAACAGTCTACTCTTTGTTCGTTCCCTGGAAGATCAGTAGTAGTTTCCGATGCACATCTGGAGGCTTTCTGTAATCTGTGGACTATCAGAGTGTTGATGAAACACAGAACTTGCATAGGGATTGAATACAACAGTCACCATGCGCACCTTCCTCCACGGGAGTAATGTATCAAGCAGTGTACGCTTTGATCGTTCCCTGGAAGACCAGTAGTAGTTTCCGACAGGCATCTGGTGGCATTCTGTAATCTGTGGACTATCAGAGTGTTGATGAAACACAGAAATTGCATCGGGATTGAATACAACAGTCACCATGCGCACCTTCCTCCATGGGAGTAATGTCACAAAGAGTTTACGCTTTGATCGTTATCTGTATGACCAGTAGTAGTTTAAGATGCACATCTGGAGGCATTCTGTAATCTGTGAACTAACTGAGTGTTGATGAAACACAGTAGTTGCATCGGGATTGAATACAACTGTCACCATGCGCACTTTCCTCCACGGGAGGTAAGTCTAAAACAGTCTACGCTTTGATCGTTGCCTGGAAGACCAGTAGTAGTTTCCGATGCACATCTGGAGGCACTTGGTAATCCTTGGACTATCAGACTGTTGATGAAACACAGAAATTGCATCGGGATAGAATACAGGAGTCACCATGCGCACTTTTTTCCATGCAAGTAATGTCTCAAACAGACTACACTTCGATCGTTCCCTGGAAGACCAGTAGTAGTTTCCGATGCACATCTGTTGGCATTCTGTAATCTGTTGACTATCAGAGTGTTGATGAAACACAGAAATTGCTTCGAGATTGAATACAACAGTCACGAAGCTTACCTTCCTCCATGGGAGTAATGTCTCAAACAGTCTACGCTTTGATCGTTGCCTGGAAGTCCTGTAGTAGTTTCCGATGAACAACTGGTGGCATTCTGTAATCTGTGGACTATCAGGGTGTTGGTGAAACACAGAGATTGCATTGGGAAAGGAAAGAACACTCAACATGCGCACTTTCCTCCACGAGAGTAATGTCTCAAACAGTCTACGCTTTGATCGTTCCCTGGAAGACCAGTAGTAGTTTCCGATGCACATCTGGCGTCATTCTGTAATCTGTGGACTATCAGAGTGTTGATGAAACACAGAAATTGCATCGGGATTCAATACGTCACCATGCGAACTTTCCTCCATGGGAGTAATGTCTCATACAGTCTACGCATTGATCAATCCCTGGAAGACCAGTAGTAGTTTCCGATGCACATCTGGAGGCATTCTGTAATCTGTTGACCTTCAAGGCGTTTATGATATACAGACTTTGCATCGGGAATGTATACAACAGTCACGATGCTTACCTTTCTCCATGGGAGTAATGTCTCAAAGAATATACGCTTCGATCGTCCCCTGGAACACCAGTAGTAGTTCCCGATGCACATCTGGAGGCATTCTGTAATCTGTGGACTATCAGAGTGTTGATGAAACACAGAAATTGCATCGGGATTGAATACAACAGTCACCATGCGCACTTTCCTCCATGGGAGTAATGTCTCAAACAGTCTAGGCTTTGATCGTTCCCTAGAAGACCAGTAGTAGTTTCCGATGCACATCTGGTGGCATTCTGTAATCTGTGGACTGTCAAAGTGTTGATGAAACTCAGAAATTGCATCGGTATTGAATACAACAGTCACCATGCGCACTTTCTTATACGGGAGTAATGTCTCAAACAGTCTACTCTTTGATCGTTCCCTGGAAGACCAGTTGTAGTTTAAGATGCACATCTAGAGGCTTTCTGTAATCTGTGGACCATCAGAGTGTTGATGAAACACAGAAATTGCATCGGGATTGAACACAACAGTCACCATGCGCAATTTTCTCCATGTGAGTAATGTCTCAAACAGTCTACGCTTTGATCGTTCCCTAGAAGACCAGTAATAGTTTCCGATGCACAATTGGAGGCATTCTGCAATCTGTGGACTATCAGACTTTTGATGAAACACAGAAATTGTGTCGGGATTGAATACAACAGTCAACATGCGCACCTTCCTCCACAGGAGTAATGTCTCAAATAGTCTACGCTTTGATCGTTATCTGGAAGACCAGTAGTATTTTCCGATGCACATCTGGAGGCATTCTGTAATCTGTGGACTATCAGAGTGTTGATGAAACACAGAAATTGCATCGGGATTGAATACAACAGTCACCATGCGCACCTTCCTCCATGGGAGTAATGTCTGAAACAGTCTACGCTTTGATCGTTACCTGGAAGACCAGTAGTAGTTTCCGATGCACATCTGGTGGCCTTCTGTATTCTGTGGACTGTCAGAGTGTTGATGAAATACAGAAATTGCATCGGGATTGAATACAACAGTCACCATGCGCACTTTCCAACACGGGAGTAATGTCTCAAACAGTCTACGCTTTGATCGTTCCCTGCAAGACCAGTAGTAGTTTCCGATGCACATCTGGAGGCATTCTGTAATCTGTGAACTAACTGAGTGTTGATGAAACACAGAAATTGCATCGGGATTGAATACAATTGTCACCATGCGCACTTTCCTCCATGGGGGTAATGTCTCTAACAGTCTACGCTTTGATCGTTCCCTGCAAGACCAGTAGTAGTTTCCGATGCACATCTGGAGGCATTCTGTAATCTGTTGACCTTCAAAGCGTTGATGAAGCACAGAATTTGCATCGGGATTGTATACAACAGTCACGATGTTTACCTTCCTCCATGGGAGTAATGTCTCAAAGAGATTACGCTTTAATCGTTCCCTGGAAGACCAGTAGTAGTTTCCGATGGACATCTGGAGGCATTCTGTAATCTGTGGACTATTAGAGTGTTGATGAAACACAGAAATAGCATCGGGATTGAATACAACAGTCACCATGCGCACCTTCCTCCACGGTAGTAATGTCTCAAACAGTCTACGCTTTGATCGTTCCCTGGAAGACCAGTTATAGTTTCCGATGGACATCTGGAGTCATTCTGTAATCTGTGGACTATCAGAGTGTTGATGAAACACAGAAATTGCATCGGAATTGAATACAACAGTCACCATGCGCACTTTCCAACACGGGAGTAATGTCTCAAACAGTCTACGCTTTGATCGTTCCCTGGAAGAATAGTAGTAGTTTCCGATTTACATCTGGAGGCATTCTGTAATCTGTGGACTATCAGAGTGTTGATAAAACACAGAAAATGCATCGGGATTGAATACAACAGTCACCATGCGCACTTTCCTCCATGGGAGTAATGTCACAAAGAGTTTACGCTTTGATCGTTACCTGTATGACCAGTAGTAGTTTAAGATGCACATCTGGAGGCATTCTGTAATCTGTGAACTAACTAAGTGTTGATGAAACACAGAAATTGCATCGGGATTGAATACAACTGTCACCATGCGCACTTTCCTCCATGGGAGTATTGTCTCCAACGGTCTACGATTTGATCGTTCGCTGGAAGACCTGCAGTGGTTTCCGATGCACATCTGAAGGCATTCTGTAATCTTTGGACTATCAGAGTGTTGATGAAACACAGAAATTGCATCGGGATTGAATACAACAGTCAACATGCGCACTTTCCTCCATGGGAGTAATGTCTCAAACAGTCTACTCTTTGATCGATCCCTGGAAGATCAGTAGTAGTTTCCGATGCACATCTGGAGGCTTTCTGTAATCTGTGGACTATCAGAGTGTTGATGAAACACAGAACTTGCATGGGGATTGAATACAACAGTCACCATGCGCACCTTCCTCCACGGGAGTAATGTATCAAGCAGTGTACGCTTTGATCGTTCCCTGGAAGACCAGTAGTAGTTTCCGATAGGCATCTGGTGGCATTCTGTAATCTGTGGACTATCAGAGTGTTGATGAAACACAGAAATTGCATCGGGATTGAATACAACAGTCACCATGCGCACCTTCCTCCATGGGAGTAATGTCACAAAGAGTTTACGCTTTGATCGTTATCTGTATGACCAGTAGTAGTTTAAGATGCACATCTGGAGGCATTCTGTAATCTGTGAACTAACTGAGTGTTGATGAAACACAGTAGTTGCATCGGGATTGAATACAACTGTCACCATGCGCACTTTCCTCCACGGGAGGTAAGTCTAAAACAGTCTACGCTTTGATCGTTGCCTGGAAGACCAGTAGTAGTTTCCGATGCACATCTGGAGGCACTTGGTAATCCTTGGACTATCAGACTGTTGATGAAACACAGAAATTGCATCGGGATAGAATACAGGAGTCACCATGCGCACTTTTTTCCATGCAAGTAATGTCTCAAACAGACTACACTTCGATCGTTCCCTGGAAGACCAGTAGTAGTTTCCGATGCACATCTGTTGGCATTCTGTAATCTGTTGACTATCAGAGTGTTGATGAAACACAGAAATTGCTTCGAGATTGAATACAACAGTCACGAAGCTTACCTTCCTCCATGGGAGTAATGTCTCAAACAGTCTACGCTTTGATCGTTGCCTGGAAGTCCTGTAGTAGTTTCCGATGAACAACTGGTGGCATTCTGTAATCTGTGGACTATCAGGGTGTTGGTGAAACACAGAGATTGCATTGGGAAAGGAAAGAACACTCAACATGCGCACTTTCCTCCACGAGAGTAATGTCTCAAACAGTCTACGCTTTGATCGTTCCCTGGAAGACCAGTAGTAGTTTCCGATGCACATCTGGCGTCATTCTGTAATCTGTGGACTACCAGAGTGTTGATGAAACACAGAAATTGCATCGGGATTCAATACGTCACCATGCGAACTTTCCTCCATGGGAGTAATGTCTCATACAGTCTACGCATTGATCAATCCCTGGAAGACCAGTAGTAGTTTCCGATGCACATCTGGAGGCATTCTGTAATCTGTTGACCTTCAAGGCGTTTATGATATACAGTCTTTGCATCGGGAATGTATACAACAGTCACGATGCTTACCTTTCTCCATGGGAGTAATGTCTCAAAGAATATACGCTTCGATCGTTCCCTGGAACACCAGTAGTAGTTCCCGATGTACATCTGGAGGCATTCTGTAATCTGTGGACTATCAGAGTGTTGATGAAACACAGAAATTGCATCGGGATTGAATACAACAGTCACCATGCGCACTTTCCTCCATGGGAGTAATGTCTCAAACAGTCTAGGCTTTGATCGTTCCCTAGAAGACCAGTAGTAGTTTCCGATGCACATCTGGTGGCATTCTGTAATCTGTGGACTGTCAAAGTGTTGATGAAACTCAGAAATTGCATCGGTATTGAATACAACAGTCACCATGCGCACTTTCTTATACGGGAGTAATGTCTCAAACAGTCTACTCTTTGATCGTTCCCTGGAAGACCAGTAGTAGTTTAAGATGCACATCTAGAGGCTTTCTGTAATCTGTGGACCATCAGAGTGTTGATGAAACACAGAAATTGCATCGGGATTGAACACAACAGTCACCATGCGCAATTTTCTCCATGTGAGTAATGTCTCAAACAGTCTACGCTTTGATCGTTCCCTAGAAGACCAGTAGTAGTTTCCGATGCACAATTGGAGGCATTCTGCAATCTGTGGACTATCAGACTTTTGATGAAACACAGAAATTGTGTCGGGATTGAATACAACAGTCAACATGCGCACCTTCCTCCACAGGAGTAATGTCTCAAATAGTCTACGCTTTGATCGTTATCTGGAAGACCAGTAGTATTTTCCGATGCACATCTGGAGGCATTCTGTAATCTGTGGACTATCAGAGTGTTGATGAAACACAGAAATTGCATCGGGATTGAATACAACAGTCACCATGCGCACCTTCCTCCATGGGAGTAATGTCTCAAACAGTCTACGCTTTGATCGTTCCCTGGAAAACCAGTAGTAGCTTCCGATGCACATCTGGTGGCATTCTGTAATCTGTGGACTATCAGAGGGTTGATGAAACACAGAAATTGCATCGTGATTGAATACAACAGTCACCATGCGCACTTTCCTCCACGGGAGGTATGTCACAAACAGTCTACGCTTTGATCGTTCCCTGGAAGACCAGTAGTAGTTTCCGATGCACATCTGGAGGCATTCTGTATTCTGTGGACTATCAGAGTGTTGATGAAACACAGAAATTGCATCGGGATTGAATACAACAGTCACCATCCGCACTTCCCTCCATATGAGTAATGTCTGAAACAGTCTACGCTTTGATCGTTCCCTGGAAGACCAGTAGTAGTTTCCGATGCACATCTGGTGCCATTCTGTAATCTGTGGACTGTCAGAGTGTTGATGAAATACAGATATTGCATCGGGATTAAATACAACAGTCACCATGCGCACTTTCCAACACGGGAGTAATGTCTCAAACAGTCTACGCTTTGATCGTTCCCTGGAAGACCGGTAGTAGCTTCTGATGCACATCTGGTGGCATTCTGTAATCTGTGGATTATCGGAGTGTTGATGAAACACAGAAATTGCATCGTGATTGAATACAACAGTCACCATCCGCACTTCAATCCATGGGAGTAATGTCTGAAACAGTCTAAGCTTTGATCGTTCCCTGGAAGACCAGTATTAGTTTCCGATGCACATCTGGTGGCATTCTGTAATCTGTGGACTATCAGAGTGTTGATGAAACACAGAAATTGCATCGGGATTGAATACAACAGTCACCATCCGCACTTCCCTCCATGAGAGTAATGTCTGAAACAGTCTACGCTTTGATCGTTCCCTGGAAGACCAGTAGTTGTTTCCGATGCACATCTGGTGGCATTCTGTAATCTGTGGACTGTCAGAGTGTTGATGAAATACAGAAATTGCATCGGGATTGAATACAACAGTCACCATGCGCCATTTCTTCCACGGGAGTAATGTCTCAAACAGTCTACGCTTTGATCGTTCCCTGGAAGACCTGTAGTAGTTTCCGATCCACATCTGGAGGCATTCTGTAATCTGTGGACTATCAGAGTGTTGATAAAACACAGAAAATGCATCGGGATTGAATACAACAGTCACCATGCGCACTTTCCTCCATGGGAGTAATGTCACAATGAGTTTACGCTTTGATCGTTACCTGTATGAATAGTAGTAGTTTAAGATGCACATGTGAAGGCACTCTGTAATCTGTGAACTAACTGAGTGTTGATGAAACACAGAAACTGAATCGGGATTGAATACAACTCTCACCATGCGCACTTTCCTCCACGGGAGATAAGGTTAAAACAGTCTACGCTTTGATCGTTCCCTGGAAGACCAGTAGTAGTTTCCGATCCACATCTGCAGCATTCTGTAATCTGTTGACTATCAGAGTGTTGATGAAACGCAGAAATTGATTCGAGTTTGAATACAACAGTCACCATGCGCACCTTCCTCCATGGGAGTAATGTCACAAAGAGTTTACGCTTTGATCGTTACCTGTATGACCAGTAGTAGTTTAAGATGCACATCTGGAGGCATTCTGTAATCTGTGAACTAACTGAGTGTTGATGAAACACAGAAATTGCATCGGGATTGAATACAACTGTCACCATGCGCACTTTCCTCCACGGGATGTAAGTCTAAAACAGTCTACGCTTTGATCGTTCCCTGGAAGACCAGTAGTAGCTTCCGATGCACATATGGTGGCATTCTGTATTCTGTGGACTATCAGAGTGTTGATGAAACACAGAAATTGCATTGGCATTGAATACAACAGTCACCATGCGCACTTTCCTCCATGGGAGTAATATCTAAAACAGTCTACGCTTTGATCGTTCCCTGGAAGACCAGTAGTAGTTTCCGATCCACATCTGGAGCATTCTGTAATCTGTTGACTATGAGAGTGTTGATGAAACGCAGAAATTGCTTCGAGTTTGAATACAACAGTCACCATGCGCACCTTCCTCCATGGGAGTAATGTCACAAAGAGTTTACGCTTTGATCGTTACCTGTATGACCAGTAGTAGTTTAAGATGCACATCTGGAGGCATTCTGTAATCTGTGAACTAACTGAGTGTTGATGAAACACAGAAATTGCATCGGGATTGAATACAACTGTCACCATGCGCACTTTCCTACACGTGATGTAAGTCTAAAACAGTCTACGCTTTGATCGTTCCCTGGAAGACCAGTAGTAGCTTCCGATGCACATCTGGTGGCATTCTGTAATCTGTGGACTGTCAGAGTTGTTGATGAAACTCAGAAACTGCATCGGTATTGAATACAACAGTCACCATGCGCAATTTCTTCCACGAGAGTAGTGTCTCAAACAGTCTACTCTTTGATCGATCCCTTTAAGATCAGTAGTAGTTTCCGATGCACATCTGGAGGCTTTCTGTAATCTGTGGACCATCAGAGTGTTGATGAAACACTGAAATTGCATCGGGATTGAATACAACAGTCACCATGCGCACTTTCCTCCATGAGTGTAATGTCTCAAACAGTGTACGCTTTGATCGTTGCCTGGAAGACCAGTAGTAGTTTCCGATGCACATCTGGAGCACATTCTGTAATCTGTGGACTATCAGAGTGTTGATGAAACACAGAAATTGCATCGGGTTTGAATACAACAGTCACCATGCGCACCTTCCTCCTCGGGAGTAATGACTCAAACAGTCTACGCTTTGATCGTTCCCTGGAAGACCAGTAGTAGTTTCCGATAGACATCTGGTGGCTTTCTGTAATATGTGGACTATCAGAGTGTTGATGAAACACAGAAATTGCATCGGGATTAAATACAACAGTCACCATGCGCACTTTCCTCCATGGGGGTAATGTCTCTAACAGTCTACGCTTTGATCGTTCCCTGCAAGACCAGTACTAGTTTCAGATGCACATCTGGAGGCATTCTGTAATCTGTTGACCTTCAAAGCGTTGATGAAACACAGAATTTGCATCGGGATTGTATACAACAGTCACGAAGTTTACCTTCATCCATGGGAGTAATGTCTCAAAGAGATTACGCTTTGATCGTTCCCTGGAAGACCAGTAGTAGTTTCCGATGGACATCTGGAGGCACTCTGTAATCTGTGGACTATCAGAGTGTTGATGAAACACAGATATTGCAGCGGGATTGAATACAACAGTCACCATGCGCACATTCCACCACGGGAGTAATGTCTCAAACAGTCTACGCTTTGATCGTTCCCTGGAAGACCAGTAATAGTTTCCGATGGACATCTGGAGGCATTCTGTAATCTGTGGACTATCAGAGTGTTGATGAAACACAGAAATTGCATCGGGATTGAATACAACAGTCACCATCCGCACTTCCCTCCATGAGAGTAATGTCTGAAACAGTCTACGCTTTGATCGTTCCCTGGAAGACCAGTAGTTGTTTCCGATGCACATCTGGTGGCATTCTGTAATCTGTGGACTGTCAGAGTGTTGATGAAATACAGAAATTGCATCGGGATTAAATACAACAGTCACGATGCGCACTTTCCAACACAGGGGTAATGTCTCAAACAGTCTACGCTTTGATCGTTCCCTGGAAGACCAGTAGTAGTTTCTGATGCACATCTAGTGGCAATCTGTAATCTGTGGACTGTCAGAGTGTTGATGAAATACAGAAATTGCATCGGGATTGAATGCAACAGTCACCATGCGCACTTTCCAACACGGGAGTAATATCTCAAACAGTCTACGCTTTGATCGTTCCCTGGAAGACCAGTAGTAGTTTCCGATCCACATCTGCAGCATTCTGTAATCTGTTGACTATCAGGGTGTTGATGAAACGCAGAAATTGCTTCGAGTTTGAATACAACAGTCACCATGCGCACCTTCCTCCATTGGAGTAATGTCACAAAGAGTTTACGCTTTGATCGTTACCTGTATGACCAGTAGTAGTTTAAGATGCACATCTGGAGGCATTCTGTAATCTGTGAACTAACTGAGTGTTGATGAAACACAGAAATTGCATCGGGATTGAATACAACTGTCACCATGCGCACTTTCCTCCATGGGATGTAAGTCTAAAACAGTCTACGCTTTGATCGTTCCCTGGAAGACCAGTAGTAGCTTCCGATGCACATATGGTGGCATTCTGTATTCTGTGGACTATCAGAGTGTTGATGAAACACAGAAATTGCATTGGCATTGAATACAACAGTCACCATGCGCACTTTCCTCCATGGGAGTAATATCTCAAACAGTCTACGCTTTGATCGTTCCCTGGAAGACCAGTAGTAGTTTCCGATCCACATCTGGAGCATTCTGTAATCTGTTGACTATCAGAGTGTTGATGAAACACAGAAATTGCATCGGGATTGAATACAACTGTCACCATGCGCACTTTCCTCCACGTGATGTAAGTCTAAAACAGTCTACGCTTTGATCGTTCCCTGGAAGACCAGTAGTAGCTTCCGATGCACATCTGGTGGCATTCTGTAATCTGTGGACTGTCAGAGTTGTTGATGAAACTCAGAAAAAGCATCGGTATTGAATACAACAGTCACCATACGCAATTTCTTCCACGGGAGTAGTGTCTCAAACAGTCTACTCTTTGATCGATCCCTGGAAGATCAGTAGTAGTTTCCGATGCACATCTGGAGGCTTTCTGTAATCTGTGGACCATCAGAGTGTTGATGAAACACAGAAATTGCATCGGGATTGAATACAACTGTCACCATGCGCACTTTCCTCGATGAGAGTAATGTCTCAAACAGTGTACGCTTTGAACGTTGCCTGGAAGACCAGTAGTAGCTTCCGATGCACATCTGGTGGCATTCTGTAATCTGTGGACTGTCAGAGTTGTTGATGAAACTCAGAAACTGCATCGGTATTGAATACAACAGTCACCATGCGCAATTTCTTCCACGGGAGTTGTGTCTCAAACAGTCTACTCTTTGATCGATCCCTGGAAGATCAGTAGTAGTTTCCGATGCACATCTGGAGGCTTTCTGTAATCTGTGGACCATCAGAGTGTTGATGAAACACAGAAATTGCAGCGGGATTGAATACAACAGTCACCATGCGCACTTTCCTCAATGAGAGTAATGTCTCAAACAGTGTACGCTTTGATCGTTCCCTGCAAGACCAGTACTAGTTTCCGATTCACATCTGGAGGCATTCTGTAAACTGTTGACCTTGAAAGCGTTGATGAAACAGAGAATTTGCAGCGGGATTGTATACAACAGTCACGAAGTTTACCTTCCTCCATAGGAGTAATGTCTCAAAGAGATTACGCTTTGATCGTTCCCTGGAAGACCAGTAGTAGTTTCCGATGGACATCTGGAGGCACTCTGTAATCTGTGGACTATCAGAGTGTTGATGAAACACAGAAACACAGAATACAACAGTCACCATGCGCAAATTCCTCCACGGGAGTAATGTCTCAAACAGTCTACGCTTTGATCGTTCCCTGGAAGACCAGTAATAGTTTCCGATGGACATCTGGAGGCATTCTGTAATCTGTGGACTATCAGAGTGTTGATGAAACACAGAAATTGCATCGGGATTGAATACAACAGTCACCATGCGCGACCTTCCTCCATGGGAGTATTGTCTGAAACAGTCTACGCTTTGATCGTTCCCTGGAAGACCAGTAGTAGTTTCCGATGCACATCTAGTGGCAATCTGTAATCTGTAGACTGTCAGAGTGTTGATGAAATACAGAAATTGCATCGGGATTGAATGCAACAGTCACCATGCGCACTTTCCAACAAGGGAGTAATATCTCAAACAGTCTACGCTTTGATCGTTCCCTGGAAGTCCAGTAGTAGTTTCCGATCCACATCTCTAGCATTCTGTAATCTGTTGACTATCAGAGTGTTGATGAAACGCAGAAATTCCTTCTAGTTTGAATACAACAGTCACCATGCGCACCTTCCTCCATGGGAGTAATGTCACAAAGAGATTACGCTTTGATCGTTACCTGTATGACCAGTAGTAGTTTAAGATGCACATCTGGAGGCATTCTGTAATCTGTGAACTAACTGAGTGTTGATGAAACACAGAAATTGCATCGGGATTGAATACAACTGTCACCATGCGCAATTTCTTCCACGGGAGTAGTGTCTCAAACAGTCCACTCTTTGATCGATCCCTGGAAGATCAGTAGTAGTTTCCGATGCACATCTGGAGGCTTTCTGTAATCTGTGGACCATCAGAGTGTTGATGAAACACAGAAATTGCATCGGGATTGAATACAACAGTCACCATGCGCACTTTCCTCAATGAGAGTAATGTCTCAAACAGTGTACGCTTTGATCGTTGCCTGGAAGACCAGTAGTAGTTTCCGATGCACATCTGGAGCACATTCTGTAATCTGTGGACTATCAGAGTGTTGATGAAACACAGAAATTGCATCGGGATTGAATACAACAGTCACCATGCGCACCTTCCTCCTCGGGAGTAATGTCTCAAACAGTCTACGCTTTGATCGTTCCCTGGAAGACCAGTAGTAGTTTCCGATAGACATCTGGTGGCATTCTGTAATCTGTGGACTATAAGAGTGTTGATGAAACACAGAAATTGCATCGTGATTGAATACAACAGTCACCATGCGCACTTTCATCCATGGGGGTGATGTCTCTAACAGTCTACGCTTTGATCGTTCCCTGCAAGACCAGTACTAGTTTCCGATGCACATCTGGAGGCATTCTGTAATCTGTTGACCTTCAAAGCGTTGATGAAACACAGAATTTGCATCGGGATCGTATACAACAGTCACGAAGTTTACCTTCCTCCATGGGAGTAATGTCTCAAAGAGATTACGCTTTGATCGTTCCTTGGAAGACCAGTAGTAGTTTCCGATGGACATCTGCAGGCACTCTGTAATCTGTGGACTATCAGAGTGTTGATGAAACACAGAAATTGCATCGGGATTGAATACAACAGTCACCATGCGCACCTTCCTCCACGGGAGTAATGTCTCAAACAGTCTACGCTTTGATCGTTCCCTGGAAGTCCAGTAGTAGTTTCCGATGCACATATGAAGGCATTCAGTAATCTTTGGACTATCAGAGTGTTGATGAAACACATAAATTGCATCGGGATTGAATACAACAGTCACCATGCGCACTTTCCAACAAGGGAGTAATATCTCAAACAGTCTACGCTTTGATCGTTCCCTGGAAGTCCAGTAGTAGTTTCCGATCCACATCTCTAGCATTCTGTAATCTGTTGACTATCAGAGTGTTGATGAAACGCAGAAATTCCTTCTAGTTTGAATACAACAGTCACCATGCGCACCTTCCTCCATGGGAGTAATGTCACAAAGAGATTACGCTTTGATCGTTACCTGTATGACCAGTAGTAGTTTAAGATGCACATCTGGAGGCATTCTGTAATCTGTGAACTAACTGAGTGTTGATGAAACACAGAAATTGCATCGGGATTGAATACAACTGTCACCATGCGCAATTTCTTCCACGGGAGTAGTGTCTCAAACAGTCCACTCTTTGATCGATCCCTGGAAGATCAGTAGTAGTTTCCGATGCACATCTGGAGGCTTTCTGTAATCTGTGGACCATCAGAGTGTTGATGAAACACAGAAATTGCATCGGGATTGAATACAACAGTCACCATGCGCACTTTCCTCAATGAGAGTAATGTCTCAAACAGTGTACGCTTTGATCGTTGCCTGGAAGACCAGTAGTAGTTTCCGATGCACATCTGGAGCACATTCTGTAATCTGTGGACTATCAGAGTGTTGATGAAACACAGAAATTGCATCGGGATTGAATACAACAGTCACCATGCGCACCTTCCTCCTCGGGAGTAATGTCTCAAACAGTCTACGCTTTGATCGTTCCCTGGAAGACCAGTAGTAGTTTCCGATAGACATCTGGTGGCATTCTGTAATCTGTGGACTATAAGAGTGTTGATGAAACACAGAAATTGCATCGTGATTGAATACAACAGTCACCATGCGCACTTTCATCCATGGGGGTGATGTCTCTAACAGTCTACGCTTTGATCGTTCCCTGCAAGACCAGTACTAGTTTCCGATGCACATCTGGAGGCATTCTGTAATCTGTTGACCTTCAAAGCGTTGATGAAACACAGAATTTGCATCGGGATCGTATACAACAGTCACGAAGTTTACCTTCCTCCATGGGAGTAATGTCTCAAAGAGATTACGCTTTGATCGTTCCTTGGAAGACCAGTAGTAGTTTCCGATGGACATCTGGAGGCACTCTGTAATCTGTGGACTATCAGAGTGTTGATGAAACACAGAAATTGCATCGGGATTGAATACAACAGTCACCATGCGCACCTTCCTCCACGGGAGTAATGTCTCAAACAGTCTACGCTTTGATCGTTCCCTGGAAGACCAGTAGTAGTTTCCGATGCACATCTGGTGGCATTCTGTAATCTGTGGACTATCAGAGTGTTGATGAAACTTAGAAATTGCATCGGGATTGAATACAACAGTCACCATGCGCCTTTTCCTCCATGGGAGTAATGTCTCTAACAGTCTACGATTTGATCGTTCCCTGGAAGACCAGTAGTAGTTTCCGATGCACATATGAAGGCATTCAGTAATCTTTGGACTATCAGAGTGTTGATGAAACACATAAATTGCATCGGGATTGAATACAACAGTCACCATGCGCACTTTCCTCCATGAGAGTAATGTCTCAAACAGTGTACGCATTGATCGTTGCCTGGAAGACCAGTAGTAGTTTCCGATGCACATCTGGAGCACATTCTGTAATCTGTGGACTATCAGAGTGTTGATGAAACACAGAAATTGCTTCGAGTTTGAATACAACAGTCACCATGCGCACCTTCCTCCATGGGAGTAATGTCACAAAGAGTTTACGCTTTGATCGTTACTTGTATGACCAGTAGTAGTTTAAGATGCATATCTGGAGGCATTCTGTAATCTGTGAACTAACTGAGTGTTGATGAAACACAGAAACTGCATCGGGATTGAATACAACTGTCACCATACGCACTTTCCTCCACGGGAGGTAAGTCTAAAACAGTCTACGCTTTGATCGTTCCCTGAAAGACCAGTAGTAGTTTCCGATGCACATCTGGAGGCATTCTGTAATCTGTGGACTATCAGAGTGTTGATGAAACTTAGAAATTGCATCGGGATTGATTACAACAGTCACCATGCGCATTTTCCTCCATGGGAGTAATGTCTCTAACAGTCTACGATTTGATCGTTCCCTGGAAGACCAGTAGTAGTTTCCGATGCACATATAAAGGCATTCTGTAATCTTTGGACTATCAGAGTGTAGATGAAACACAGAAATTGCATCGGGATTGAATACAACAGTCACCATGCGCACTTTCCTCCATGGGAGTAATGTCTCAAACAGTCTACGCTTTGATCGTTCGATGGAAGACCAGTAGTAGTTTCCGATGCACATCTGGATTCATTCTGTAATCTGTGGTCTATCAGAGTGTTGATGAAACACAGAAATTGCATCGGGATTGAATACAACAGTCACCATGCGCACCTTCCTCCACGGGAGTAATGTCTCAAACAGTCTACGCTTTGACCGTTCCCTGGAAGACCAGTAGTAGTTTCCGATAGACATCTGGTGGCATTCTGTAATCTGTGGACTATCAGAGTGTTGATGAAACACAGAGATTGCCTCGGGATTGAATACAACAGTCACCATGCGCACTTTCCCCCATGGGGGTAATGTCTCTAACAGTCTACGCTTTGATCGTTCCCTGCAAGACCAGTAGTAGTTTCCGATGCACAACTGGAGGCATTCTGTAATCTGTTGACCTTCAAAGCGTTGATGAAACACAGAATATGCATCGGGATTATATACAACAGTCAAGATGTTTACCTTCCTCCATGGGAGTAATGTCTCAAAGAGATTAAGCTTTGATCGTCCCCTGGAAGACCAGTAGTATTTTCCGATGGACATCTGGAGGCATTCTGTAATCTGTGGACTATCAGAGTGTTGATGAAACACAGAAATTGCTTCGGGATTGAATACAACAGTCACCATGCGCACTTTCCTCCATGGGAGTAATGTCTCAAACAGTCTGTGCTTTGATCGCTCCCTGGAAGACCAGTAGTAGTATCCGATGCACATCTGGAGGCATTCTGTAATCTGTGGCCTATCAGAGTGTTGATGAAACACAGAAATTGCATTGTGATTGAATACAACAGTCACCATGCGCAATTTCCTCCACGGGAGGTATGTCTCAAACAGACTACGCTTTGAACGTTCCCTGGAAGGCCAGTAGTAGTTTCCGATGCACATCTGGTGGCATTCTGTAATCTGTGGACTATCAGAGTGTTGATGAAACTTAGAAATTGCATCGGGATTGAATACAACAGTCACCACGCGCACATTCCTCCACGGGAGTAATGTCTCAAACAGTCTACGCTTTGATCGTTCCCTGGAAGACCAGTAATAGTTTCCGATGGACATCTGGAGGCATTCTGTAATCTGTGGACTATCAGAGTGTTGATGAAACACAGAAATTGCATCGGGATTGAATACAACAGTCACCATGCGCGACCTTCCTCCATGGGAGTAATGTCACAAACAGTCTACGCTTTGATCGTTCCCTGGAAGACCAGTAGTAGTTTCCGATGCACATCTGGAGGCATTCTGTAATCTGTGGACTATAAGAGTGTTGATGAAACACAGAAATTGCATCGGGATTGAATACAACAGTCACCATGCGCACTTTCCTCAATGACAGTAATGTCTCAAACAGTGTACGCATTGATCGTTGCCTGGAAGACCAGTAGTAGTTTCCGATGCACATCTGGAGCACATTCTGTAATCTGTGGACTATCAGAGTGTTGATGAAACACATAAATTGCATCGGGATTGAATACAACAGTCACCATGCGCACCTTCCTCCACGGGAGTAATGTCTCAAACAGTCTACGCTTTGATCGTTCCCTGCAAGACCAGTACTAGTTTCAGATGCACATCTGGAGGCATTCTGTAATCTGTTGACCTTCAAAGCGTTGATGAAACACAGAATTTGCATCGGGATTGTATACAACAGTCACGAAGTTTACCTTCATCCATGGGAGTAATGTCTCAAAGAGATTACGCTTTGATCGTTCCCTGGAAGACCAGTAGTAGTTTCCGATGGACATCTGGAGGCACTCTGTAATCTGTGGACTATCAGAGTGTTGATGAAACACAGAAATTGCAGCGGGATTGAATACAACAGTCACCATGCGCACATTCCACCACAGGAGTAATGTCTCAAACAGTCTACGCTTTGATCGTTCCCTGGAAGACCAGTAATAGTTTCCGATGGACATCTGGAGGCATTCTGTAATCTGTGGACTATCAGAGTGTTGATGAAACACAGAAATTGCATCGGGATTGAATACAACAGTCACCATGCGCGACCTTCCTCCATGGGAGTAATGTCTCAAACAGTCTACGCTTTGATCGTTCCCTGGAAGACCAGTAATAGTTTCCGATGGACATCTGGTGCCATTCTGTAATCTGTGGACTATCAGAGTGTTGATGAAACACAGAAATTGCATCGGGATTGAATACAACAGTCACCATGCGCGACCTTCCTCCATGGGAGTAATGTCTGAAACAGTCTACGCTTTGAACGTTCCCTGGAAGACCACTAGTAGTTTTCGATGCACATCTGGTGCCATTCTGTAATCTGTGGACTGTCAGAGTGTTGATGAAATACAGAAATTGCATCGGGATTAAATACAACAGTCACGATGCGCACTTTCCAACACAGGGGTAATGTCTCAAGCAGTCTACGCTTTGATCGTTCCCTGGAAGACCAGTAGTAGTTTCTGATGCACATCTAGTGGCAATCTGTAATCTGTGGACTGTCAGAGTGTTGATGAAATACAGAAATTGCATCGGGATTGAATGCAACAGTCACCATGCGCACTTTCCAACACGGGAGTAATATCTCAAACAGTCTACGCTTTGATCGTTCCCTGGAAGACCAGTAGTAGTTTCCGATCCACATCTGCAGCATTCTGTAATCTGTTGACTATCAGAGTGTTGATGAAACGCAGAAATTGCTTCGAGTTTGAATACAACAGTCACCATGCGCACCTTCCTACATGGGAGTAATGTCACAAAGAGTTTACGCTTTGATCGTTACCTGTATGACCAGTAGTAGTTTAAGATGCACATCTTAAGGCATTCTGTAATCTGTGAACTAACTGAGTGTTGATGAAACACAGAAATTGCATCGGGATTGAATACAACTGTCACCATGCGCACTTTCCTCCACGGGATGTAAGTCTAAAACAGTCTACGCTTTGATCGTTCCCTGGAAGACCAGTAGTAGCTTCCGATGCACATATGGTGGCATTCTGTATTCTGTGGACTATCAGAGTGTTGATGAAACACAGAAATTGCATTGGCATTGAATACAACAGTCACCATGCGCACTTTCCTCCATTGGAGTAATATCTCAAACAGTCTACGCTTTGATCGTTCCCTGGAAGACCAGTAGTAGTTTCCGATCCACATCTGGAGCATTCTGTAATTTGTTGACTATGAGAGTGTTGATGAAACGCAGAAATTGCTTCGAGTTTGAATACAACAGTCACCATGCGCACCTTCCTCCATGGGAGTAATGTCACAAAGAGTTTACGCTTTGATCGTTACCTGTATGACCAGTAGTAGTTTAAGATGCACATCTGGAGGCATTCTGTAATCTGTGAACTAACTGAGTGTTGATGAAACACAGAAATTGCATCGGGATTGAATACAACTGTCACCATGCGCACTTTCCTACACGTGATATAAGTCTAAAACAGTCTACGCTTTGATCGTTCCCTGGAAGACCAGTAGTAGCTTCCGATGCACATCTGGTGGCATTCTGTAATCTGTGGACTGTCAGAGTTGTTGATGAAACTCAGAAACTGCATCGGTATTGAATACAACAGTCACCATGCGCAATTTCTTCCACGAGAGTAGTGTCTCAAACAGTCTACTCTTTGATCGATCCCTTTAAGATCAGTAGTAGTTTCCGATGCACATCTGGAGGCTTTCTGTAATCTGTGGACCATCAGAGTGTTGATGAAACACAGAAATTGCATCGGGATTGAATACAACAGTCACCATGCGCACTTTCCTCCATGAGTGTAATGTCTCAAACAGTGTACGCTTTGATCGGTGCCTGGAAGACCAGTAGTAGTTTCCGATGCACATCTGGAGCACATTCTGTAATCTGTGGACTATCAGAGTGTTGATGAAACACAGAAATTGCATCGGGTTTGAATACAACAGTCACCATGCGCACCTTCCTCCTCGGGAGTAATGACTCAAACAGTCTACGCTTTGATCGTTCCCTGGAAGACCAGTAGTAGTTTCCGATAGACATCTGGTGGCTTTCTGTAATATGTGGAATATCAGAGTGTTGATGAAACACAGAAATTGCATCGGGATTAAATACAACAGTCACCATGCGCACTTTCCTCCATGGGGGTAATGTCTCTAACAGTCTACGCTTTGATCGTTCCCTGCAAGACCAGTACTAGTTTCAGATGCACATCTGGAGGCATTCTGTAATCTGTTGACCTTCAAAGCGTTGATGAAACACAGAATTTGAATCGGGATTGTATACAACAGTCACGAAGTTTACCTTCATCCATGGGAGTAATGTCTCAAAGAGATTACGCTTTGATCGTTCCCTGGAAGACCAGTAGTAGTTTCCGATGGACATCTGGAGTCACTCTGTATTCTGTGGACTATCAGAGTGTTGATGAAACACAGAAATTGCAGCGGGATTGAATACAACAGTCACCATGCGCACATTCCACCACGGGAGTAATGTCTCCAACAGTCTACGCTTTGATCGTTCCCTGGAAGACCAGTAATAGTTTCCGATGGACATCTGGAGGCATTCTGCAATCTGTGGACTATCAGAGTGTTGATGAAACACAGAAATTGCATCGGGATTGAATACAACAGTCACCATGCGCGACCTTCCTCCATGGGAGTAATGTCTGAAACAGTCTACGCTTTGATCGTTCCCTGGAAGACCAGTAGTAGTTTCCGATGCACATCTGGTGCCATTCTGTAATCTGTGGACTGTCAGAGTGTTGATGAAATACAGAAATTGCATCGGGATTAAATACAACAGTCACGATGCGCACTTTCCAACACAGGGGTAATGTCTCAAACAGTCTACGCTTTGATCGTTCCCTGGAAGACCAGTAGTAGTTTCTGATGCACATCTAGTGGCAATCTGTAATCTGTGGACTGTCAGAGTGTTGATGAAATACAGAAATTGCATCGGGATTGAATGCAACAGTCACAATGCGCACTTTCCAACACGGGAGTAATATCTCAAACAGTCTACACTTTGATCGTTCCCTGGAAGACCAGTAGTAGTTTCCGATCCACATCTGCAGCATTCTGTAATCTGTTGACTATCAGAGTGTTGATGAAACGCAGAAATTGCTTCGAGTTTGAATACAACAGTCACCATGCGCACCTTCCTCCATTGGAGTAATGTCACAAAGAGTTTACGCTTTGATCGTTACCTGTATGACCAGTAGTAGTTTAAGATGCACATCTGGAGGCATTCTGTAATCTGTGAACTAACTGAGTGTTGATGAAACACAGAAATTGCATCGGGATTGAATACAACTGTCACCATGCGCACTTTCCTCCATGGGATGTAAGTCTAAAACAGTCTACGCTTTGATCGTTCCCTGGAAGACCAGTAGTAGCTTCCGATGCACATATGGTGGCATTCTGTATTCTGTGGACTATCAGAGTGTTGATGAAACACAGAAATTGCATTGGCATTGAATACAACAGTCACCATGCGCACTTTCCTCCATGGGAGTGATATCTCAAACAGTCTACGCTTTGATCGTTCCCTGGAAGACCAGTAGTAGTTTCCGATCCACATCTGGAGCATTCTGTAATCTGTTGACTATCAGAGTGTTGATGAAACTCAGAAATTGCTTCGAGTTTGAATACAACAGTCACCATGCGCACCTTCCTCCATGTGAGTAATGTCACAAAGAGTTTATGCTTTGATCGTTACCTGTATGACCAGTAGTAGTTTAAGATGCACATCTGGAGGCATTCTGTAATCTGTGAACTAACTGAGTGTTGATGAAACACAGAAATTGCATCGGGATTGAATACAACTGTCACCATGCGCAATTTCTTCCACGGGAGTAGTGTCTCAAACAGTCCACTCTTTGATCGATCCCTGGAAGATCAGTAGTAGTTTCCGATGCACATCTGGAGGCTTTCTGTAATCTGTGGACCATCAGAGTGTTGATGAAACACAGAAATTGCATCGGGATTGAATACAACAGTCACCATGCGCACTTTCCTCAATGAGAGTAATGTCTCAAAGAGTGTACGCTTTGATCGTTGCCTTTAAGACCAGTAGTAGTTTCCGATGCACATCTGGAGCACATTCTGTAATCTGTGGACTATCAGAGTGTTGATGAAACACAGAAATTGCATCGGGATTGAATATAACAGTCACCATGCGCACCTTCCTCCTCGGGAGTAATGTCTCAAACAGTCTACGCTTTGATCGTTCCCTGGAAGACCAGTAGTAGTTTCCGATAGACATCTGGTGGCATTCTGTAATCTGTGGACTATAAGAGTGTTGATGAAACACAGAAATTGCATCGGGATTGAATACAACAGTCACCATGCGCACTTTCCTCCATGGGGGTAATGTCTCTAACAGTCTACGCTTTGATCGTTCCCTGCAAGACCAGTACTAGTTTCCGATGCACATCTGGAGGCATTCTGTAATCTGTTGACCTTCAAAGCGTTGATGAAACACAGAATTTGCATCGGGATCGTATACAACAGTCACGAAGTTTACCTTCCTCCATGGGAGTAATGTCTCAAAGAGATTACGCTTTGATCGTTCCTTGGAAGACCAGTAGTAGTTTCCGATGGACATCTGGAGGCACTCTGTAATCTGTGGACTATCAGAGTGTTGATGAAACACAGAAATTGCATCGGGATTGAATACAACAGTCACCATGCGCACCTTCCTCCACGGGAGTAATGTCTCAAACAGTCTACGCTTTGATCGTTCCCTGGAAGACCAGTAGTAGTTTCCGATGCACATCTGGTGGCATTCTGTAATCTGTGGACTATCAGAGTGTTGATGAAACTTAGGAATTGCATCGGGATTGAATACAACAGTCACCATGCGCATTTGCCTCCATGGGAGTAATGTCTCTAACAGTCTACGATTTGATCGTTCCCTGGAAGACCAGTAGTAGTTTCCGATGCACATATGAAGGCATTCAGTAATCTTTGGACTATCAGAGTGTTGATGAAACACAGAAATTGCATCGGGATTGAATACAACAGTCACCATGCGCACTTTCCTCCATGGGAGTAATGTCACAAACAGTCTACGCTTTGATCGTTCCCTGGAAGACCAGTAGTAGTTTCCGATGCACATCTGGAGGCATTCTGTAATCTGTGGACTATCAGAGTGTTGATGAAACACAGAAATTGCATCGGGATTGAATACAACAGTCACCATGCGCACTTTCCTCCATGAGAGTAATGTCTCAAACAGTGTACGCATTGATCGTTGCCTGGAAGACCAGTAGTAGTTTCCGATGCACATCTGGAGCACATTCTGTAATCTGTGGACTATCAGAGTGTTGATGAAACACAGAAATTGCTTCGAGTTTGAATACAACAGTCACCATGCGCACCTTCCTCCATGGGAGTAATGTCACAAAGAGTTTACGCTTTGATCGTTACTTGTATGACCAGTAGTAGTTTAAGATGCATATCTGGAGGCATTCTGTAATCTGTGAACTAACTGAGTGTTGATGAAACACAGAAACTGCATCGGGATTGAATACAACTGACACCATGCGCACTTTCCTCCACGGGAGGTAAGTCTAAAACAGTCTACGCTTTGATCGTTCCCTGAAAGACCAGTAGTAGTTTCCGATGCACATCTGGAGGCATTCTGTAATCTGTGGACTATCAGAGTGTTGATGAAACTTAGAAATTGCATCGGGATTGAATACAACAGTCACCATGCGCATTTTCCTCCATGGGAGTAATGTCTCTAACAGTCTACGATTTGATCGTTCCCTGGAAGACCAGTAGTAGTTTCCGATGCACATATAAAGGCATTCTGTAATCTTTGGACTATCAGAGTGTAGATGAAACACAGAAATTGCATCGGGATTGAATACAACAGTCACCATGCGCACTTTCCTCCATGGGAGTAATGTCTCAAACAGTCTACGCTTTGATCGTTCGATGGAAGACCAGTAGTAGTTTCCGATGCACATCTGGATTCATTCTGTAATCTGTGGTCTATCAGAGTGTTGATGAAACACAGAAATTGCATCGGGATTGAATACAACAGTCACCATGCGCACCTTCCTCCACGGGAGTAATGTCTCAAACAGTCTACGCTTTGATCGTTCCCTGGAAGACCAGTTGTAGTTTCCGATAGACATCTGGTGGCATTCTGTAATCTGTGGACTATCAGAGTGTTGATGAAACACAGAGATTGCCTCGGAATTGAATACAACAGTCACCATGCGCACTTTCCCCCATGGGGGTAATGTCTCTAACAGTCTACGCTTTGATCGTTCCCTGCAAGACCAGTAGTAGTTTCCGATGCACAACTGGAGGCATTCTGTAATCTGTTGACCTTCAAAGCGTTGATGAAACACAGAATATGCATCGGGATTATATACAACAGTCAAGATGTTTACCTTCCTCCATGGGAGTAATGTCTCAAAGAGATTACGCTTTGATCGTCCCCTGGAAGACCAGTAGTATTTTCCGATGGACATCTGGAGGCATTCTGTAATCTGTGGACTATCAGAGTGTTGATGAAACACAGAAATTGCATCGGGATTGAATACAACAGTCACCATGCGCACTTTCCTCCATGGGAGTAATGTCTCAAATAGTCTACGCTTTGATCGTTCCCTGGAAGACCAGTAGTAGCTTCCGATGCACATCTGGTGGCATTCTGTAATCTGTGGCCTATCAGAGTGTTGATGAAACTTAGAAATTGCATCGGGATTGAATACAACAGTCACCATGCGCACATTCCTCCACGGGAGTAATGTCTCAAACAGTCTACGCTTTGATCGTTCCCTGGAAGACCAGTAATAGTTTCCGATGGACATCTGGAGGCATTCTGTAATCTGTGGACTATCAGAGTGTTGATGAAACACAGAAATTGCATCGGGATTGAATACAACAGTCACCATGCGCGACCTTCCTCCATGGGAGTAATGTCACAAACAGTCTACGCTTTGATCGTTCCCTGGAAGACCAGTAGTAGTTTCCGATGCACATCTGGAGGCATTCTGTAATCTGTGGACTATCAGAGTGTTGATGAAACACAGAAATTGCATCGGGATTGAATACAACAGTCACCATGCGCACTTTCCTCAATGAGAGTAATGTCTCAAATAGTGTACGCATTGATCGTTGCCTGGAAGACCAGTAGTAGTTTCCGATGCACATCTGGAGCACATTCTGTAATCTGTGGACTATCAGAGTGTTGATGAAACACATAAATTGCATCGGGATTGAATACAACAGTCACCATGCGCACCTTCCTCCACGGGAGTAATGTCTCAAACAGTCTACGCTTTGATCGTTCCCTGCAAGACCAGTACTAGTTTCAGATGCACATCTGGAGGCATTCTGTAATCTGTTGACCTTCAAAGCGTTGATGAAACACAGAATTTGCATCGGGATTGTATACAACAGTCACGAAGTTTACCTTCATCCATGGGAGTAATGTCTCAAAGAGATTACGCTTTGATCGTTCCCTGGAAGACCAGTAGTAGTTTCCGATGGACATCTGGAGGCACTCTGTAATCTGTGGACTATCAGAGTGTTGATGAAACACAGAAATTGCAGCGGGATTGAATACAACAGTCACCATGCGCACATTCCACCACGGGAGTAATGTCTCAAACAGTCTACGCTTTGATCGTTCCCTGGAAGACCAGTAATAGTTTCCGATGGACATCTGGAGGCATTCTGTAATCTGTGGACTATCAGAGTGTTGATGAAACACAGAAATTGCATCGGGATTGAATACTACAGTCACCATGCGCACTTTCCTGCACAGGAGTAATTCTCAAATAGTCTACGCTTTGATCGTTCCCTGGAAGACCAGTAGTAGCTTCCGATGCACATCTGGTGGCATTCTGTAATCTGTGGCCTATCAGAGTGTTGATGCAACACAGAAATTGCATTGTGATTGAATACAACAGTCACCATGCGCAATTTCCTCCACGGGAGGTATGTCTCAAACAGACTACGCTTTGAACGTTCCCTGGAAGGCCAGTAGTAGTTTCCGATGCACATCTGGTGGCATTCTGTAATCTGTGGACTATCAGAGTGTTGATGAAACTTAGAAATTGCATCGGGATTGAATACAACAGTCACCATGCGCACATTCCTCCACGGGAGTAATGTCTCAAACAGTCTACGCTTTGATCGTTCCCTGGAAGACCAGTAATAGTTTCCGATGGACATCTGGAGGCATTCTGTAATCTGTGGACTATCAGAGTGTTGATGAAACACAGAAATTGCATCGGGATTGAATACAACAGTCACCATGCGCGACCTTCCTCCATGGGAGTAATGTCACAAACAGTCTACGCTTTGATCGTTCCCTGGAAGACCAGTAGTAGTTTCCGATGCACATCTGGAGGCATTCTGTAATCTGTGGACTATCAGAGTGTTGATGAAACACAGAAATTGCATCGGGATTGAATACAACAGTCACCATGCGCACTTTCCTCAATGAGAGTAATGTCTCAAATAGTGTACGCATTGATCGTTGCCTGGAAGACCAGTAGTAGTTTCCGATGCACATCTGGAGCACATTCTGTAATCTGTGGACTATCAGAGTGTTGATGAAACACATAAATTGCATCGGGATTGAATACAACAGTCACCATGCGCACCTTCCTCCACGGGAGTAATGTCTCAAACAGTCTACGCTTTGATCGTTCCCTGCAAGACCAGTACTAGTTTCAGATGCACATCTGGAGGCATTCTGTAATCTGTTGACCTTCAAAGCGTTGATGAAACACAGAATTTGCATCGGGATTGTATACAACAGTCACGAAGTTTACCTTCATCCATGGGAGTAATGTCTCAAAGAGATTACGCTTTGATCGTTCCCTGGAAGACCAGTAGTAGTTTCCGATGGACATCTGGAGGCACTCTGTAATCTGTGGACTATCAGAGTGTTGATGAAACACAGAAATTGCAGCGGGATTGAATACAACAGTCACCATGCGCACATTCCACCACGGGAGTAATGTCTCAAACAGTCTACGCTTTGATCGTTCCCTGGAAGACCAGTAATAGTTTCCGATGGACATCTGGAGGCATTCTGAAATCTGTGGACTATCAGAGTGTTGATGAAACACAGAAATTGCATCGGGATTGAATACAACAGTCACCATGCGCGACCTTCCTCCATGGGAGTAATGTCTGAAACAGTCTACGCTTTGATCGTTCCCTGGAAGACCAGTAGTAGTTTCCGATGCACATCTGGTGCCATTCTGTAATCTGTGGACTGTCAGAGTGTTGATGAAATACAGAAATTGCATCGGGATTAAATACAACAGTCACGATGCGCACTTTCCAACACAGGGGTAATGTCTCAAACAGTCTACGCTTTGATCGTTCCCTGGAAGACCAGTAGTAGTTTCTGATGCACATCTAGTGGCAATCTGTAATCTGTGGACTGTCAGAGTGTTGATGAAATACAGAAATTGCATCGGGATTGAATGCAACAGTCACCATGCGCACTTTCCAAAACGGGAGTAATATCTCAAACAGTCTACGCTTTGATCGTTCCCTGGAAGACCAGTAGTAGTTTCCGATCCACATCTGCAGCATTCTGTAATCTGTTGACTATCAGAGTGTTGATGAAACTCAGAAATTGCTTCGAGTTTGAATACAACAGTCACCATGCGAACCTTCCTCCATGTGAGTAATGTCACAAAGAGTTTATGCTTTGATCGTTACCTGTATGACCAGTAGTAGTTTAAGATGCACATCTGGAGGCATTCTGTAATCTGTGAACTAACTGAGTGTTGATGAAACACAGAAATTGCATCGGGATTGAATACAACTGTCACCATGCGCACTTTCCTCCACGTGATGTAAGTCTAAAACAGTCTACGCTTTGATCGTTCCCTGGAAGACCAGTAGTAGCTTCCGATGCACATCTGGTGGCATTCTGTAATCTGTGGACTGTCAGAGTTGTTGATGAAACTCAGAAAAAGCATCGGTATTGAATACAACAGTCATCATGCGCAATTTCTTCCACGGGAGTAGTGTCTCAAACAGTCTACTCTTTGATCGATCCCTGGAAGATCAGTAGTAGTTTCCGATGCACATCTGGAGGCTTTCTGTAATCTGTGGACCATCAGAGTGTTGATGAAACACAGAAATTGCATCGGGATTGAATACAACTGTCACCATGCGCACTTTCCTCGATGAGAGTAATGTCTCAAACAGTGTACGCTTTGAACGTTGCCTGGAAGACCAGTAGTAGCTTCCGATGCACATCTGGTGGCATTCTGTAATCTGTGGACTGTCAGAGTTGTTGATGAAACTCAGAAACAGCATCGGTATTGAATACAACAGTCACCATGCGCAATTTCTTCCACGGGAGTTGTGTCTCAAACAGTCTACTCTTTGATCGATCCCTGGAAGATCAGTAGTAGTTTCCGATGCACATCTGGAGGCTTTCTGTAATCTGTGGACCATCAGAGTGTTGATGAAACACAGAAATTGCATCGGGATTGAATACAACAGACACCATGCGCACTTTCCTCAATGAGAGTAATGTCTCAAACAGTGTACGCTTTGATCGTTCCCTGCAAGACCAGTACTAGTTTCCGATTCACATCTGGAGGCATTCTGTAAACTGTGGACCTTGAAAGCGTTGATGAAACAGAGAATTTGCATCGGGATTGTATACAACAGTCACGAAGTTTACCTTCCTCCATAGGAGTAATGTCTCAAAGAGATTACGCTTTGATCGTTCCCTGGAAGACCAGTAGTAGTTTCCGATGGACATCTGGAGGCACTCTGTAATCTGTGGACTATCAGAGTGTTGATGAAACACAGAAACACAGAATACAACAGTCACCATGCGCACATTCCTCCACGGGAGTAATGTCTCAGACAGTCTACGCTTTGATCGTTCCCTGGAAGACCAGTAATAGTTTCCGATGGACATCTGGAGGCATTCTGTAATCTGTGGACTATCAGAGTGTTGATGAAACACAGAAATTGCATCGGGATTGAATACAACAGTCACCATGCGCGACCTTCCTCCATGGGAGTAATGTCTGAAACAGTCTACGCTTTGATCGTTCCCTGGAAGACCAGTAGTAGTTTCCGATGCACATCTAGTGGCAATCTGTAATCTGTAGACTGTCAGAGTGTTGATGAAATACAGAAATTGCATCGGGATTGAATGCAACAGTCACCATGCGCACTTTCCAACAAGGGAGTAATATCTCAAACAGTCTACGCTTTGATCGTTCCCTGGAAGTCCAGTAGTAGTTTCCGATCCACATCTCTAGCATTCTGTAATCTGTTGACTATCAGAGTGTTGATGAAACGCAGAAATTGCTTCGAGTTTGAATACAACAGTCACCATGCGCACCTTCCTCCATGGGAGTAATGTCACAAAGAGATTACGCTTTGATCGTTACCTGTATGACCAGTAGTAGTTTAAGATGCACATCTGGAGGCATTCTGTAATCTGTGAACTAACTGAGTGTTGATGAAACACAGAAATTGCATCGGGATTGAATACAACTGTCACCATGCGCAATTTCTTCCACGGGAGTAGTGTCTCAAACAGTCCACTCTTTGATCGATCCCTGGAAGATCAGTAGTAGTTTCCGATGCACATCTGGAGGCTTTCTGTAATCTGTGGACCATCAGAGTGTTGATGAAACACAGAAATTGCATCGGGATTGAATACAACAGTCACCATGCGCACTTTCCTCAATGAGAGTAATGCCTCAAACAGTGTACGCTTTGATCGTTGCCTGGAAGACCAGTAGTAGTTTCCGATGCACATCTGGAGCACATTCTGTAATCTGTGGACTATCAGAGTGTTAATGAAACACAGAAATTGCATCGGGATTGAATACAACAGTCACCATGCGCACCTTCCTCCTCGGGAGTAATGTCTCAAACAGTCTACGCTTTGATCGTTCCCTGGAAGACCAGTAGTAGTTTCCGATAGACATCTGGTGGCATTCTGTAATCTGTGGACTATAAGAGTGTTGATGAAACACAGAAATTGCATCGGGATTGAATACAACAGTCACCATGCGCACTTTCCTCCATGGGGGTAATGTCTCTAACAGTCTACGCTTTGATCGTTCCCTGCAAGACCAGTACTAGTTTCCGATGCACATCTGGAGGCATTCTGTAATCTGTTGACCTTCAAAGCGTTGATGAAACACAGAATTTGCATCGGGATCGTATACAACAGTCACGAAGTTTACCTTCCTCCATGGGAGTAATGTCTCAAACAGTCTACGCTTTGATCGTTCCTTGGAAGACCAGTAGTAGTTTCCGATGGACATCTGTTGGCACTCTGTAATCTGTGGACTATCAGAGTGTTGATGAAACACAGAAATTGCATCGGGATTGAATACAACAGTCACCATGCGCACCTTCCTCCACGGGAGTAATGTCTCAAACAGTCTAGGCTTTGATCGTTCCCTGGAAGACCAGTAGTAGTTTCCGATGCACAACTGGTGGCATTCTGTAATCTGTGGACTATCAGAGTGTTGATGAAACTTAGAAATTGCATCGGGATTGAATACAACAGTCACCATGCGCATTTTCCTCCATGGGAGTAATGTCTCTAACAGTCTACGATTTGATCGTTCCCTGGAAGACCAGTAGTAGTTTCCGATGCACATATGAAGGCATTCAGTAATCTTTGGACTATCAGAGTGTTGATGAAACACAGAAATTGCATCGGGATTGAATACAACAGTCACCATGCGCACTTTCCTCCATGGGAGTAATGTCACAAACAGTCTACGCTTTGATCGTTCCCTGGAAGACCAGTAGTAGTTTCCGATGCACATCTGGAGGCATTCTGTAATCTGTGGACTATCAGAGTGTTGATGAAACACAGAAATTGCATCGGGATTGAATAAACAGTCACCATGCGCACTTTCCTCCATGAGAGTAATGTCTCAAACAGTGTACGCATTGATCGTTGCCTGGAAGACCAGTAGTAGTTTCCGATGCACATCTGGAGCACATTCTGTAATCTGTGGACTATCAGAGTGTTGATGAAACACAGAAATTGCTTCGAGTTTGAATACAACAGTCACCATGCGCACCTTCCTCCATGGGAGTAATGTCACAAAGAGTTTACGCTTTGATCGTTACTTGTATGACCAGTAGTAGTTTAAGATGCATATCTGGAGGCATTCTGTAATCTGTGAACTAACTGAGTGTTGATGAAACACAGAAACTGCATCGGGATTGAATACAACTGTCACCATGCGCACTTTCCTCCACGGGAGATAAGTCTAAAACAGTCTACGATTTGATCGTTCCCTGAAAGACCAGTAGTAGTTTCCGATGCACATCTGGAGGCATTCTGTAATCTGTGGACTATCAGAGTGTTGATGAAACTTAGAAATTGCATCGGGATTGAATACAACAGTCACCATGCGCATTTTCCTCCATGGGAGTAATGTCTCTAACAGTCTACGATTTGATCGTTCCCTGGAAGACCAGTAGTAGTTTCCGATGCACATATAAAGGCATTCTGTAATCTTTGGACTATCAGAGTGTAGATGAAACACAGAAATTGCATCGGGATTGAATACAACAGTCACCATGCGCACTTTCCTCCATGGGAGTAATGTCTCAAAGAGTCTACGCTTTGATCGTTCGATGGAAGACCAGTAGTAGTTTCCGATGCACATCTGGATTCATTCTGTAATCTGTGGTCTATCAGAGTGTTGATGAAACACAGAAATTGCATCGGGATTGAATACAACAGTCACCATGCGCACCTTCCTCCACGGGAGTAATGTCTCAAACAGTCTACGCTTTGATCGTTCCCTGGGAGACCAGTAGTAGTTTCCGATAGACATCTGGTGGCATTCTGTAATCTGTGGACTATCAGAGTGTTGATGAAACACAGAGATTGCCTCGGGATTGAATACAACAGTCACCATGCGCACTTTCCCCCATGGGGGTAATGTCTCTAACAGTCTACGCTTTGATCGTTCCCTGCAAGACCAGTAGTAGTTTCCGATGCACAACTGGAGGCATTCTGTAATCTGTTGACCTTCAAAGCGTTGATGAAACACAGAATATGCATCGGGATTATATACAACAGTCAAGATGTTTACCTTCCTCCATGGGAGTAATGTCTCAAAGAGATTACGCTTTGATCGTCCCCTGGAAGACCAGTAGTATTTTCCGATGGACATCTGGAGGCATTCTGTAATCTGTGGACTATCAGAGTGTTGATGAAACACAGAAATTGCATCGGGATTGAATACAACAGTCACCATGCGCACTTTCCTCCATGGGAGTAATGTCTCAAACAGTCTGTGCTTTGATCGTTCCCTGGAATACCAGTAGTAGTTTCCGATGCACATCTGGAGGCATTCTGTAATCTGTGGACTATCAGAGTGTTGATGAAACACAGAAATTGCATCGGGATTGAATACAACAGTCACCATGCGCACTTTCCTGCACAGGAGTAATTCTCAAATAGTCTACGCTTTGATCGTTCCCTGAAAGACCAGTAGTAGCTTCCGATGCACATCTGGTGGCATTCTGTAATCTGTGGCCTATCAGAGTGTTGATGAAACACAGAAATTGCATTGTGATTGAATACAACAGTCACCATGCGCAATTTCCTCCACGGGAGGTATGTCTCAAACAGACTACGCTTTGAACGTTCCCTGGAAGGCCAGTAGTTTCCGATGCACATCTGGTGGCATTCTGTAATCTGTGGACTATCAGAGTGTTGATGAAACTTAGAAATTGCATCGGGATTGAATACAACAGTCACCATGCGCACATTCCTCCACGGGAGTAATGTCTCAAACAGTCTACGCTTTGATCGTTCCCTGGAAGACCAGTAATAGTTTCCGATGGACATCTGGAGGGATTCTGTAATCTGTGGACTATCAGAGTGTTGATGAAACACAGAAACTGCATCGGGATTGAATACAACAGTCACCATGCGCGACCTTCCTCCATGGGAGTAATGTCACAAACAGTCTACGCTTTGATCGTTCCCTGGAAGACCAGTAGTAGTTTCCGATGCACATCTGGAGGCATTCTGTAATCTGTGGACTATCAGAGTGTTGATGAAACACAGAAATTGCATCGGGATTGAATACAACAGTCACCATGCGCACTTTCCTCAATGAGAGTAATGTCTCAAACAGTGTACGCATTGATCGTTGCCTGGAAGACCAGTAGTAGTTTCCGATGCACATCTGGAGCACATTCTGTAATCTGTGGACTATCAGAGTGTTGATGAAACACATAAATTGCATCGGGATTGAATACAACAGTCACCATGCGCACCTTCCTCCACGGGAGTAATGTCTCAAACAGTCTACGCTTTGCTCGTTACCAGGAAGACCAGTAGTAGTTTCCGATAGACATCTGGTGGCATTCTGTAATCTGTGGACTATCAGAGTGTTGATGAAACACAGAAATTGCATCGGGATTGAATACAACAGTCACGAAGTTTACCTTCCTCCATGAGAGTAATGTCTCAAAGAGATTACGTTTTGATCGTTCCCTGGTAGACCAGTAGTAGTTTCCGATTGACATCTGGAGGCACTCTGTAACCTGTGGACTATCAGAGTGTTGATGAAACACAGAAATTGCATCGGGATTGAATACAACAGTCACCATGCGCACATTCCTCCACGGGAGTAATGTCTCAAACAGTCTACGCTTTGATCGTTCCCTGGAAGACCAGTAATAGTTTCCGATGGACATCTGGAGGCATTCTGTGATCTGTTGACCTTCAAAGCGTTGATGAAACACAGAATTTGCATCGGGATTGTATACAACAGTCACGAAGTTTACTTCCTCCAAGGGAGTAAGGTCTCAAAGAGATTACGTTTTGATCGTTCCCTGGAAGACCAGTAGTAGTTTCCGATGGACATCTGGAGGCACTCTGTAATCTGTGGACTATCAGAGTGTTGATGTAACACAGAAATTGGATCGGGATTGAATACAACAGTCACCATGCGCACATTCCTCCACGGGAGTAATGTCTCAAACAGTCTACGCTTTGATCGTTCCCTGGAAGACCAGTAATAGTTTCAGATGGACATCTGGAGGCATTCTGTAATCTGTGGACTATCAGAGTGTTGATGAAACATAGAAATTGCATCGGGATTGAATACAACAGTCACCATGCGCGACCTTCCTCCATGGGAGTAATGTCACAAAGAGTTTACGCTTTGATCGTTACTTGTATGACCAGTAGTAGTTTAAGATGCAC
Organism: Schistocerca gregaria; assembly: GCF_023897955.1. Classification (NCBI taxonomy): domain Eukaryota; kingdom Metazoa; phylum Arthropoda; class Insecta; order Orthoptera; family Acrididae; genus Schistocerca; species Schistocerca gregaria. The sequence continues at coordinate 2,011,938 of NW_026061798.1, read as the reverse complement.
ATCTGGAGGCATTCTGTAATCTGTGAACTATCTGAGTGTTGATGAAACACAGAAATTGCATCGGGATTGAATACAACTGTCACCATGCGCACTTTCCTCCACGGGGGGTAAGTCTAAAACAGTCTACGCTTTGATCGTTCCCTGAAAGACCAGTAGTAGTTTCCGATGCACATCTGGTGGCATTCTGTAATCTGTGGACTATCAGAGTGTTGATGAAACTTAGAAATTGCATCGGGATTGAATACAACAGTCACCATGCGCATTTTCCTCCATGGGAGTAATGTCTCTAACAGTCTACAATTTGATCGTTCCCTGGAAGACCAGTAGTAGTTTCCGATGCACATATGAAGGCATTCTGTAATCTTTGGACTATCAGAGTGTTAATGAAACACAGAAATTGCATCGGGATTGAATACAACAGTCACCATGCGCACTTTCCTCCATGGGAGTAATGTCTCAAACAGTCTACGCTTTGATCGTTCCCTGGAAGACCAGTAGTAGTTTCCGATGCACATCTGGAGGCATTCTGTAATCTGTGGACTATCAGAGTGTTGATGAAACACAGAAATTGCATCGGGATTGAATACAACAGTCACCATGCGCACCTTCCTCCACGGGAGTAATGTCTCAAACAGTCTACGCTTTGATCGTTCCCTGGAAGACCAGTAGTAGTTTCCGATAGACATCTGGTGGCATTCTGTAATCTATGGACTATCAGAGTGTTGATGAAACACAGAGATTGCATCGGGATTGAATACAACAGTCACCATGCGCACTTTCCCCCATGGGGGTAATGTCTCTAACAGTCTACGCTTTGATCGTTCCCTGCAAGACCAGTACTAGTTTCCGATGCACATCTGGAGGCATTCTGTAATCTGTTGACCTTCAAAGCGTTGATGAAACACAGAATATGCATCGGGATTATATACAACAGTCACGATGTTTACCTTCCTCCATGGGAGTAATGTCTCAAAGAGATTACGCTTTGATCGTCCCCTGGAAGACCAGTAGTATTTTCCGATGGACATCTGGAGGCATTCTATAATCTGTGGACTATCAGAGTGTTGATGAAACACAGAAATTGAATCGGGATTGTATACAACAGTCTCCATGCGCACTTTCCTCCATGGGAGTAATGTCTCAAACAGTCTATGCTTTGATCGTTCCCTGGAAAACCAGTAGTAGTTTCCGATGCACATCTGGAGGCATTCTGTAATCTGTGGACTATCAGAGTGTTGATGAAACACAGAAATTGCATCGGGATTGAATACAACAGTCACCATGCGCACTTTCCTGCACAGGAGTAATTCTCAAATAGTCTACGCTTTGATCGTTCCCTGGAAGACCAGTAGTAGCTTCCGATGCACATCTGGTGGCATTCTGTAATCTGTGGCCTATCAGAGTGTTGATGAAACACAGAAATTGCATCGTGATTGAATACAACAGTCACCATGCGCACTTTCCTCAATGAGAGTAATGTCTCAAACAGTGTACGCATTGATCGTTGCCTGGAAGACCAGTAGTAGTTTCCGATGCACATCTGGAGCACATTCTGTAATCTGTGGACTATCAGAGTGTTGATGAAACACAGAAATTGCATCGGGATTGAATACAACAGTCACCATGCGCACCTTCCTCCACGGGAGTAATGTCTCAAAAAGTCTACGCTTTGATCGTTCCCTGGAAGACCAGTAGTAGTTTCCGATAGACATCTGGTGGCATTCTGTAATCTGTTTACTATCAGAGTGTTGATGAAACACAGAAATTGCATCGGAATTGAATACAACAGTCACCATGCGCACTTTCCTCCATGGGGGTAATGTCTCTAACAGTCTACGCTTTGATCGTTCCCTGCAAGACCAGTACTAGTTTCCGATGCACATCTGGAGGCATTCTGTAATCTGTTGACCTTCAAAGCGTTGATGAAACACAGAATTTGCATCGGGATTGTATACAACAGTCACGAAGTTTTCCTTCCTCCATGGGAGTAATGTCTCAAAGAGATTACGCTTTGATCGTTCCCTGGAAGACCAGTAGTAGTTTCCGATGGACATCTGGAGGCACTCTGTAATCTGTGGACTATCAGAGTGTTGATGAAACACAGAAATTGCATCGGGATTGAATACAACAGTCACCATGCGCACTTTCCTCCATGGGAGTAATATCTCAAAGAGATTACGCTTTGATCGTCCCCTGGAAGACCAGTAGTATTTTCCGATGGACATGTGGAGGCATTCTGTAATCCGTGGACTACCAGAGTGTTGATGAAACACAGAAATTGCATCGGGATTGAATACAACAGTCACCATGCGCGACCTTCCTCCATGGGAGTAATGTCACAAAGAGTTTACGCTTTGATCGTTACTTGTATGACCAGTAGTAGTTTAAGATGCACATCTGGAGGCAATCTGTAATCTGTGAACTAACTGAGTGTTGATGAAACACAGAAATTACATCGGGATTGAATACAACTGGCACCATGCGCACTTTCCTCCACGGGAGGTAAGTCTAAAACAGTCTACGATTTGATCGTTCCCTGGAAGACCAGTAGTAGTTTCCGATGCACATATGAAGGCATTTTGTAATCTTTGGACTATCAGAGTGTTGATGAAACACAGAAATTGCATCGGGATTGAATACAACAGTCACCATGCGCACTTTCCTCCATGGGAGTAATGTCTCAAACAGTCTACGCTTTGATCGTTCCCTGGAAGACCAGTAGTAGTTTCCGATGGACATCTGGAGGCATTCTGTAATCTGTGGACTATCAGAGTGTTGATGAAACACAGAAATTGCATCGGGATTGAATACAACAGTCACCATGCGCACCTTCCTCCACGGGAGTAATGTCTCAAACATTCTACGCTTTGATCTTTCCCTGGAAGACCAGTAGTAGTTTCCGATTGACATCTGGTGGCATTCTGTAATCTGTGGACTATCAGAGTGTTGATGAAACACAGATATTGCATCGGGATTGAATACAACAGTCACCATGCGCACTTTCCCCCATGGGGGTAATGTCTCTAACAGTCTACGCTTTGATCGTTCCCTGCAAGACCAGTAGTAGTTTCCGATGCACATATGGAGGCATTCTGTAATCTGTTGACCTTCAAAGCGTTGATGAAACACAGAATATGCATCGGGAAACGCAGAAATTGCTTCGAGTTTGAATACATCAGTCACCATGCGCATTGTCATACACGGGAGGTAAGTCTAAAACAGTCTACGCTTTGATCGATCCCTGGAAGACCAGTAGTAGCTTCCGATGCACATCTGAAGCCATTCCGTAATCTTTGGACTATCAGAGTGTTGATGAAACACAGAAATTGCATCGGGATTGAATACAACAGTCACCATGCGCACTTTCCTCCATGGGAGTAATGTCTCAAACAGTCTACGCTTTGATCGTTCCCTGGAAGACCAGTAGTAGTTTCCGATGCACATCTGGTGGCATTCTGTAATCTGTGGACTGTCAGAGTGTTGATGAAACTCAGAAAATGCATCGGTATTGAATGCAACAGTCACCATGCGCACTTTCTTCCACTTGAGTAGTGTCTCAAACAGGGTACTCTTTGATCGTTCCCTGGAAGATCAGTAGTAGTTTCCGATGCACATCTGGAGGCTTTCTGGAATCTGTGGACCATCAGAGTGTTGATGGAACGCAGATATTGCATCGGGATTGAATACAACAGTCACCATGCGCACTTTCCTCCATGAGAGTAATGTCTCAAACAGTCTACGCTTTGATCGTTGCCTGGAAGACCAGTAGTAGTTTCCGATCCACATCTGGAGGCATTCTGTAATCTGTGGACTATCAGTGTGTTGATAAAACACAGAAAATGCATCGGGATTGAATACAACAGTCACCATGCGCACTTTCCTCCATGGGAGTAATGTCACAAAGAGTTTACGCTTTGATCGTTACCTGTATGACAAGTAGTAGTTTAAGATGCCCATGTGGAGGCATTCTGTAATCTGTGAAGTAACTGTGTGTTGATGAAACATAGAAATTGAATCGGGATTGAATACAACTGCCAATATGCGCACTTTCCTCCACGGGAGGTAAGTCTCAAACAGTCTACGTTTTGATCGTTCCCTGGAAGACCAGTAGTAGTTTCCGATGCACATCTGAAGGAATTCTGTAACCTGTGGACTATCAGAGTGTTGATGAAAACACAGAAATTGCATCGGGATTGAATACAACAGTCACCATCCGCACTTCCTTCCATGGGAGTAATGTCTGAAACAGTCTACGCTTTGATCGTTGCCTGGAAGACCAGTAGTAGATTCCGATGCACATCTGGAGGCATTCTGTAATCTGTGGACTATCAGAGTGTTGATGAAACACAGAAATTGCATCGGGATTGAATACAACAGTAACCATATGCACCTTCCTCCACGGGAGTAATGTCTCAAACAGTCTACGCTTTGATCGTTCCCTGGAAGACCAGTAGTAGTTTCCGATAGACATCTGGAGCAATCTGTAATCTGTTGAATATCAGAGTGTTGATGAAACGCAGAAATTGCATCGGGATTGAATACAACAGTCACCATGCGCACTTTCCAACACGGGAGTAATGTCTCAAACAGTCTACGCTTTGATCGTTCCCTGGAAGACCAGTAGTAGTTTCCGATCCACATCTGGAGCATTCTGTAATCTGTTGACTATCAGAGCGTTGATGAAACGCAGAAATTGCTTCGAGTTTGAATACAACAGTCACCATGCGCACTTTCCTCCATGGGAGTAATGTCACAAAGAGCTTACGCTTTGATCGTTACCTGTATGACCAGTAGTAGTTTAAGATGCACATCTGGAGGCATTCTGTTATCTGTGAACTAACTGAGTGTTGATGAAACGCAGAAATTGCATCGGGATTGAATACAACTGTCACCATGCGCACTTTCCTCCACGGGAGGTAAGTCTAAAACAGTCTACGATTTGATCGTTCCCTGGAAGACCAGTAGTAGTTTCCGATGCACATATGAAGGCATTTTGTAATCTTTGGACTATCAGAGTGTTGATGAAACACAGAAATTGCATCGGGATTGAATACAACAGTCACCATGCGCACTTTCCTCCATGGGAGTAATGTCTCAAAGAGTCTACGCTTTGATCGTTCCCTGGAAGACCAGTAGTAGTTTCCGATGGACATCTGGAGGCATTCTGTAATCTGTGGACTATCAGAGTGTTGATGAAACACAGAAATTGCATCGGGATTGAATACAACAGTCACCATGCGCACCTTCCTCCACGGGAGTAATGTCTCAAACAGTCTACGCTTTGATCTTTCCCTGGAAGACCAGTAGTAGTTTCCGATAGACATCTGGTGGCATTCTGTAATCTGTGGACTATCAGAGTGTTGATGAAACACAGATATTGCATCGGGATTGAATACAACAGTCACCATGCGCACTTTCCCCCATGGGGGTAATGTCTCTAACAGTCTACGCTTTGATCGTTCCCTGCAAGACCAGTAGTAGTTTCCGATGCACATATGGAGGCATTCTGTAATCTTTTGACCTTCAAAGCGTTGATGAAACACAGAATATGCATCGGGAAACGCAGAAATTGCTTCGAGTTTGAATACATCAGTCACCATGCGCATTGTCATACACGGGAGGTAAGTCTAAAACAGTCTACGCTTTGATCGATCCCTGGAAGACCAGTAGTAGTTTCCGATGCACATCTGGTGGCATTCTGTAATCTGTGGACTGTCAGAGTGTTGATGAAACACAGATATTGCATCGGGATTGAATACAACAGTCACCATGCGCACTTTCCCCCATGGGGGTAATGTCTCTAACAGTCTACGCTTTGATCGTTCCCTGCAAGACCAGTAGTAGTTTCCGATGCACATCTGAAGGCATTCCGTAATCTTTGGACTATCAGAGTGTTGATGAAACACAGAAATTGCATCGGGATTGAATACAACAGTCGCCATGCGCACTTTCCTCCATGGGAGTAATGTCTCAAACAGTCTACGCTTTGATCGTTCCCTGGAAGACCAGTAGTAGTTTCCGATGCACATCTGGTGGCATTCTGTAATCTGTGGACTGTCAGAGTGTTGATGAAACTCAGAAAATGCATCGGTATTGAATGCAACAGTCACCATGCGCACTTTCTTCCACTTGAGTTGTGTCTCAAACAGGGTACTCTTTGATCGTTCCCTGGAAGATCAGTAGTAGTTTCCGATGCACATCTGGAGGCTTTCTGGAATCTGTGGACCATCAGAGCGTTGATGGAACGCAGATATTGCATCGGGATTGAATACAACAGTCACCATGCGCACTTTCCTCCATGAGAGTAATGTCTCAAACAGTCTACGCTTTGATCGTTGCCTGGAAGACCAGTAGTAGTTTCCGATCCACATCTGGAGGCATTCTGTATTCTGTGGACTATCAGTGTGTTGATAAAACACAGAAAATGCATCGGGATTGAATACAACAGTCACCATGCGCACTTTCCTCCATGGGAGTAATGTCACAAAGAGTTTACGCTTTGATCGTTACCTGTATGACAAGTAGTAGTTTAAGATGCCCATGTGGAGGCATTCTGTAATCTGTGAAGTAACTGTGTGTTGATGAAACATAGAAATTGAATCGGGATTGAATACAACTGCCAATATGCGCACTTTCCTCCACGGGAGGTATGTCTCAAACAGTCTACGTTTTGATCGTTCCCTGGAAGACCAGTAGTAGTTTCCGATGCACATCTGAAGGAATTCTGTAACCTGTGGACTATCAGAGTGTTGATGAAAACACAGAAATTGCATCGGGATTGAATACAACAGTCACCATGCGCACTTCCTTCCATGGGAGTAATGTCTGAAACAGTCTACGCTTTGATCGTTGCCTGGAAGACCAGTAGTAGATTCCGATGCACATCTGGAGGCATTCTGTAATCTGTGGACTATCAGAGTGTTGATGAAACACAGAAATTGCATCGGGATTGAATACAACAGTAACCATATGCACCTTCCTCCACGGGAGTAATGTCTCAAACAGTCTACGCTTTGATCGTTCCCTGGAAGACCAGTAGTAGTTTCCGATAGACATCTGGAGCAATCTGTAATCTGTTGAATATCAGAGTGTTGATGAAACGCAGAAATTGCATCGGGATTGAATACAACAGTCACCATGCGCACTTTCCAACACGGGAGTAATGTCTCAAACAGTCTACGCTTTGATCGTTCCCTGGAAGACCAGTAGTAGTTTCCGATCCACATCTGGAGCATTCTGTAATCTGTTGACTATCAGAGCGTTGATGAAACGCAGAAATTGCTTCGAGTTTGAATACAACAGTCACCATGCGCACTTTCCTCCATGGGAGTAATGTCACAAAGAGCTTACGCTTTGATCGTTACCTGTATGACCAGTAGTAGTTTAAGATGCACATCTGGAGGCATTCTGTTATCTGTGAACTAACTGAGTGTTGATGAAACGCAGAAATTGCATCGGGATTGAATACAACTGTCACCATGCGCACTTTCCTCCACGGGAGGTAAGTCTAAAACAGTCTACGCTTAGATCGTTCCATGGAAGACCAGTAGTAGCTTCCGATGCACATATGGTGGCATTCTGTATTCTGTGGACTATCAGAGTGTTGATGAAACACAGAAATTGCATCGGGATTGAATACAACAGTCACCATGCGCACTTTCCTTCATGAGAGTAATGTCTCAAACAGTCTACGCTTTGATCGTTCCCTGGAAGACCAGTAGTAGTTTCCGATGCACATCTGGTGGCATTCTGTAATCTGTGGACTGTCAGAGTGTTGATGAGACTCAGAAACTGCATCGGTATTGAATACAACAGTCACCATGCGCACTTTCTTCCACGGGAGTAGTGTCTCAAACAGTCTACTATTTGATCGTTCCCTGGAAGATCAGTAGTAGTTTCCGATGCACATCTGGAGGCTTTCTGTAATCTGTGGACCATCGGAGTGATGATGAAATACAGAAATTGCATCGGGATTGAATACAACAGTCACCATGCGCACTTTCCAACACGGGAGTAATGTCTCAAACAGTCTACGCTTTCATCGTTCCCTGGAAGACCAGTAGTAGTTTCCCATCCACATCTGGAGCATTCTGTAATCTGTTTACTATCAGAGTGTTGATGAAACGCAGAAATTGCTTCGAGTTTGAATACAACAGTAACCATGCGCACCTTCCTCCATGGGAGTAATGTCACAAAGAGTTTACGCTTTGATCGTTACCTGTATGACCAGTAGTAGTTTAAGATGCATATCTGGAGGCATTCTGAAATCTGTGAACTAACTGAGTGTTGATGAAACACAGAAATTGCATCGGGATTGAATACAACTGACACCATGCGCACTTTCCTCCACGGGGGGTAAGTCTAAAACAGTCTACGCTTTGATCGTTCCCTGGAAGACCAGTAGTAGTTTCCGATGGACATCTGGAGGCATTCTGTAATCTGTGGACTATCAGAGTGTTGATGAAACACAGAAATTGCATCGGGATTGAATACAACAGTCACCATGCGCACCTTCCTCCACGGGAGTAATGTCTCAAACAGTCTACGCTTTGATCTTTCCCTGGAAGACCAGTAGTAGTTTCCGATAGACATCTGGTGGCATTCTGTAATCTGTGGACTATCAGAGTGTTGATGAAACACAGATATTGCATCGGGATTGAATACAACAGTCACCATGCGCACTTTCCCCCATGGGGGTAATGTCTCTAACAGTCTACGCTTTGATCGTTCCCTGCAAGACCAGTAGTAGTTTCCGATGCACATATGGAGGCATTCTGTAATCTGTTGACCTTCAAAGCGTTGATGAAACACAGAATATGCATCGGGAAACGCAGAAATTGCTTCGAGTTTGAATACATCAGTCACCATGCGCATTGTCATACACGGGAGGTAAGTCTAAAACAGTCTACGCTTTGATCGATCCCTGGAAGACCAGTAGTAGCTTCCGATGCACATCTGAAGGCATTCCGTAATCTTTGGACTATCAGAGTGTTGATGAAACACAGAAATTGCATCGGTATTGAATACAACAGTCACCATGCGCACTTTCCTCCATGGGAGTAATGTCTCAAACAGTCTACGCTTTGATCGTTCCCTGGAAGACCAGTAGTAGTTTCCGATGCACATCTGGTGGCATTCTGTAATCTGTGGACTGTCAGAGTGTTGATGAAACTCAGAAAATGCATCGGTATTGAATGCAACAGTCACCATGCGCACTTTCTTCCACTTGAGTAGTGTCTCAAACAGGGTACTCTTTGATCGTTCCCTGGAAGATCAGTAGTAGTTTCCGATGCACATCTGGAGGCTTTCTGGAATCTGTGGACCATCAGAGTGTTGATGGAACGCAGATATTGCATCGGGATTGAATACAACAGTCACCATGCGCACTTTCTTCCACGGGAGTAGTGTCTCAAACAGTCTACTATTTGATCGTTCCCTGGAAGATCAGTAGTAGTTTCCGATGCACATCTGGAGGCTTTCTGTAATCTGTGGACCATCAGAGTGATGATGAAATACAGAAATTGCATCGGGATTGAATACAACAGTCACCATGCGCACTTTCCAACACGGGAGTAATGTCTCAAACAGTCTACGCTTTCATCGTTCCCTGGAAGACCAGTAGTAGTTTCCATCCACATCTGGAGCATTCTGTAATCTGTTGACTATCAGAGTGTTGATGAAACGCAGAAATTGCTTCGAGTTTGAATACAACAGTAACCATGCGCACCTTCCTCCATGGGAGTAATGTCACAAAGAGTTTACGCTTTGATCGTTACCTGTATGACCAGTAGTAGTTTAAGATGCATTCTGAAATCTGTGAACTAACTGAGTGTTGATGAAACACAGAAATTGCATCGGGATTGAATACAACTGTCACCATGCGCACTTTCCTCCACGGGGGGTAAGTCTAAAACAGTCTACGCTTTGATCGTTCCCTGGAAGACAAGTAGTAGCTTCCGATGCACATATGGTGGCATTCTGTATTCTGTGGACTATCAGGGTGTTGATGAAACACAGTAATTGCATTGGCATTGAATACAACAAAAACCATGCGCACTTTCCTCCATGGGAGTAATGTCTCAAACATTCTACTCTATGATCGTTCCCTGGAAGATCAGTAGTAGTTTCCGATGCACATCTGGAGGCTTTCTATAATCTGTGGACCATCAGAGTGTTGATGAAACACAGAAATTGCATCGGGATTGAATACAACAGTCACCATGCGCACTTTCCTCCATGAGAGTAATGTCTCAAACAGTCTACGCTTTGATCGTTGCCTGGAAGACCAGTAGTAGTTTCCGATGCACATCTGGAGGCATTCTGTAATCTGTGGACTATCAGAGTGTTGATGAAACACAGAAATTGCATCGAGATTGAATTCAACAGTCAACATGCCCACCTTCCTCCACGGGAGTAATGTGTCAAACAGTCTACGCTTTGATTGTTCCCTGGAAGACCAGTAGTAGTTTCCGATAGACATCTGGTGGCATTCTGTAATCTGTGGACTATCAGAGTGTTGATGAAACACAGAAATTGCATCGGGATTGAATACAACAGTCACCATGCGCACTTTCCTCCATGGGGGTAATGTCTCTAACGGTCTACGCTTTAATCGTTCACTGCAAGACCAGTAGTTGTTTCCGATGCACATCTGGAGGCATTCTGTAATCTGTTGACCTTCAAAGCGTTGATGAAACACAGAATTTGCATCGGGATTGTATACAACAGTCACGATGTTTACCTTCCTCCATGGGAGTAATGTCTCAAAGAGATTACGCTTTGATCGTTCCCTGGAAGACCAGTAGTAGTTTCCGATGGACGTCTGGAGGCATTCTGTAATCTGTGAACTAACTGAGTGTTGATGAAACACAGAAATTGCATCGGGATTGTATACAACTGTCACCATGCGCACTTTCCTCCACGGGAGGTAAGTCTAAAACAGTCTACGCTTTGATCGTTCCCTGGAAGACCAGTAGTAGTTTCCGATGGACATCTGGTGGCATTCTGTAATTTGTGGACCGTCAGAGTGTTGATGAAACTCAGAAACTGCATCGGTATTGAATACAACAGTCACCATGCGCACTTTCTTCCACGGGAGTAGTGTCTCAAACAGTCTACTCTTTGATCGTTCCCTGGAAGATCAGTAGTAGTTTCCGATGCACATCTGGATTCTTTCTGTAATCTGTGGACTATCAGAGTGTTGATAAAACACAGAAATTGCATCGGGATTGAATACAACAGTCACCATGCGCACTTTCCTCCACAGGAGTAATTCTCAAATAGTCTTCGCTTTGATCGTTCCCTGGAAGACCAGTAGTAGCTTCTGATGCAGATCTCTTGGCATTCTGTAATCTGTGGCCTATTAGAGTGTTGATGAAGCACAGAAATTGCATCGTGATTGAATACAACAGTCACCATTAGCACTTTCCTCCACGGGAGGTATGTCTCAAACAGACTACGCATTGATCGTTCCATGGAATACCAGTAGTAGTTTCCGATGCACATCTGGTGGCATTCTGTAATCTGTGGACTATCAGAGTGTTGATGAAACACAGAAATTGCATCGAGATTGAATACAACAGCCACCATCCGCACTTCCCTCCATTGGAGTAATGTCTGAAACAGTCTACGCTTTGATCGTTCCCTGGAAGACCAGTAGTAGTTTCCGATTCATATCTGGTGGCATTCTGTAATCTGCGGACTGTCAGAGTGTTGATGAAATACAGAAATTGCATCGGGATTGAATACAACAGTCACCATGCGCACTTTCCAACACGGGAGTAATGTTTCAAACAGTCTACGCTTCGATCGTTCCCTGGAAGACCAGTAGTTGTTTCCGATCCACATGTGGAGGCATTCTGTAATCTGTGGACTCTCAGAGTGTTGATAAAACACAAAAAATGCATCGGGATTGAATACAACAGTCACCATGCGCACTTTCCTCCGAGGGAGTAAAGTCTCAACAGTCTACGCTTTGATCGTTCCCTATAAGACCAGTAGAAGTTTCCGATGCACATCTAGAGGCACTCGGTAATCTGTGGACTATCAGACTGTTGTGAAACACAGAAATTGCATCGGGATTGAATACAAGAGTCACCATGCGCACTTTCCTCCATGCGAGTAATGTCTCAAACAGTCTACTCTATGATCGTTCCCTATAAGACCAGTAGTAGTTTCCGATGCACTTCTGGATACTTTCTGTAATCTGTGGACTATCAGAGTGTTGATAAAACACAGAAATTGCATCGGGATTGAATACAACAGTCACCATGCGCACTTTCCTCCACAGGAGTAATTCTCAAATAGTCTTCGCTTTGATCGTTACCTGTATGACCAGTAGTAGTTTAAGATGCACATCTGGAGGCATTCTGAAATCTGTGAACTAACTGAGTGTTGATGAAACACAGAAATTGCATCGGGATTGAATACAACTGTCACCATGCGCACTTTCCTCCACGGGACGTAAGTCTAAAACAGTCTACGCTTTGATCGTTCCCTGGAAGACAAGTAGTAGCTTCCGATGCACATATGGTGGCATTCTGCATTCTGTGGACTATCAGAGTGTTGATGAAACACAGAAATTGCATTGGCATTGAATACAACAGAAACCATGCGCACTTTCCTCCATGGGAATAATGTCTCAAACAGTCTACTCTATGATCGTTCCCTGGAAGATCAGTAGTAGTTTCCGATGCACATCTGGAGGCTTTCTGTAATCTGTGGACCATCAGAGTGTTGATGAAACACAGAAATTGCATCGGGATTGAATACAACAGTCACCATGCGCACTTTCCTCCATGAGAGTAATGTCACAAACAGTCTACGATTTGATCGTTGCCTGGAAGACCAGTAGTAGTTTCCGATGCACATCTGGAGGCATTCTGTAATCTGTGGACTATCAGAGTGTTGATGAAACACAGAAATTGCATCGAGATTGAATACAACAGTCAACATGCGCACCTTCCTCCACGGGAGTAATGTCTCAAACAGTCTACGCTTTGATTGTTCCGTGGAAGACCAGTAGTAGTTTCCGATAGACATCTGGTGGCATTCTGTAATCTGTGGACTATCAGAGTGTTGATGAAACACAGAAATTGCATCGGGATTGAATACAACAGTCACCATGCGCACTTTCCTCCATGGGGGTAATGTCTCTAACGGTCTATGCTTTGATCGTTCACTGCAAGACCAGTAGTTGTTTCCGATGCACATCTGGAGGCATTCTGTAATCTGTTGACCTTCAAAGCGTTGATGAAACACAGAATTTGCATCGGGATTGTATACAGCAGTCTCGATGTTTACCTTCCTCCATGGGAGTAATGTCTCAAAGAGATTACGCTTTGATCGTTCCCTGGAAGACCAGTAGTAGTTTCCGATGGACGTCTGGAGGCATTCTGTAATCTGTGAACTAACTGAGTGTTGATGAAACACAGAAATTGCATCGGGATTGTATACAACTGTCACCATGCGCACTTTCCCCCACGGGAGGTAAGTCTAAAACAGTCTACGCTTTGATCGTTCCCTGGAAGACCAGTAGTAGTTTCCGATGGACATCTGGTGGCATTCTGTAATCTGTGGACCGTCAGAGTGTTGATGAAACTCAGAAACTGCATCGGTATTGAATACAACAGTCACCATGCGCACTTTCTTCCACGGGAGTAGTGTCTCAAACAGTCTACTCTTTGATCGTTCCCTGGAAGATCAGTAGTTGTTTCCGATCCACATCTGGAGGCATTCTGTAATCTGTGGACTATCAGAGTGTTGATAAAACACAGAAAATGCATCGGGATTGAATACAACAGTCACCATGCGCACTTTCCTCCGAGGGAGTAAAGTCTCAACAGTCTACGCTTTGATCGTTCCCTATAAGACCAGTAGAAGTTTCCGATGCACATCTAGAGGCACTCGGTAATCTGTGGACTATCAGACTGTTGTGAAACACAGAAATTGCATCGGGATTGAATACAAGAGTCACCATGCGCACTTTCCTCCACAGGAGTAATTCTCAAATAGTCTTCGCTTTGATCGTTCCCTGGAAGACCAGTAGTAGCTTCCGATGCACATCTCTTGGCATTCTGTAATCTGTGGCCTATTAGAGTGTTGATGAAGCACAGAAATTGCATCGTGATTGAATACAACAGTCACCATTCGCACTTTCCTCCACGGGAGGTATGTCTCAAACAGACTAAGCATTGATCGTTCCATGGAATACCAGTAGTAGTTTCCGATGCACATCTGGTGGCATTTTGTATTCTGTGGACTATCAGAGTGTTGATGAAACACAGAAATTGCATTGGCATTGAATACAACAGAAACCATGCGCACTTTCCTCCATGGGAGTAATGTCTCAAACAGTCTACTCTATGATCGTTCCCTATAAGACCAGTAGTAGTTTCCGATGCATTTCTGGATACTTTCTGTAATCTGTGGACTATCAGAGTGTTGATAAAACACATAAATTGCATCGGGATTGAATACAACAGTCACCATGCGCACTTTCCTCCACAGGAGTAATTCTCAAATAGTCTTCGCTTTGATCGTTCCCTGGAAGACCAGTAGTAGCTTCCGATGCACATCTCTTGGCATTCTGTAATCTGTGGCCTATTAGAGTGTTGATGAAGCCCAGAAATTGCATCGTGATTGAATACAACAGTCACCATTCGCACTTTCCTCCACGGGATGTATGTCTCAAACAGACTACGCATTGATCGTTCCATGGAATACCAGTAGTAGTTTCCGATGCACATCTGTTGGCATTCTGTAATCTGTGGACTATCAGAGTGTTGATGAAACACAGAAATTGCATCGAGATTGAATACAACAGTCACCATCCGCACTTCCCTCCATGGGAGTAATGTCTGAAACAGTCTACGCTTTGATCGTTCCCTGGAAGACCAGTAGTAGTTTCCGATGCATATCTGGTGGCATTCTGTAATCTGCGGACTGTCAGAGTGTTGATGAAATACAGAAATTGCATCGGGATTGAATACAACAGTCACCATGCGCACTTTCCAACACGGGAGTAATGTTTCAAACAGTCTACGCTTCGATCGTTCCCTGGAAGACCAGTAGTTGTTTCCGATCCACATCTGGAGGCATTCTGTAATCTGTGGACTATCAGAGTGTTGATAAAACACAGAAAATGCATCGGGATTGAATACAACAGTCACCATGCGCACTTTCCTCCGAGGGAGTAAAGTCTCAACAGTCTACGCTTTGATCGTACCCTATAAGACCAGTAGAAGTTTCCGATGCACATCTAGAGGCACTCGGTAATCTGTGGACTATCAGACTGTTGTGAAACCCAGAAATTGCATCGGGATTGAATACAAGAGGCACCATGCGCACTTTCCTCCATGCGAGTAATGTCTCAAACAGTCTACACTTTGATCGTTCCCTGGAAGACCAGTAGTAGTTTCCGATGCACATCTGGAGGCATTCTGCAATCTGTGGACTATCAGACTGTTGATGAATCACAGAAATTGCATCGGGATTGAATACAACAGTCACCATGCGCACTTTCCTCCATGAGAGTAATGTCTCAAAGAGTCTACGCTTTGAACGTTCCCTGGAAGACCAGTAGTAGTTTCCGATGGACATCTGGTGGCATTCTGTAATCTGTGGACTATCAGAGTGTTGATGAAACAAAGAAATTGCATCGGGATTGAATACAATAGTCACCATGCGCACTTTTTTCCATGGGAGTAATGTCTCTAACAGTCTACGCTTTGATAGTTCCCTGCAAGACCAGCAGTAGTTTCCGCTGCACATCTGGAGGCATTCTGTAAACTGTTGACCTTCAAACCGTTGATGAAACACAGAATTTGCATCGGGATTGTATACAACAGTCACGATGCTTACCTTCCTCCATGGGAGTAATGTCTCCAAGAGTTTACTCTTTGATCGTTCCCTGGAAGACCAGTAGTAGTTCCCGATGGACATCTGGAGGCATTCTGTAATCTGTGGACTATCGGAGTATTGATGAAACACAGATATTGCATCGGGATTGAATACAACAGTCACCATGCGCACTTTCCTCCATGGGAGTAGTGTCTCATACAGGCTACGCCTTGATCGTTCCCTGGAAGACCAGAAGTAGTTTAGCATGCACATCTGGAGCCATTCTGAAATCTGGTGACTAACTGAGTGTTGATGAAATACAGAAATTGCATCGGGATTGAATACAACAGTCACCATGCGCGCTTTCCTCCATGGGAGTAATGTCTCAAACAGTCTACGTTCTGATCGTTCCCTGTAAGACCAGTAGTAGTTTCCGATGCACATCTGGAGGCATTCTGTAATCTGTGGACATTCAGACTGTTGAAGAACACAGAAATTGCATCGGGATTGAATACAACAGTCACCATGCGCACTTTCCTCCACAGGAGTAATTCTCAAACAGTCTACGCTTTGATCGTCCCTGGAAGACCAGTAGTAGCTTCCGATGCACATCTGGTGGCAATCTGTAATCTGTGGACTATCAGATTGTTGATGAAACACAGAAATTGCATCGGGATTCAATTCAACAGTCACCATGCGCACCTTCCTCCATGGTAGTAATGTCTCAAACAGTCTACGCTTTGATCGTTCCCTGGAAGCCCAAAAGCATTTGCCGGTGCACATCTGGATGCATTCTGCAATCTGTGGACTATCAGAGTGTTGATGAAACACAGAAATTGCATCGGGATTCAATAAAACAGTCAACATGCGCACTTTCCTCCATGGGAGTATTATCTCTATCAGTCTACGCTTTGATCATTCCCTGGAAGACCAGTAGTAGTTTCCGATGCAAATCTGGAGGCATTCTGTAATCTGTGAACTAACTGAGTGTTGATGAAACACAGAAATTGCATCGGGATTGAATACAACAGTCACCATGCGCACTTTCCTCCATGGGAGTAATATCTCTAACAGTCTACGCTTTGATCATTCCTTGGAAGACCAGTAGTAGTTTCCGATGCACATCTGGAGGCATTCAGTAATCTGTGGACTATCAGAGTGTTGATGAAACACAGAAATTGCATTGGCATTGAATAAAACTGTCACCATGCGCACTTTCCTCCATGGGAATAATGTCTCAAACAGTCTATGTTTTGATCGTTCCCCGTAAGACCAGTAGTAGTTTCCGATGCACATCTGGAGGCATTCTGTAATCTGTGGACATTCAGACTGTTGAAAAACACAGAAATTGCATCGGGATTGAATACAACAGTCACCATGCGCACTTTCCTCCACAGGAGTAATTCTCAAACAGTCTACGCTTTGATCGTCCCTGGAAGACCAGTAGTAGTTTCCGATGCACATCTGGTGGCATTCTGTAATCTGTGGACTATCAGAGTGTTGATGAAACACAGAAATTGCATCGGGATCGAATTCAACAGTCACCATGCGCACCTTCCTCCATGGTAGTAATGTCTCAAACAGTCTACGCTTTGATCGTTCCCTGGAAGCCCAAAAGTATTTTCCGATGCACATCTGGATGCATTCTGCAATCTGAGGACTATCAGAGTGTTGATGAAACACAGAAATTGCATCGGGATTGAATACAACAGTCACCATGCGCACTTTCCTCCATGGGAGTATTATCTCTATCAGTCTACGCTTTGATCATTCCCTGGGAGACCAGTAGTAGTTTCCGATGCACATCTCGAGGCATTCTGTAATCTGTGGACTATCAGAGTGTTGATGAAACACAGAAATTGCATTGGCATTGAATAAAACATTCACCATGCGCACTTTCCTCCATGAGAATAATGCCTCAAACAGTATACGCTTTGATCGTTCCCTGGAAGACCAGTAGTAGTTTCCGATGCACATCTGGTGGCATTCTGTTATCTGTGGACTATCAGAGTGTTGATGAGACTCAGAAATTGCATCGGGATTAAATACAACAGTCACCATGCGCATTTTCCTCCATGGGGGTAATGTCTCTAAGAGTCTACGATTTGATCGTTCCCTGGAAGACGAGTAGTAGTTTCCGATGCACATCTGAAGGCATTCTGTAATCTTTGGACTATCAGAGTGTTGATGAAACACAGAAAGTGCATCGTGATTGAATACAACAGTCACCATCCGCTCTTCCCTCCATAGGAGTAATGTCTGAAACAGTCTACGCTTTGATCGTTCCCTGGAAGACCAGTAGTAGTTTCCGATGCATATCTGGTTTCATTCTGTAATCTGTGGACTATCAGAGTGTTGATGGAACACAGTAATTGCATTGGCATTGAATACAACAGTCACCATGCGCACTTTCCTCCATGGGGGTAATGTCTCAAAGAGTCTACGCTTTGATCGTTCCCTGGAAGACCAGTAGTAGCTTCCGATGCACATCTGGAGGCATTCTGTAATCTGTGGACTATCAGAGTGTTGATGAAACACAGAAATTGCATCGGGAATCTATACAACAGTCACCATGCGAACTTTCCTCCATGGGAGTAATGTCTCAAACAGTCTACGCATTGATCGATCCCTGGAAGACCAGTAGTAGTTTCCGATGCACATCTGGAGGCATTCTGTAATCTGTGGACTATCAGAGTGTAGATGAAACACAGAAAATGCATTGGCATTGAATACAACAGCCATTATGCGCACCGTCCACCATGGGAGTAATGTCTCAAAGAGTTTCCTCTTTGATCGTTCCCTGGGACCAGTAGTAGTTTCCGATGCACATCTGGAGGCATTCTTTAATCTGCTGACTATCAGACTGTTGATGAAACACAGAAATTGCATCGGGATTGAGTACAAGAGTCACAATGCGCACTTTCCTCCATGCGAGTAATGTCTCAAAGAGTCTACGCTTTGATCGTTCCCTGGAAGACCAGTAGTAGTTTCCGATGCACATCTTTAGGCATTCTGTAATCTGTGGACTATCAGAGTGTTGATGAAACACAGAAATTGCATCGGGATTGAATACAACAGTCACCATGCGCACTTTCCTCCATGGGAGTAATATCTCAAACAGTCTACGCTTTGATCGTTCCCTGGAAGATCAGTAGTAGTTTCCGATGCACATCTGTTGGCATTCTGTAATCTGTTGACTATCAGTGTGTTGATGAAACGCAGAAATTGCTTCGAGATTGAATACAACAGTCACCACGCGCTCCTTCCTCCATGGGAGTAATGTCACAAAGAGTTTACGCTTTCATCGTTCCCTGGAAGACCAGTAGTAGCATAAGATGCACGTCTGGAGGCATTCTGTAATCTGTGGACCTTCAAAGTGTTGATGAAACACAGAAATTGCCACGGGATTGAATACAACAGTCACGATGCGCACTTCCCTCCATGGGAGTAACGTCTCAAACAGTCTACGCTTTGATCGTTCCTTGGAAGCCCAAAAGAAGTTTCCGATGCACATCTGGATGCATTCTGCAATCTGTGGACTATCAGAGTGTTGATGAAACACAGAAATTGCATTGGCATTGAATACAACAGTCACCATGAGCACTTTCCTCCATGGGAGTATTATCTCTAACAGTCTACTCTTTGATCATTCACTGGAAGACCAGTAGTAGTTTCCGATGCACATCTGGAGGCATTCTGTAATCTGTGAACTAACTGAGTGTTGATGAAACACAGAAATTGCATCGGGATTGAATACAACAGTCACCATGCGCACTTTCCTCCATGGGAGTAATATCTCAAACAGTCTACGCTTTGATCGTTCCCTGCAAGACCAGCAGTAGTTTCCGATGCACATCTGGAGGCATTCTGTAAACCGTTGACCTTCAAAGCGTTGATGAAACACAAAATATGCATCGGGATTGTATACAACAGTCACGATGCTTACCTTCCTCCATGGGAGTAATGTCTCAAAGAGTTTACTCTTTGATCGTTCCCTGGAAGACCAGTAGGAGTTCCCGATGGACATCTGGAGGCATTATTTAATCTGTGGACTATCGGAGTATTGATGAAACACAGATATTGCATCGGGATTGAATACAACAGTCACCATGCGCACTTTCCTCCATGGGAGTAGTGTCTCATACAGGCTACGCCTTGATCGTTCCCTGAAGGACTAGAAGTTGTTTAGCATGCACATCTGGAGGCATTCTGAAATCTGGTGACTAACTGAGTGTTGATGAAATACAGAAATTGCATCGGGATTGAATACAACAGTCACCATGCGCGCTTTCCTCCATGTGAGTAATGTCTCAAACAGTCTACGTTCTGATCGTTCCCTGTAAGACCAGTAGTAGCTTCCGATGCACATCTGGAGGCAATTTGTTATCTGTGGACATTCAGACTGTTGAAAAACACAGTAATTGCATCGGGATTGAATACAACAGTCACCATGCGCACTTTCCTCCACAGGAGTAATTCTCAAACAGTCTACGCTTTGATCGTCCCTGGAAGACCAGTAGTAGCTTCCGATGCACATCTGGTGGCATTCTGTAATCTGTGGACTATCAGAGTGTTGATGAAACACAGAAATTGCATCGGGATTGAATTCAACAGTCACCATGCGCACCTTCCTCCATGGTAGTAATGTCTCAAACAGTCTACGCTTTGATCGTTCCCTGGAAGCCCAAAAGTATTTGCCGGTGCACATCTGGATGCATTCTGCAATCTGTGGACTATCAGAGTGTTGATGAAACACAGAAATTGCATCGGGATTGAATACAACAGTCACCATGCGCACTTTCCTCCATGGGAGTATTATCTCTATCAGTCTACGCTTTGATCATTCCCTGGAAGACCAGTAGTAGTTTCCGATGCAAATCTGGAGGCATTCTGTAATCTGTGAACTAACTGAGTGTTGATGAAACACAGAAATTGCATCGGGATTGAATACAACAGTCACCATGCGCACTTTCCTCCATGGGAGTAATATCTCTAACAGTCTACGCTTTGATCATTCCCTGGAAGACCAGTAGTAGTTTCCGATGCACATCTGGAGGCATTCTGTAATCTGTGGACTATCAGAGTGTTGATGAAACACAGAAATTGCATTGGCATTGAATAAAACTGTCACCATGCGCACTTTCCTCCATGGGAATAATGTCTCAAACAGTCTACGTTTTGATCGTTCCCTGTAAGACCAGTAGTAGTTTCCGATGCACATCTGGAGGCATTCTGTAAT
This sequence comes from Schistocerca gregaria, assembly GCF_023897955.1. Taxonomy (NCBI): domain Eukaryota; kingdom Metazoa; phylum Arthropoda; class Insecta; order Orthoptera; family Acrididae; genus Schistocerca; species Schistocerca gregaria. The sequence continues at coordinate 1,990,859 of NW_026061798.1, read as the reverse complement.
CTGTGGACATTCAGACTGTTGAAAAACACAGAAATTGCATCGGGATTGAATACAACAGTCACCATGCGCACTTTCCTCCACAGGAGTAATTCTCAAACAGTCTACGCTTTGATCGTCCCTGGAAGACCAGTAGTAGTTTCCGATGCACATCTGGTGGCATTCTGTAATCTGTGGACTATCAGAGTGTTGATGAAACACAGAAATTGCATCGGGATTGAATTCAACAGTCACCATGCGCACCTTCCTCCATGGTAGTAATGTCTCAAACAGTCTACGCTTTGATCGTTCCCTGGAAGCCCAAAAGTATTTTCCGATGCACATCTGGATGCATTCTGCAATCTGAGGACTATCAGAGTGTTGATGAAACACAGAAATTGCATCGGGATTGAATACAACAGTCACCATGCGCACTTTCCTCCATGGGAGTATTATCTCTATCAGTCTACGCTTTGATCATTCCCTGGAAGACCAGTAGTAGTTTCCGATGCAAATCTGGAGGCATTCTGTAATCTGTGAACTAACTGAGTGCTGATGAAACACAGAAATTGCATCGGGATTGAATACAACATTCACCATGCGCACTTTCCTCCATGGGAGTAATATCTCTAACAGTCTACGCTTTGATCATTTCCTGGGATACCAGTAGTAGTTTCCGATGCACATCTCGAGGCATTCTGTAATCTGTGGACTATCAGAGTGTTGATGAAACACAGAAATTGCATTGGCATTGAATACAACAGTCACCATGCGCATTTTCCTCCATGGGGGTAATGTCTCTAAGAGTCTACGATTTGATCGTTCCCTGGAAGACGAGTAGTAGTTTCCGATGCACATCTGAAGGCATTCTGTAATCTTTGGACTATCAGAGTGTTGATGAAACACAGAAATTGCATCGGGATTGAATACAACAGTCACCATGCGCACTTTCCTCCATGGGAGTATTATCTCTATCAGTCTACGCTTTGATCATTCCCTGGAAGACCAGTAGTAGTTTCCGATGCAAATCTGGAGGCATTCTGTAATCTGTGAACTAACTGAGTGTTGATGAAACACAGAAATTTCATCGGGATTGAATACAACAGTCACCATGCGCACTTTCCTCCATGGGAGTAATATCTCTAACAGTCTACGCTTTGATCATTCCCTGGAAGACCAGTAGTAGTTTACGATGCACATCTGGAGGCATTGTGTAATCTGTGGACTATCAGAGTGTTGATGAAACACAGAAATTGCATTGGCATTGAATAAAACATTCACCATGCGCACTTTCCTCCATGAGAATAATGTCTCAAACAGTCTACGCTTTGATCGTTCCCTGGAAGACCAGTAGTAGTTTCCGATGCACATCTGGTGGCATTCTGTTATCTGTGGACTATCAGAGTGCTGATGAAACTCAGATATTGCATCGGGATTGAATACAACAGTCACCATGCGCATTTTCCTCCATGGGGGTAATGTCTCTAAGAGTCTACGATTTGATCGTTCCCTGGAAGACGAGTAGTAGTTTCCGATGCACATCTGAAGGCATTCTGTAATCTTTGGACTATCAGAGTGTTGATGAAACACAGAAATTGCATCGCGATTGAATACAACAGTCACGATGCGCACTTCCCTCCATGGGAGTAATGTCTCAAAGAGTCTACGCTTTGATCGTTCCCTGGAAGACCAGTAGTAGCTTCCGATGCACATCTGGAGGCATTCTGTAATCTGTGGACTATCAGAGTGTTGATGAAACACAGAAATTGCATCGGGAATCTATACAACAGTCACCATGCGAACTTTCCTCCATGGGAGTAATGTCTCAAACAGTCTACGCATTGATCGATCCCTGGAAGACCAGTAGTAGTTTCCGATGCACATCTGGAGGCATTCTGTAATCTGTGGACTATCAGAGTGTAGATTAAACACAGAAAATGCATTGGCATTGAATACAACAGCCATTATGCGCACCGTCCACCATGGGAGTAATGTCTCAAAGAGTTTCCTCTTTGATCGTTCCCTGGGACCAGTAGTAGTTTCCGATGCACATCTGGAGGCATTCTTTAATCTGTGGACTATCAGACTGTTGATGAAACACAGAAATTGCATCGGGATTGAGTACAAGAGTCACCATGCGCACTTTGCTCCATGCGCGTAATGTCTCAAAGAGTCTACGCTTTGATCGTTCCCTGGAAGACCAGTAGTAGTTTCCGATGCACATCTGGAGGCATTCTGTAATCTGTGGACTATTAGAGTGTTGATGAAACACAGAAATTGCATCGGGATTGAATACAACAGTCACCATGCGCACTTTCCTCCATGGGAGTAATATCTCAAACAGTCTACGCTTTGATCGTTCCCTGGAAGATCAGTAGTAGTTTCCGATGCACATCTGTTGGCATTCTGTAATCTGTTGACTATCAGTGTGTTGATGAAACGCAGAAATTGCTTCGAGATTGAATACAACAGTCACCACGCGCACCTTCCTCCATGGGAGTAATGTCACAAAGAGTTTACGCTTTCATCGTTCCCTGGAAGACCAGTAGTAGTATAAGATGCTCGTCTGGAGGCATTCTGTAATCTGTGGACCTTCAAAGTGTTGATGAAACACAGAAATTGCCACGGGATTGAATACAACAGTCACGATGCGCACTTCCCTCCATGGGAGTAACGTCTCAAACAGTCTACGCTTTGATCGTTCCCTGGAAACCCAAAAGAAGTTTCCGATGCACATCTGGATGCATTCTGTAATCTGTGGACTATCAGAGTGTTGATGAAACACAGAAATTGCATTGGCATTGAATACAACAGTCACCATGCGCCCTTTCGTCCATGGGAGTAATATCTCTAACAGTCTAAGCTTTGATCATTCCCTGGAAGACCAGTAGTAGTTTCCCATGCACATCTGGAGCCATTCTGTAATCTGTGGACTATCAGAGTGTTGATGAAACACAGAAAATGCATTGGCATTGAATACAACAGTCATTATGCGCACTTTCCACCATGGGAGTAATGTCTCAAAGAGTTTCCTCTTTGATCGTTCCTTGGGAGACCAGTAGTAGTTTTCGATGCACATCGGGAGGCATTCTTTAATCTGTGGACTATCAGACTGTTGATGAGACACAGAAATTGCATCGGGATTGAGTACAAGAGTCACCATGCGAACTTTCCTCCATGCGAGTAATGTCTCAAAGAGTCTACGCTTTGATCGTTCCCTGGAAGACCAGTAGTAGTTTCCGATGCACATCTGTTGGCATTCTGTAATCTGTGAAATAACTGAGAGTTGATGAAACACAGAAATTGCATCGGGATTGAATACAACAGTCACCATGCGCACCTTCCTCCATGGAAGTAATGTCAAAAAGAGGTTACGCTTTCATCGTTCAATGGAAGACCAGTTGTAGTTTAAGATGCACGTCTGGAGTCATTCTGTAATCAGTGGACCTTCAAAGTGTTGATGAAACACAGAAATTTCCTCGGGATTGAATACAACAGTCACGATGCGCACTTCCCTCCATGGGAGTAATGTCTCAAACAGTCTACGCTTTGATCGTTCCCTGGAGCCCAAAAGTAGTTTCCGATGCACATCTGGATGGATTCTGAATTCTGTGGACTATCAGAGTGTTGATGAAACACAGAAATCGCATCGAGATTCAATACAACAGTCACCATGTGCACTTTCCTCCATGAGAGTATTATCTCTAACAGTCTACGCTTTGATCATTCCCTGGAAGACCAGTAGTAGTTTCCGATGCACATCTGGAGGCATTCTGTAATCTGTGAAATAACTGAGAGTTGATGAAACACAGAAATTGCATCGGGATTGAATACAACAGTCACCATGCGCACTTTCCTCCATGGGAGTAATATCTTAAACAGTCTACGCTTTGATCATTCCCTGGAAGACCAGTAGTAGTTTCCGATGCACATCTGGAGGCATTCTGTAATCTGTGGACTATCAGAGTGTTGATGAAACACAGAAAATGCATTAGCATTGAATACAACTGTCATTATGCGCACTTTCCACCATGGGAGTAATGTCTCAAAGAGTTTCCTCTTTGATCTTTCCCTGGGAGGCCACTAGTAGTTTCCGATGCACATCTGGAGGCATTCTTTAATCTGTGGCCTATCAGAGTGTTGATGAAACACAGAAATTGTTCCGGGATTGAATACAACAGTCACCATGCGCACTTTCCTCCACGGGAGGTATGTATAAAACAGTCTACGCTTTGATCGTTCCCTGGAAGACCAGTAGTAGCTTCCGATGCACATATGGTGGCATTCTGTAATCTGTGGACTATCAGAGTGTTGATGAAACACAGAAATTGCATTGGCATTGAATAAAACAGTCACCATGCGCACTTTGCTCCATGGGAATAATGTCTCAAACAGTCTACGCTTTGATCGTTCCCTGGAAGACAAGTAGTAGTTTCCGATGCACATCTGGTGGCATTCTGTAATCTGTGGAGTATCAGAGTGTTGATGTAACACAGAAATTGCATCGGGATTTTATACAACAGTCACGATGCTTACCTTCCTCCATGGGAGTAATGTCTCAAAGAGTTTACGCTTTGATCGTTCCCTGGAAGACCAGTAATAGTTTCCGATGGACATCTGGAGGCATTCCGTAATCTGTGGACTATCAGAGTGTTGATGAAACACAGAAATTGCATCGGGATTGAATACAACCGTCACCATGCGCACTTTCCTCCATGGGAGTAGTGTCTCATACAGTCTACGCCTTGATCGTTCCCTGGAAGCTCAGAAGTTGTTTCTTATGCACATCTGGAGGCATTCTGAAATCTGTGGACTAACTGAGTGTTGATGAAACACAGAAATTGCATCGGGATTGAATACAACAGTCACCATTCGCACTTTCCTCTTTGGGAGTAATGTCTCAAACAGTCTACGATTTGATCGTTCCCTGTAAGACCAGTAGTAGTTTCCGATGCACATCTGGAGGCATTCTGTAATCTGTGGACTATCAGAGTGTTGATGAAACACAGAAACTGCATCGTGATTGAATACAACATTTACCATGCGTACTTTCCTCCATGGGAGTAATTCTCAAACAGTCTACGTTTAGATCGTTCCCAGGAAGACCAGTAGTAGGTTTCGATGCACATCAATCTGTAATCTGTTGACTTTCAAAGTGTTGATGAAACACAGAAATGTCCTCGGGATTGAATACAACAGTCAGCATGCGCACTTTCCTCTATGGGAGTAATGTCTCAAAGAGTTTCCTCTTTGATCGTTCCCTGGGAGACCAGTAGTAGTTTCCGATGCACATCGGGAGGCATTCTTTAATCTGTGGACTATCAGACTGTTGATGAAACACAGAAATTGCATCGGAATTGAGTACAAGAGTCACCATGCGCACTTTCCTCCATGCGAGTAATGTCTCAAAGAGTCTACGCTTTGATCGTTCCCTGGAAGACCAGTAGTAGTTTCCGATGCACATCTGTTGGCATTCTGTAATCTGTTGACTATCAGTGTGTTGATGAAACGCAGAAATTGCTTCGAGATTGAATACAACAGTCACCATGCGCACCTTCCTCCATGGGAGTAATGTCACAAAGAGGTTACGCTTTCATCGTTCCCTGGAAGGCCAGTAGTAGTTTAAGATGCACGTCTGGAGTCATTCTGTAATCTGTGGACCTTCAAAGTGTTGATGAAACACAGATATTTCCTCGGGATTGAATACAAAACAGTCACGATGCACACTTCCCTCCATGGGAGTAATGTCTCAAACAGTCTACGCTTTGATCGTTCCCTGGAAGCCCAAAACTAGTTTCCGATGCACATTTGGATGCATTCTGAATTCTGTGGACTATCAGAGTGTTGATGAAACACAGAAATCGCATCGGGATTGAATACAACAGTCACCATGCGCACTTTCCTCCATGGGAGTATTATCTCTAACAGTCTAAGCTTTGATCATTCCCTGGAAGACCAGTAGTAGTTTCCGATGCACATCTGGAGGCATTCTGAAATCTGTGAACTAACTGAGTATTGATGAAACACAGAAATTGCATCGGGATTGAATACAACAGTCACCATGCGCACTTTCCTCCATGGGCGTAATATCTCTAACAGTCTACGCTTTGATCATTCCCTGGGAGACCAGTAGTAGTTTTCGATGCACATCTGGAGGCATTCTGTAATCTTTGGACTATCAGAGTGTCGATGAAACACAGAAAATGCATTGGCATTAAATACAACTGTCATTATGCGCACTTTCCACCATGGGAGTAATGTGTCAAAGAGTTTCCTCTTTCATCGTTCCCTGGGAGACCAGTAGTAGTTTCCGATGCACATCTGGAGGCATTCTTTAAACTGTGGAGTATCAGAGTGTTGATGAAACACAGAAATTGTTCCGGGATTGAATACAACAGTCACCATGCGCACTTTCCTCCACGGTAGGTATGTCTAAAACAGCCTACGCTTAGATCGTTCCCTGGAAGACCAGTAGTAGCTTCCGATGCACATATGGTGGCATTCTGTAATCTGTGGACTATCAGAGTGTTGATGAAACACAGAAATTGGATTGGCATGAAATAAAACAGTCACCATGCGCACTTTCCTCCATGGGAATAATGTCTCAAACTGTCTACGCTTTGATCGTTCCCTGGAAGACCAGTAGTAGTTTCCGTTGCACATCTGGTGGCATTCTGTCATCTGTGGACCATCAGAGTGTTGATGAAACTCAGAAATTGCATCAGGATTGAATACAACATTCACCATGCGCATTTTCCTACATGGGAGTAATGTCTCTAACAGTCTACGATTTGATCGTTCCCTGGAAGACGAGTAGCAGTTTCCGATGCACATGTGAAGGAATTCTGTAATCTTTGGACTATCAGAGTGTTGATGAAACACAGAAATTGTTTCGGGATTGAATACAATATTCACGATGCGCACTTTACTCCATGGGAGTAATGTCTCAAAGAGTCTACGCTTTGATCGTTCACTGGAAGACCAGTAGTAGTTTCCGATGCACATCTGGAGGCATTCTTTAATCTGTGGCCTATCAGAGTGTTGATGAAACACAGAAATTGTTCCGGGATTGAATACAACAGTCACCATGCGCACTTTCCTCCACGGGAGGTATGTATAAAACAGTCTACGCTTTGATCGTTCCCTGGAAGACCAGTAGTAGCTTCCGATGCACATATGGTGGCATTCTGTAATCTGTGGACTATCAGAGTGTTGATGAAACACAGAAATTGCATTGGCATTGAATAAAACAGTCACCATGCGCACTTTGCTCCATGGGAATAATGTCTCAAACAGTCTACGCTTTGATCGTTCCCTGGAAGACAAGTAGTAGTTTCCGATGCACATCTGGTGGCATTCTGTAATCTGTGGAGTATCAGAGTGTTGATGTAACACAGAAATTGCATCGGGATTTTATACAACAGTCACGATGCTTACCTTCCTCCATGGGAGTAATGTCTCAAAGAGTTTACGCTTTGATCGTTCCCTGGAAGACCAGTAATAGTTTCCGATGGACATCTGGAGGCATTCCGTAATCTGTGGACTATCAGAGTGTTGATGAAACACAGAAATTGCATCGGGATTGAATACAACCGTCACCATGCGCACTTTCCTCCATGGGAGTAGTGTCTCATACAGTCTACGCCTTGATCGTTCCCTGGAAGCTCAGAAGTTGTTTCTTATGCACATCTGGAGGCATTCTGAAATCTGTGGACTAACTGAGTGTTGATGAAACACAGAAATTGCATCGGGATTGAATACAACAGTCACCATTCGCACTTTCCTCTTTGGGAGTAATGTCTCAAACAGTCTACGATTTGATCGTTCCCTGTAAGACCAGTAGTAGTTTCCGATGCACATCTGGAGGCATTCTGTAATCTGTGGACTATCAGAGTGTTGATGAAACACAGAAACTGCATCGTGATTGAATACAACATTTACCATGCGTACTTTCCTCCATGGGAGTAATTCTCAAACAGTCTACGTTTAGATCGTTCCCAGGAAGACCAGTAGTAGGTTTCGATGCACATCAATCTGTAATCTGTTGACTTTCAAAGTGTTGATGAAACACAGAAATGTCCTCGGGATTGAATACAACAGTCAGCATGCGCACTTTCCTCTATGGGAGTAATGTCTCAAAGAGTTTCCTCTTTGATCGTTCCCTGGGAGACCAGTAGTAGTTTCCGATGCACATCGGGAGGCATTCTTTAATCTGTGGACTATCAGACTGTTGATGAAACACAGAAATTGCATCGGAATTGAGTACAAGAGTCACCATGCGCACTTTCCTCCATGCGAGTAATGTCTCAAAGAGTCTACGCTTTGATCGTTCCCTGGAAGACCAGTAGTAGTTTCCGATGCACATCTGTTGGCATTCTGTAATCTGTTGACTATCAGTGTGTTGATGAAACGCAGAAATTGCTTCGAGATTGAATACAACAGTCACCATGCGCACCTTCCTCCATGGGAGTAATGTCACAAAGAGGTTACGCTTTCATCGTTCCCTGGAAGGCCAGTAGTAGTTTAAGATGCACGTCTGGAGTCATTCTGTAATCTGTGGACCTTCAAAGTGTTGATGAAACACAGATATTTCCTCGGGATTGAATACAAAACAGTCACGATGCACACTTCCCTCCATGGGAGTAATGTCTCAAACAGTCTACGCTTTGATCGTTCCCTGGAAGCCCAAAACTAGTTTCCGATGCACATTTGGATGCATTCTGAATTCTGTGGACTATCAGAGTGTTGATGAAACACAGAAATCGCATCGGGATTGAATACAACAGTCACCATGCGCACTTTCCTCCATGGGAGTATTATCTCTAACAGTCTAAGCTTTGATCATTCCCTGGAAGACCAGTAGTAGTTTCCGATGCACATCTGGAGGCATTCTGAAATCTGTGAACTAACTGAGTATTGATGAAACACAGAAATTGCATCGGGATTGAATACAACAGTCACCATGCGCACTTTCCTCCATGGGCGTAATATCTCTAACAGTCTACGCTTTGATCATTCCCTGGGAGACCAGTAGTAGTTTTCGATGCACATCTGGAGGCATTCTGTAATCTTTGGACTATCAGAGTGTCGATGAAACACAGAAAATGCATTGGCATTAAATACAACTGTCATTATGCGCACTTTCCACCATGGGAGTAATGTGTCAAAGAGTTTCCTCTTTCATCGTTCCCTGGGAGACCAGTAGTAGTTTCCGATGCACATCTGGAGGCATTCTTTAAACTGTGGAGTATCAGAGTGTTGATGAAACACAGAAATTGTTCCGGGATTGAATACAACAGTCACCATGCGCACTTTCCTCCACGGTAGGTATGTCTAAAACAGCCTACGCTTAGATCGTTCCCTGGAAGACCAGTAGTAGCTTCCGATGCACATATGGTGGCATTCTGTAATCTGTGGACTATCAGAGTGTTGATGAAACACAGAAATTGGATTGGCATGAAATAAAACAGTCACCATGCGCACTTTCCTCCATGGGAATAATGTCTCAAACTGTCTACGCTTTGATCGTTCCCTGGAAGACCAGTAGTAGTTTCCGTTGCACATCTGGTGGCATTCTGTCATCTGTGGACCATCAGAGTGTTGATGAAACTCAGAAATTGCATCAGGATTGAATACAACATTCACCATGCGCATTTTCCTACATGGGAGTAATGTCTCTAACAGTCTACGATTTGATCGTTCCCTGGAAGACGAGTAGCAGTTTCCGATGCACATGTGAAGGAATTCTGTAATCTTTGGACTATCAGAGTGTTGATGAAACACAGAAATTGTTTCGGGATTGAATACAATATTCACGATGCGCACTTTACTCCATGGGAGTAATGTCTCAAAGAGTCTACGCTTTGATCGTTCACTGGAAGACCAGTAGTAGCTTCCGATGCACATCTGGAGGCATTCTGTAATCTGTGAACTATCAGAGTGTTGATGAAACACAGAAATTGCATCGGGAATCAATACAACTGTCACCATGCGAACTTTCCTCCATGGGAGTAATGTCTCAAACAGTCTACGCATTGATCGATCCCTGGAAGACCAGTAGTAGTTTCCGATGCACATCTGGAGGCATTCTGTAATCTGTGGAGTATCAGAGTGTTGATGAAACACAGAAATTGCATCGGGATTGTATACAACAGTCACGATGCTTACCTTCCTCCATGGGAGTATTGTCTCATACAGTCTACGCCTTGATCGTTCCCTGGAAACCCAGAAGTAGTTTCCCATGCACATCTGGAGGCATTCTATAATCTGTGGACTAACCGAGTGTTGATGAAACACAGAAATTGCATCAGGATTTAATACAACAGTCACCATGCGCACTTTCCTCCATGGGAGTAATGTCTCAAACAGTCTACGCTTTGATCGTTCCCTGTAAGACCAGTAGTAGTTTCCGATGCACATCTGGAGGCATTCTGTAATCTGTGGACTATCAGAGTGTTGATGAAACACAGAAATTGCATCGGGATTGAATACAACAGTCACTATGCGCACTTTCCTCCACAGGAGTAATTCTCAAACAGTCTACGCTTTGATCGTTCCCTGGAAGACCAGTAGTAGCTACCGATGCACATCTGGTGGCATTCTGTAATCTGTGGACAATCAGAGTGTTGATGAAACACAGAAATTGCATCGTGATTGAATACAACAGTCACCATGCGCACTTTCCTCCACGGGTGGTATGTCTCAAACAGTCTAAGCTTTGATCGTTCCCTGGAAGACCAGTAGTAGTTTCCGATGCACATCTGGTGGCATTCTGTAATCTGTGGACTATCAGAGTGTTGATGAAACACAGAAATTGCATCGGGATTGAATACAACAGTCACCATCCGCACTTCCCTCCATGGGAGTAATGTCTGAAACAGTCTACGCTTTGATCGTTCCCAGGAAGACCAGTAGTAGTTTCCGATGCACATCTGGTGGCATTCTGTAATCTGTGGACTGTCAGAGTGTTGATGAAACACAGATATTGCATGGGGATTGAATACAACAGCACCATGCGCACTTTCCAACAGGGGAGTAATGTCTCAAACAGTCTACGCTTCGATCGCTCAATGGAAGACCAGTAGTAGCTTCCGATCCGCATCTTGAGGCATTCTGTAATATGTGGACTATCAGAGTGTTGATAAAACACAGATAATGAATCGGGATTGAATTCAACAGTCACCATGCGCACCTTCCTCCATGGGAGTAATGTCTCAAACAGTCTACGCTTTGATCGTTCCATGGAAGACCAGTAGTAGTTTCCGATGCATATCTGAGGGCACTCGGTAATCTGTGGAATAACAGACCGTTGATGAAACACCGATATTGCATCGAGAGTGAGTACAAGAGTCACCATGCGCACTTCCCTCCATGCGAGTAATGTCTCAAACAGTCTACGCTTTGATCGTTCCCTGGAAGACCAGTAGTAGTTTCCGATCCACATCTAGAGGCATTCTGTAATCTGTGGACTATCAGAGTGTTGATGAAACACAGAAATTGCATCGGGAATCAATAAAACCGTCACCATGCGAACTTTCCTCCTTGAGAGTAATGTCTCAAACAGTCTACGCTTTGATCGTTGCCTGGAAGACCAGTAGTAGTTTCCGATGCACATCTCGACACGTTCTGTAATCTGTGGACTATCAGAGTGTTGATGAAACACAGAAATTGCATCGGGATTGAATACAACAGTCACCATGCGCACTTTCCTCCACGGGAGGTATGTCTCAAACAGTCTAAGCTTTGATCGTTTCCTGGAAGACCAGTAGTAGTTTCCGATGCACATCTGGTGGCATTCTGTAATCTGTGGACTATCTGAGTGTTGATGAAACACAGAAATTGCATCGGGAATCAATACAACAGTCACCATGCGAACTTTCCTCCATGGGAGTAATGTCTCAAACAGTCTACGCATTGATCGATCCCTGGAAGTCCAGTAGTAGTTTCCGATGCACATCTGGAGGCATTCTGTAATCTGTGGACTAACAGAGTGTTTATGAAACACAGAAAATGCATTGTCATTGAATACAACAGTCATTATGCGCACTTTCCACCATGGGAGTAATGTCTCAAAGAGATTCCTCTTTGATCGTTCCCTGGGAGACCAGTAGTAGTTTCCGATGCACATCGGGAGGCATTCTGTAATCTGTGGACAATGAGAGTGTTGATGAAACACAGAAATTGCATCGGGATCGAATACAACAGTCACCATGCGCACTTTCCTCCATGGGAGTAATGTCTCAAACAGTCTACGCTTTGATCGTTCCCTGGAAGACCAGTAGTAGTTTCCGATGCACATCTGGAGGCATTCTGCAATCTGTGGACTATCAGACTGTTGATGAAACACAGAAATTGCATCGGGATTGAATACAACTGTCACCATGCGCACTTTCCTCCATGAGAGTAATGTCTCAAACAGTCTACGCTTTGATCGTTGCCTGGAAGACCAGTAGTAGTTTCAGTTGCACATCTGGAGGCATTCTGTAAACTGTTGACCTTCAAAGCGTTGATGAAACACAGAAATTGCATCGGGATTGAATACAACAGTCACCATCCGCACATCCCTCCATGGGAGTAATGTCTGAAACAGTCTACGCTTTGATCGTTCCCTGGAAGACCAGTAGTAGTTTCAGATGCACATCTGATGGCATTCTGTAATCTGTGGACTGTCAGAGTGTTGATGAAACACAGAAATTGCATCGGGATTGAATACAACAGCACCATGCGCAATTTCCAACATTGGAGTAATGTCTCAAACAGTCTACGCTTCGATCGCTCAATGGAAGACCAGTAGTAGTTTCCGATCCACATCTGGAGGCATTCTGTAATCTGTGGACTATCAGACTGTTGATGAAACACAGAAATTGCATCGGGATTGTATACAACAGTCACGATGCTTACCTTCCTCCATGGGAGTAATGTCTCAAAGAGTTTACGCTTTGATCGTTCCCTGGAAGACCAGTAGTAGTTTCCGATGGACATCTGGAGGCATTCCGTAATCTGTGGACTATCAGAGTGTTGTTGAAACAAAGAAATTGCATCGGGATTGAATACAACAGTCACCATGCGCACTTTCCTCCATGGGAGTATTGTCTCATACAGTCTACGCCTTGATCGTTCCCTGGAAACCCAGAAGTAGTTTCCCATGCACATCTGGAGGCATTCTATAATCTGTGGACTAACCGAGTGTTGATGAAACACAGAAATTGCATCAGGATTGAATACAACAGTCACCATGCCACTTTCCTCCTTGAGAGTAATGTCTCAAACAGTCTACGCTTTGATCGTTGCCTGGAGGACCAGTAGTAGTTTCCGATGCACATCTCGACACGTTCTGTAATCTGTGGACTATCAGAGTGTTGATGAAACACAGAAATTGCATCGGGATTGAATACAACAGTCACCATGCGCACTTTCCTCCACGGGAGGTATGTCTCAAACAGTCTAAGTTTTGATCGTTTCCTGGAAGACCAGTAGTAGTTTCCGATGCACATCTGGTGGCATTCTGTAATCTGTGGACTATCTGAGAGTTGATGAAACACAGAAATTGCATCGGGAATCAATACAACAGTCACCATGCGAACTTTCCTCCATGGGAGTAATGTCTCAAACAGTCTACGCATTGATCGATCCCTGGAAGTCCAGTAGTAGTTTCCGATGCACATCTGGAGGCATTCTGTAATCTGTGGACTAACAGAGTGTTGATGAAACACAGAAAATGCATTGTCATTGAATACAACAGTCATTATGCGCACTTTCCACCATGGGAGTAATGTCTCAATGAGATTCCTCTTTGATCGTTCCCTGGGAGACCAGTAGTAGTTTCCGATGCACATCGGGAGGCATTCTGTAATCTGTGGACTATGAGAGTGTTGATGAAACACAGAAATTGCATCGGGATCGAATACAACAGTCACCATGCGCACTTTCCTCCATGGGAGTAATGTCTCAAACAGTCTACGCTTTGATCGTTCCCTGGAAGACCAGTAGTAGTTTACGATGCACATCTGGAGGCATTCTGCAATCTTTGGACTATCAGACTGTTGATGAAACACAGAAATTGCATCGGGATTGAATACAACTGTCACCATGCGCACTTTCCTCCATGAGAGTAATGTCTCAAACAGTCTACGCTTTGATCGTTGCCTGGAAGACCAGTAGTAGTTTCAGTTGCACATCTGGAGGCATTCTGTAAACTGTTGACCTTCAAAGCGTTGATGAAACACAGAAATTGCATCTGGATTGAATACAACAGTCACCATCCGCACATCCCTCCATGGGAGTAATGTCTGAAACAGTCTACGCTTTGATCGTTCCCTGGAAGACCAGTAGTAGTTTCAGATGCATATCTGGTGGCATTCTGTAATCTGTGGACTGTCAGAGTGTTGATGAAACACAGAAATTGCATCGGGATTGAATACAACAGCACCATGCGCAATTTCCAACATTGGAGTAATGTCTCAAACAGTCTACGCTTCGATCGCTCAATGGAAGACCAGTAGTAGTTTCCGATCCACATCTGGAGGCATTCTGTAATCTGTGGACTATCAGAGTATTGATAAAACACAGAAAATGCATCGGGATTGAATTCAACAGTCACCATGCGCACCTTCCTCCATGGGAGTAATGTCCCAAACAGTCTACGCTTTGATCGTTCCCTGGAAGACCAGTTGTAGTTTTCGATGCACATCTAGAGGCATTCTGTAATCTGTGGACTATCAGAGTGTTGATGAAACACAGAAATTGCATCGGGATTGAATACAACAGTCACCATGCGCACCTTCCTGCATGGGAGTAATGTCACAAAGAGGTTACGCTTTCATCGTTCCCTGGAAGACCAGTAGTAGTTTCCGATGGACATCTGGTGGCATTCTGTAAACTGTTGACCTTCAAAGCGTTGATGAAACACAGAATTTGCATCGGGATTGTATACAACAGTCACGATGCTTACCTTCCTCCATTTGAGTAATGTCTCAAAGAGTTTACGCTTTGATCGTTCCCTGGAAGACAAGTAGTAGTTTCCGATGGACATCTGGAGGCATTCTGTAATCTGTGGACTATCTGAGTGTTGATGAAACACAGAAATTGCATCGGGATTGAATACAAAAGTCACCATGCGCACTTTCCTCCATGGGAGTAGGGTCTCATAAAGTCTACGCCTTGATCGTTCCCTGGAAGACCAGAAGTAGTTTCCCATGCACAACTGGAGGCATTCTGAAATCTGTGAACTATCAGAGTGTTGATGAAACACAGAAATTGCATCGGGATTGAATACAACAGTCACCATGCGCACTTTCCTCCACAGGAGTAATTCTCAAACAGTCTACGCTTTGATCGTTCCCTGGAAGACCAGTAGTAGCTTCCGATGCACATCTGGTGGCATTCTGTAATCTGTGGACTATCAGAGTGTTGATGAAACACAGAAATTGCATCGTGATTGAATACAACAGTCACCATGCGCACTTTCCTCCACGGGAGGTATGTCTCAAACAGTCTAAGCTTTCATCGTTCCCTGGAAGACCAGTAGTAGTTTCCGATGCACATCTGGTGGCATTCTGTAATCTGTGGACTATCAGAGTGTTGATGAAACAAAGAAATTGCATCGGGATTGAATACAACAGTCACCATCCGCACTTCCCTCCATGGGAGTAATGTCTGAAACGGTCTACGCTTTGATCGTTCCCTGGAAGACTAGTAGTAGTTTCCGATGCACGTCTGGTGGCATTCTGTAATATGTGGACTGTCAGAGTGTTGATGAAACACAGAAATTGCATCGGGATTGAATACAACAGTCACCATGCGCACTTTCCAACACGGGAGTAATGTCTCAAACAGTCTACGCTTCGATCGTTCAATGGAACACCAGTAGTAGTTTCCGATCCACATCTGGAGGCATTCTGTAATCTGTGGACTATCAGAGTGTTGATAAAACACAGAAAATGCATCGGGATTGAATTCAACAGTCACCATGTGCACCTTCCTCCATGGGAGTAATGTCACAAAGAGTTTACGCTGTCATCGTTCCCTGGAAGACCAGTAGTAGTTTAAGATGCACGTCTGGAGGCATTCTGTAATCTGTGGACCTTCAAAGTGTTGATGAAACACAGAAATTGCATCGGGATTGAATACAACAGTCACGAAGTGCACTTCCCTCCATGGGAGTAATGTCTCAAACAGTCTACGCTTTGATCGTTCCCTGGAAGCCCAAAAGTAGTTTCCGATGCACATCTGGATGCATTCTGCAATCTGTGGACTATCAGAGTGTTGATGAAACACAGAAATTGCATCGGGATTGAATACAACAGTCACCATGCGCACTTTCCTCCATGGGAGTATTATCCCTAACAGTCTACGCTTTGATTATTCCCTGGAAGACCAGTAGTAGTTTCCGATGCACATCTGGTGGCATTCTGTAATCTGTGGACTATCAGAGTGTTGATGAAACACAGAAATTTCATCGGGATTGAATACAACAGTCACCATGCGCACTTTCCAACACGGGAGTAATGTCTAAAACAGTCTACGCTTTGATCGATCCCTGGAAGACCAGTAGTAGTTTCCGATGCACATCTGGTGGCATTCTGTAATCTGTGGACTATCAGAGTGTTGATGAAACAAAGAAATTGCATCGGGATTGAATACAACAGTCACCATCCGCACTTCCCTCCATGGGAGTAATGTCTGAAACGGTCTACGCTTTGATCGTTCCCTGGAAGACTAGTAGTAGTTTCCGATGCACATCTGGAGGCATTCTGTAATCTGTGAACTAATTGAGTGTTGACGAAACACAGAAATTGCATCGGGATTGAATACAACAGTCACCATGCGCACTTTCCTCCATGGGAGTAATATCTCTAACAGTCGACGCTTTGATCATTCCCTGGAAGGCCAGTAGTAGTTTCCGATGCACATCTGGAGGCATTCTGTAATCTGTGGACTATCAGAGTGTTGATGAAAGACAGAAAATGCATTGGCATTGAATACAACAGTCATTATGCGCACTTTCCACCATGGGAGTAATGTCTCAAAGAGTTTCCTCTTTGATCGTTCCCTGGGAGACCAGTAGTAGTTTCCGATGCACATCTGGTGGCATTCTGTAATCTGTGGACTATCAGAGTGTTGATGAAACTCAGAAATTGCATCGGGATTGAATACAACAGTCACCATGCGCATTTTCCTCCATGGGAGTAATGTCTCTAACAGTCTACAAAAATGGTTCAAATGGCTCTGAGCACTATGGGACTCAACTGCTGTGGTCATTAGTCCCCTAGAACTTAGAACTACTTAAACCTAACTAACCTAAGGACATCACACACATCCATGCCCGAGGCAGGATTCGAACCTGCGACCGTAGCAGTCGCACGGTTCCGGACTGCGCGCCTAGAACCGCGAGACCACCGCGGCCGGCAACAGTCTACAATTTGATCGTTCCCTGGAAGACGAGTAGTAGTTTCCGATGCACATCTGAAGGCATTCTGTAATCTTTGGACTATCAGAGTGTTGATGAAACACAGAAATTGCATCGGGATTGAATACAACAGTCACGATGTGCACTTTCCTCCATGGGAGTGCTCCCTGCCGCCGTTGGATAAGCAGCCGCTGCAGCAAGTCGTATAACCCTAGCTTACTTATTTGTTAGATAGTTTAATTAATTTCTTTGCGTGTTTTTGGGTACTTGCATTGTTTAATTCATATATTTCGGGCGTATTATAGTATTTGAGGGTTGTAGCATCGCGCCTTTGTACCTGAATAGTGCAAATTCGCGTAGTCGTCTGTCTTCTGTTTTTGTTGTGAACGGCCAGTGTCGGTTGGCCAGTCAGTGTGCTCCCTGCCGCCGTTGGATAAGCAGCCGCTGCAGCAAGTCGTATAACCCTAGCTTACTTATTTGTTAGATAGTTTAATTAATTTCTTTGCGTGTTTTTGGGTACTTGCATTGTTTAATTCATATATTTCGGGCGTATTATAGTATTTGACAGTTGTAGCATCGCGCTTTAGTGTTTACTTCGTAGATTCTTATTTAAATTGCGTGTGAGTTTCGTATAGGAGGTGCAATTTCGAGTTTTAGTTACTGTAATCGTAAATTCAGCAGATTGTAGCGCAGTCGTTAGGCACTTGTACAGGTTAGTTGATACATTCTTTGTGTGTTCCGCTTGCGTTATCTAGGCACGGACTCGTGTTTCAGTAACTGTTGTTAAACATCAATTAGAATGGACAGGGACTGCGATTGCTGTGTTCGGATGAGGGCTGACTTGGCATCCCTTCGCTCACAGCTGCAATCGGCGCTGACTTCGGTCGCGCAGCTTGAGGCTGTTGCCAATGGGCACCACTGTGGGGAGCCGGACTCGGGTATCACGGGGATGTCAACCTCGTCCCGTCTGTCCCCAGATCGGTCTGCCGCTGTGGTTGCCCCGGTTGCTGCCCGCAGTGGGGCTGAGCCCTCGCCTGTGGTTGATTGGGAGGTCGTTCCAAGGCGTGGCAGGCAGCGAAAGGCGTCCCCGGAGGCTGATCAGAAAGCCTCCCCGGTGCGTCTGACAAACCGGTTTCAGGCACTGTCTCTGGCTGAGCCAGATGCAGCCGCCTGCCCTGTTTCAGAGGATCATTCTCAGCCTTCAAGGTCCGGGCAATCGCAGAGAGTGGGCTTACTGGTAGTTGGGAGCTCCAATGTTAGGCGCGTAATGGGACCCCTTAGGGATATGGCGGCTAAGGAGGGGAAGAAATCCAGTGTGCACTCCATGAGCATTCCGGGAGGAGTCATTCCTGATGTGGAAAGGGTCCTTCCGGATGCCATGAAGAGCACAGGGTGCAGCCAGCTGCAGGTGGTGGCACATGTCGGCACTAATGACGTGTGTCGCTTTGGATCTGAGGAAATTCTCTCTGGATTCCAGCGGCTATCTGATTTGGTGAAGGCTGCCGGTCTTGCTTACGAGATGAAGGCAGAGCTCACCATCTGCAGCATCGTTGACAGAACCGACTGAGGACCTTTGGTGCAGAGCCGGGTGGAGGGTCTGAATCAGAGGCTCAGACGGTTTTGCGACCGTATTGGCTGCAGATTCCTTGACTTGCGCCATAGGGTGGTGGGGTTTCGGGTTCCGCTGAATAGGTCAGGAGTTCACTACACTCAGCTGGCGGCTACACGGGTAGCGGAGGCTGTGTGGCATGGACTGGGCGGTTTTTTAGGTTAGAAGGCCTCGGGAAAGTGCGGGATGGGCTGCAATGTCAAAGGGTGCTTGGCAATTACAGGACGTGCTTGGATCAAGGAACAGTCGGAATTATAGTTGTAAACTGTTGTAGTTGCGCTGGAAAAGTCCCTGAGCTTCAAGCGCTAATAGAAAGCACAGAAGCTGATATCGTTATAGGTACAGAAAGCTGGCTAAAGCCTGAAATAATTTCTGCAGAAATTTTTACGAAGTCTCAGACGGTGTTCAGGAAAGATAGATTAGGCAGAATTGGTGGTCGAGTGTTGGTGTCTGTCAGTAGTGGTTTATCTTGTAGTGAAGTCGAAGTAGATACTCCGTGCGAATTGGTGTGGGTGGAGGTTATACTTAACAGCCGAATTAAGTTAATAATTGGCTCCTTCTACCGACCCCCAGACTCCGATGATACAGTTGCGGAACAGTTCAGAGAAAGTTTGAGTCTCGTAACAAATAAATACCCCACTCATACGGTTATAGTTGGTGGGGACTTCAACCTACCCTCGGTATGTTGGCAAAAATACTTGTTCAAAACCGGTGGTAGGCAGAAAACGTCTTCCGAGATTGTCCTAAATGCATTCTCCGAAAATTATTTAGAGCAGTTAGTCCACGAACCCACGCGAATTGTAAATGGTTGCGAAAACACACTTGACCTCTTGGCCACAAACAATCCAGAGATGATAGAGAGCATCATGACTGATACAGGGATTAGTGATCACAAGGTCATTGTAGCTAGGCTCAATACCATTTCTTCCAAATCCATCAGAAACAAACGCAAAATAATTTTATTTAAAAAAGCGGATAAAATGCCACTAGAAGCCTTCCTAAAAGACAATTTCCATTCCTTCCGAACTGACTATGCGAATGTAGACGAGATGTGGCTCAAATTCAAAGATATAGTAGCAACAGCAATTGAGATATTCATACCACATAAATTGGTAAGAGATGGAACGGATCCCCCGTGGTACACAAAAAAGGTCCGAACGCTGTTGCAGAGGCAACGGATAAAGCATGCGAAGTTCAGAAGAACGCGAAATCCTGAAGATGGGCTAAAATTTACAGACGCGCGAAATTTGGCACGTACTTCGATGCGAGATGCCTTTAATAGGTTCCACAACGAAACATTGTCTCGAAATTTGGTAGAAAATCCGAAGAAATTCTGGTCGTATGTAAAGTACACAAGCGGCAAGACGCAGTCAATACCTTCGCTGCGCAGTGCCGATGGTACTGTTATCGACGACTGTGCCGCTAAAGCGGAGTTATTGAACGCAGTTTTCCGAAATTCCTTCACCAGGGAAGACGAATGGAATATTCCAGAATTTGAAACACGAACATCTGCTAGCATGAGTTTCTTAGAAGTAGATACCTTAGGGGTTGCGAAGCAACTCAAATCGCTTGATACGGGCAAGTCTTCAGGTCCAGATTGTATACCGATTAGGTTCCTTTCAGATTACGCTGATACTATAGCTCCCTACTTAGCACTCATATACAACCGCTCGCTCACCGATAGATTTGTACCTACAGATTGGAAAATTGCGCAGGTCGCACCAGTGTTCAAGAAGGGTAGTAGGAGTAATCCATTTAACTACAGACCTATATCATTGACGTCGGTTTGCAGTAGGGTTTTGGAGCATATACTGTATTCAAACATTATGAATCACCTCGAAGAGAACGATCTATTGACACGTAATCAGCATGGCTTCAGAAAACATCGCTCTTGTGCAACGGAGCTAGCTCTTTATTCGCACGAAGTAATGGCCGCTATCGACAGGGGATCTCAAGTTGATTCCGTATTTCCAGATTTCCGGAAAGCTTTTGACACCGTTCCTCACAAGCGACTTCTAATCAAGCTGCGGAGCTATGGGGTATCGTCTCAGTTGTGCGACTGGATTCGTGATTTCCTGTCAGGAAGGTCGCAGTTCGTAGTAATAGACGGCAAATCATCGAGTAAAACTGAAGTGATATCAGGTGTTCTCCAGGGAAGCGTCCTGGGACCTCTACTGTTCCTGGTCCATATAAATGACCTGGGTGACAATCTGAGCAGTTCTCTTAGACTGTTCGCAGATGATGCTGTAATTTACCGTCTAGTAAGGTCATCCGAAGACCAGTATCAGCTGCAAAGCGATTTAGAAAAGATTGCTGTATGGTGTGTCAGGTGGCAGTTGACGCTAAATAACGAAAAGTGTGAGATGATCCACATGAGTTCCAAAAGAACTCCGTTGGAATTCGATTACTCGATAAATAGTACAATTCTCAAGGCTGTCAATTCAACTAAGTACCTGGGTGATAAAATTACGAACAACTTCAGTTGGAAGGACCACATAGATAATATTGTCGGGAAGGCGAGCCAAAGGTTGCGTTTCATTGGCAGGACACTTAGAAGATGCAACAAGTCCACTAAAGAGACAGCTTACACTACACTCGTTCGTCCTCTGTTAGAATATTGCTGCGCGGTGTGGGATCCTTACCAGGTGGGATTGACGGAGGACATCGAGAGGGTGCAAAGAAGGGCAGCTCGTTTTGTATTATCGCGTTATAGAGGAGAGAGTGTGGCAGATATGATACACGAGTTGGGATGGAAGTCATTACAGCATAGACGTTTTACGTCGCGGCGAGACCTTTTTACGAAATTTCAGTCACCAACTTTCTCTTCCGAATGCGAAAATATTTTGTTGAGCCCAACCTACATAGGTAGGAATGATCATCAAAATAAAATAAGAGAAATCAGAGCTCGAACAGAAAGGTTTAGGTGTTCGTTTTTCCCGCTCGCTGTTCGGGAGTGGAATAGTAGAGAGATAGTATGATTGTGGTTCGATGAACCCTCTGCCAAGCACTGAAATGTGAATTGCAGAGTAGTCATGTAGATGTAGATGGGAGTAATGTCTCAAAGAGTCTACGATTTGATCGTTCCCTGGAACACCAGTAGCAGCTTCCGATGCACATCTGGAGGCATTCTGTAATCTGTGGACTATCAGAGTGTTGATGAAACACAAAAATTGCATCGGGAATCAATACAACAGTCACCATGCGATCTTTCCTCCATGGGAGTAATGTCTCAAACAGTCTACGCATTGATCGATTCCTGGAAGACAAGTAGTAGTTTCCGATGCACATCTGGAGGCATTCTGTAATCTGTGGACTAACAGAGTGTTGATGAAACACAGAAATTGCATCGGGAATCAATACAACAGTCACCATGAGAACTTTTCTCCATGGGAGTAATGTCTCAAACAGTCTAAGCATTGATCGATTACTGGAAGACAAGTAGTAGTTTCCGATGCACATCTGGAGGCATTCTGTAATCTGTTTAGTATCAGAGTGTTGATGAAACACTGAAATTGCATCGGGATTGTATACAACAGTCACGATGCTTACCTTCCTCCATGGGAGTAATGTCTCAAAGAGTTTACGTTTTGATCGTTCCCTGGAAGACCAGTAGTAGTTTCCGATGGACATCTGGAGGCATTCTGTAATCTGTGGACTATCAGAGTGTTGATGAAACGCAGAAATTGCATCGGGATTGAATATAACAGTCACCATGCGCACTTTCCTCCATGGGAGTAGTTTCTCATACAGTCTACGCCTAGATCGTTCCCTGGAAGCCCAGAAGTAGATTCCCATGCTCATCTGGAGGCATTCTGAAATCTGTGGACTAACTGAGTGTTGATGAAACACAGAAATTGCATCGGGATTGAATACAACAGTCACCATGCGCACTTTCCTCCATGGGAGTAATGTCTTAAACAGTCTACGCTTTGATCGTTCCCTGTACGACCAGTAGTGGTTTCCGATGCACATCTGGAGGCATTCTGTAATTTGTGGACTATCAGAGTGTTGATGAAACACAGAATTTGCATCGGGATTGAATACAACAGTCACCATGCGCACTTTCCTTAAGAGGAGTAATTCTCAAACAGTCTACGCTTTGATCGTTCCCTTGAAGACCAGTAGTAGTTTCCGATGCACATCGGGAGGCACTGTGTAATCTGTGGACTATCAGACTGTTGATGAACACAGAAATTGCATTGGCATTGAATAAAACAGTCACCATGCGCACTTTCCTCCATGGGAATAATGTCTCAAACAGTCTACGCTTTGATCGTTCCCTGGAAGACCAGTAGTAGTTTCCGATGCACATCTGGTGGCATTCTGTAATCTGTGGACTATCAGAGTGTTGATGAAACACAGAAATTGCATCGGGATTTTATACAACAGTCACGATGCTTACCTTCCTCCATGGGAGTAATGTCTCAAAGAGTTTACGCTTTGATCGTTCCCTGGAAGACCAGTAGTAGTTTCCGATGACATCTGGAGGCATTCTGTAATCTGTGGACTTTCAGAGTGTTGACGAATACAGAAATTGCATCGGGATTGAATACAACAGTCACCATGCGCACTTTCCTCCATGGGAGTAGTGTCTCATACAGTCTACGGCTTGATCGTTCCCTGGAAGCCCAGAAGTAGTTTCCCATGCACATCTGGAGGCATTCTGAAATCTGTGGACTAACTGAGTGTTGATGAAACACAGAAATTGCATCGGGATTGAATACAACAGTCACCATGCGTACTTTCCTCCATGGGAGTAATGTCTCAAACAGTCTACGCTTTAATCGTTCCCTGTAAGACCAGTAGTAGTTTCCGATGCACATCAGGAGGCATTCTGTAAACTGTGGACTATCAGAGTGTTGATGAAACACAGAAATTGCATCGGGATTGAATACAACAGTCACCATGCGCAACTTTCCTCCATTGGAGTAATTCTCAAACAGTCTACGCTTTGATCGTTCCCTGGAAGACCAGTAGTAGCTTCCGATGCACATCTGGTGGCATTCTGTAATCTGTGGACTATTAGAGTGTTGATGAAACACAGAAAGTGCATCGTGATTGAATACAACAGTCACCATCCGCTCTTCCCTCCATAGGAGTAATGTCTGAAACAGTCTACGCTTTGATCGTTCCCTGGAAGACCAGTAGTAGTTTCCGATGCATATCTGGTTTCATTCTGTAATCTGTGGACTATCAGAGTGTTGATGGAACACAGTAATTGCATTGGCATTGAATACAACAGTCACCATGCGCACTTTCCTCCATGGGAGTAATGTCTCAAACAGTCTACGCTTTGATCGTTCCCTGGAAGACCAGTAGTAGTTTCCGATGCACATCTGGTGGCATTCTGTAATCTGTGGACTATCTGAGTGTTGATGAAACTCAGAAATTGCATCGGGATTGAATACAACAGTCACCATGCGCATTTTCCTCCATGGGAGTAATGTCTCTAACAGTCTACGATTTGATCGTTCCCTGGAAGACCAGTAGTAGCTTCCGATGCACATCTGGATTCACTTTGTAATCTGTGGACTATCAGACTGTTGATGAAACACAGAAATTGCATCGGGAGTGAGTGCAAGAGTCACCATGCGCACTTTCCTCCATGCGAGTAATGTCTCAAACAGTCTACGCTTTGATCGTTCCCTGGAAGACCAGTAGTAGTTTCCGATGCACATCTAGAGGCATTCTGTAATCTGTGGACTATCAGAGTGTTGATGAAACACAGAAATTGCATCGGGATCGAATACAACAGTCACCATGCGCACTTTCCTCCATGGGAGTAATGTCTCAAACAGTCTACGCTTTGATCGTTCCCTGGAAGACCAGTAGTAGTTTCCGATGGACATCTGGAGGCATTCTGTAATCTGTGGACTATCTGAGTGTTGATGAAACACAGAAATTGCATCGGGATTGAATACAAAAGTCACCATGCGCACTTTCCTCCATGGGAGTAGTGTCTCATAAAGTCTACGCCTTGATCGTTCCCTCGAAGACTAGAAGTAGTTTCCCATGCACATCTGGAGGCATTCTGAAATCTGTGGACTATCAGAGTATTGATGAAACACAGAAACTGCACCGGGATTGAATACAACAGTCACCATGCGCACTTTCCTCCACAGGAGTAATTCTCAAACAGTCTACGCTTTGATCGTTCCCTGGAAGACCAGTAGTAGCTTAAGATGCACATCTGGTGGCATTCTGTAATCTGTGGACTATCAGAGTGTTGATGAAACACAGAAATTGCATCGTGATTGAATACAACAGTCACCATGCGCACTTTCCTCCACGGGAGGTATGTCTCAAACAGTCTAAGCTTTGATCGTTCCCTGGATGACCAGTAGTAGCTTCCGATGGACATCTGGTGGCATTCTGTAATCTGTGGACTATCAGAGTGTTGATGAAACACAGAAATTGCATCGAGATTGAATACAACAGTCACCATCCGCACTTCCCTCCATGGGAGTAATGTCTGAAACGGTCTACGCTTTGATCGTTCCCTGGAAGACTAGTAGTAGTTTCCGATGCACATCTGGTGGCATTCTGTAATCTGAGGACTGTCAGAGTGTTGATGAAACTCAGAAATTGCATCGGGATTGAATACAACAGTCACCATGCGCATTTTCCTCCATGGGAGTAATGTCTCTAACAGTCTACGATTTGATCGTTCCCTGGAAGACGAGTAGTAGTTTCCGATGCACATCTGAAGGCATTCTGTAATCTTTGGACTATCAGAGTGTTGATGAAACACAGAAATTGCATCGGGATTGAATACAACAGTCACCATGCGCACTTTCCTCCATGGGAGTAATGTCTCAAACAGTCTACGCTTTGATCGTTCCAAGGAAGACCAGTAGTAGTTTCCGATGCACATCTGGATTCACTTTGTAATCTGTGGAATATCAGACTGTTGATGAAACACAGAAATTGCGTCGGGAGTGAGTGCAAGAGTCACCATGCGCACTTTCCTCCATGCGAGAAATGTCTCAAACAGTCTACGCTTTGATCGTTCCCTGGAAGACCAGTAGTAGTTTCCGATGCACATCTAGAGGCATTCTGTAATCTGTGGACTATCAGAGTGTTGATGAAACACAGAAATTGCATCGGGATCGAATACAACAGTCACCATGCGCACTTTCCTCCATGGGAGTAATGTCTCAAACAGTCTACGCTTTGATCGTTCCCTGAAAGACCTATAGTAGTTTCCGATGGACATCTGGAGGCATTCTGTAATCTGTGGACTATCTGAGTGTTGATGAAACACATAAATTGCATCGGGATTGAATACAAAAGTCACCATGCGCACTTTCCTCCATGGGAGTAGTGTCTCATAAAGTCTACGGCTTGATCGTTCCCTGGAAGCCCAGAAGTAGTTTCCCATGCACATCTGGAGGCATTCTGAAATCTGTGGACTAACTGAGTGTTGATGAAACACAGAAATTGCATCGGGATTGAATACAACAGTCACCATGCGTACTTTCCTCCATGGGAGTAATGTCTCAAACAGTCTACGCTTTGATCGTTCCCTGTAAGACCAGTAGTAGTTTCCGATGCACATCTGGAGGCATTCTGTAATCTGTGGACTATCAGAGTGTTGATGAAACACAGAAATTGCATCGGGATTAAATACAACAGTCACCATGCGCAACTTTCCTCCATTGGAGTAATTCTCTAACAGTCTACGCTTTGATCGTTGCCTGGAAGACCAGTATTAGCTTCCGATGCACATCTGGTGGCATTCTGTAATCTGTGGACTATCAGAGTGTTGATGAAACACAGAAAGTGCATCGTGATTGAATACAACAGTCACCATCCGCTCTTCCCTCCATTGGAGTAATGTCTGAAACAGTCTACGCTTTGATCGTTCCCTGGAAGACCAGTAGTAGTTTCCGATGCACATCTGGTGGCATTCTGTAATCTGTGGACTGTCAGAGTGTTGATGAAACACAGAAATTGCATCGGGATTGAATACAACAGTCACCATGCGCACTTTCCAACACTGGAGTAATGTCTCAAACAGTCTACGCTTCGAACGCTCAATGGAAGACCAATAGTAGTTTCCGATCCACATCTGGAGGCATTCTGTAATCTGTGGACTATCAGAGTGTTGATAAAACACAGAAAATGCATCGGGATTGAATTCATCAGTCACCATGCGCACCTTCCTCCATGGGAGTAAAGTCTCAAACAGTCTACGCTTTGATCGTTCCCTGGAAGACCAGTAGTAGTTTCCGATGCATATCTGGATTCATTCTGTAATCTGTGGACTATCAGAGTGTTGATGAAACACAGAAAATGCATTGGCATTGAATACAACAGTCATTATGCGCACTTTCCACCATGGGAGTAATGTCTCAAAGAGTTTCCTCTTTGATCATTCCCTGGAAGACCAGTAGTAGTTTCCGATGCACATCTGGTGGCATTCTGTAATCTGTGGACTATCTGAGTGTTGATGAAACTCAGAAATTGCATCGGGATTGAATACAACAGTCACCATGCGCATTTTCCTCCATGGGAGTAATGTCTCTAACAGTCTACGATTTGATCGTTCCCTGGAAGACCAGTAGTAGTTTCCGAAGCACATCTGGATTCACTTTGTAATCTGTGCACTATCAGACTGATGAGGAAACACAGAAATTGCATCGGGAGTGAGTGCAAGAGTCACCATGCGCACTTTCCTCCATGCGAGTAATGTCTCAAACAGTCTACGCTTTGATCGTTCCCTGGAAGACCAGTTGTAGTTTCCGATGCACATCTAGAGGCATTCTGTAATCTGTGGACTATCAGAGTGTTGATGAAACACAGAAATTGCATCGGGATCGAATACAACAGTCACCATGCGCACTTTCCTCCATGGGAGTAATGTCTCAAACAGTCTACGCTTTGATCGTTCCCTGGAAGACCAGTAGTAGTTTCCGATGGACATCTGGAGGCATTCTGTAATCTGTGGACTATCTGAGTGTTGATGAAACACAGAAATTGCATCGGGATTGAATACAAAAGTCACCATGCGCACTTTCCTCCATGGGAGTAGTGTCTCATAAAGTCAACGCCTTGATCGTTCCCTGGAAGACTAGAAGTAGTTTCCCATGCACATCTGGAGGCATTCTGAAATCTGTGGACTATCAGAGTATTGATGAAACACAGAAATTTCATCGGGATTGAATACAACAGTCACCATGCGCAGTTTCCTCCACAGGAGTAATTCTCAAACAGTCTACGCTTTGATCGTTCCCTGGAAGACCAGTAGTAGCTTCCGATGCACATCTGGTGGCATTCTGTAATCTGTGGACTATCAGAGTGTTGATGAAACACCGAAATTGGATCGTGATTGAATACAACAGTCACCATGCGCACTTTCCTCCACGGGAGGTATGTCTCAAACAGTCTAAGCTTTGATCGTTCCCTGGAAGACCAGTAGTAGTTTCCGATGCACATCTGGTGGCATTCTGTAATCTGTGGACTATCAGAGTGTTGATGAAACACAGAAATTGCATCGGGATTGAATACAACAGTCACCATCCGCACTTCCCTCCATGGGAGTAATGTCTGAAACGGTCTACGCTTTGATCGTTCCCTGGAAGACTATTAGTAGTTTCCGATGCACATCTGGTGGCATTCTGAAATCTGAGGGCTGTCAGAGTGTTGATGAAACTCCGAAATTGCATCGGGATTGAATACAACAGTCACCATGCGCATTTTCCTCCATGGGAGTAATGTCTCTAACAGTCTACGATTTGATCGTTCCCTGGAAGACGAGTAGTAGTTTCCGATGCACATCTGAAGGCATTCTGTAATCTTTGGACTATCAGAGTGTTGGTGAAACACAGAAATTGCATCGGGATTGAATACAACAGTCACCATGCGCCATTTCCTCCATGGGAGTAATGTCTCAAACAGTCTACGCTTTGATCGTTCCAAGGAAGACCAGTAGTAGTTTCCGATGCACATCTGGATTCACTTTGTAATCTGTGGAATATCAGACTGTTGATGAAACACAGAAATTGCATCGGGAGTGAGTGCAAGAGTCACCATGCGCACTTTCCTCCATGCGAGTAATGTCTCAAACAGTCTACGCTTTCATCGTTCCCTGGAAGACTAGTTGTAGTTTCCGATGCACATCTAGAGGCATTCTGTAATCTGTGGACTATCAGAGTGTTGATGAAACACAGAAATTGCATTGGGATCGAATACAACAGTCACCATGCGCACTTTCCTCCATGGGAGTAATGTCTCAAACAGTCTACGCTTTGATCGTTCCCTGAAAGACCTGTAGTAGTTTCCGATGGACATCTGGAGGCATTCTGTAATCTGTGGACTATCTGAGTGTTGATGAAACACAGAAATTGCATCGGGATTGAATACAAAAGTCACCATGCGCACGTTCCTCCATGGGAGTAGTGTCTCATAAAGTCTACGGCTTGATCGTTCCCTGGAAGCCCAGAAGTAGTTTCCCATGCACATCTGGAGGCATTCTGAAATCTGTGGACTAACTGAGTGTTGATGAAACAAAGAAATTGCATCGGGATTGAATACAACAGTCACCATGCGTACTTTCCTCCATGGGAGTAATGTCTCAAACAGTCTACGCTTTGATCGTTCCCTGTAAGACCAGTAGTAGTTTCCGATGCACATCTGGAGGCATTCTGTAATCTGTAGACTATCAGAGTGTTGATGAAACACAGAAATTGCATCGGGATTGAATACAACAGTCACCATGCGCAACTTTCCTCCATTGGAGTAATTCTCAAACCGTCTACGCTTTGATCGTTCCGTGGAAGACCAGTATTAGCTTCCGATGCACATCTGGTGGCATTCTGTTATCTGTGGACTATCAGAGTGTTGATGAAACACAGAAATTGCATCGGGATCGAATACAACAGTCACCATGCGCACTTTCCTCCATGGGAGTAATGTCTCAAACAGTCTACGCTTTGATCGTTCCCTGAAAGACCTCTAGTAGTTTCCGATGGACATCTGGAGGCATTCTGTAATCTGTGGACTATCTGAGTGTTGATGAAACACAGAAATTGCATCGGGATTGAATACAAAAGTCACCTTGCGCACTTTCCTCCATGGGAGTAGTGTCTCATAAAGTCTACGGCTTGATCGTTCCCTGGAAGCCCAGAAGTAGTTTCCCATGCACATCTGGAGGCATTCTGAAATCTGTGGACTAACTGAGTGTTGATGAAACACAGAAATTGCATCGGGATTGAATACAACAGTCACCATGCGTACTTTCCTCCATGGGAGTAATGTCTCAAACAGTCTACGCATTGATCGATCCCTGGAAGACCAGTAGTAGTTTCCGATGCACATCTGGAGGCATTCTGTAATCTGTGGAGTATCGGAGTGTTGATGAAACACAGAAATAGCATCGGGATTGTATACAACAGTCACGATGCTTACCTTCCTCCATGGGAGTAATGTCTCGTTGAGTTTACGCTTTGATCGGTCCCTGGAAGACCAGTAGTTCTTTCCGATGCACATCTGGAGGCATTCTGTAATCTGTGGACTATCAGAGTGTTGATGAAACACAGAAATTGCATCGGGATTGAATACAACAGTCACCATGCGCATTTTCCTCCATGGGAGTAATGTCTCTAACAGTCTACGATTTGATAGTTCCCTGGAAGACGAGTAGTAGTTTCCGATGCACATCTGAAGGCATTCTGTAATCTTTGGACTATCAGAGTGTTGGTGAAACACAGAAATTGCATCGGGATTGAATACAACAGTCACCATGCGCCATTTCCTCCATGGGAGTAATGTCTCAAACAGTCTACGCTTTGATCGTTCCAAGGAAGACCAGTAGTAGTTTCCGATGCACATCTGGATTCACTTTGTAATCTGTGGAATATCAGACTGTTGATGAAACACAGAAATTGCATCGGGAGTGAGTGCAAGAGTCACCATGCGCACTTTCCTCCATGCGAGTAATGTCTCAAACAGTCTACGCTTTCATCGTTCCCTGGAAGACTAGTTGTAGTTTCCGATGCACATCTAGAGGCATTCTGTAATCTGTGGACTATCAGAGTGTTGATGAAACACAGAAATTGCATTGGGATCGAATACAACAGTCACCATGCGCACTTTCCTCCATGGGAGTAATGTCTCAAACAGTCTACGCTTTGATCGTTCCCTGAAAGACCTGTAGTAGTTTCCGATGGACATCTGGAGGCATTCTGTAATCTGTGGACTATCTGAGTGTTGATGAAACACAGAAATTGCATCGGGATTGAATACAAAAGTCACCATGCGCACGTTCCTCCATGGGAGTAGTGTCTCATAAAGTCTACGGCTTGATCGTTCCCTGGAAGCCCAGAAGTAGTTTCCCATGCACATCTGGAGGCATTCTGAAATCTGTGGACTAACTGAGTGTTGATGAAACACAGAAATTGCATCGGGATTGAATACAACAGTCACCATGCGTACTTTCCTCCATGGGAGTAATGTCTCAAACAGTCTACGCTTTGATCGTTCCCTGTAAGACCAGTAGTAGTTTCCGATGCACATCTGGAGGCATTCTGTAATCTGTGGACTATCAGAGTGTTGATGAAACACAGAAATTGCATCGGGATTGAATACAACAGTCACCATGCGCAACTTTCCTCCATTGGAGTAATTCTCAAACCGTCTACGCTTTGATCGTTCCCTGGAAGACCAGTATTAGCTTCCGATGCACATCTGGTGGCATTCTGTTATCTGTGGACTATCAGAGTGTTGATGAAACACAGAAATTGCATCGGGATCGAATACAACAGTCACCATGCGCACTTTCCTCCATGGGAGTAATGTCTCAAACAGTCTACGCTTTGATCGTTCCCTGAAAGACCTCTAGTAGTTTCCGATGGACATCTGGAGGCATTCTGTAATCTGTGGACTATCTGAGTGTTGATGAAACACAGAAATTGCATCGGGATTGAATACAAAAGTCACCATGCGCACTTTCCTCCATGGGAGTAGTGTCTCATAAAGTCTACGGCTTGATCGTTCCCTGGAAGCCCAGAAGTAGTTTCCCATGCACATCTGGAGGCATTCTGAAATCTGTGGACTAACTGAGTGTTGATGAAACACAGAAATTGCATCGGGATTGAATACAACAGTCACCATGCGTACTTTCCTCCATGGGAGTAATGTCTCAAACAGTCTACGCATTGATCGATCCCTGGAAGACCAGTAGTAGTTTCCGATGCACATCTGGAGGCATTCTGTAATCTGTGGAGTATCGGAGTGTTGATGAAACACAGAAATAGCATCGGGATTGTATACAACAGTCACGATGCTTACCTTCCTCCATGGGAGTAATGTCTCGTTGAGTTTACGCTTTGATCGGTCCCTGGAAGACCAGTAGTTCTTTCCGATGCACATCTGGAGGCATTCTGTAATCTGTGGACTATCAGAGTGTTGATGAAACACAGAAATGGCATCGGGATTGAATACAACAGTCACCATGCGCACTTTCCTCCATGGGAGTAATGTCACAAACAGTCTACGCTTTGATCGTTCCAAGGAAGACCAGTAGTAGTTTCCGATGCACATCTGGATTCACTTTGTAATCTGTGGAATATCAGACTGTTGATGAAACACAGAAATTGCATCGGGAGTGAGTGCAAGAGTCACCATGCGCAGTTTCCTCCATGCGAGTAATGTCTCAAACAGTCTACGCTTTGATCGTTCCCTGGAAGACTAGTTGTAGTTTCCGATGCACATCTAGAGGCATTCTGTAATCTGTGGACTATCAGAGTGTTGATGAAACACAGAAATTGCATCGGGATCGAATACAACAGTCACCATGCGCACTTTCCTCCATGGGAGTAATGTCTCAAACAGTCTACGCTTTGATCGTTCCCTGAAAGACCTGTAGTAGTTTCGATGGACATCTGGAGGCATTCTGTAATCTGTGGACTATCTGAGTGTTGATGAAACACAGAAATTGCATCGGGATTGAATACAAAAGTCACCATGCGCACTTTCCTCCATGGGAGTAGTGTCTCATAAAGTCTACGGCTTGATCGTTCCCTGGAAGCCCAGAAGTAGTTTCCCATGCACATCTGGAGGCATTCTGAAATCTGTGGACTAACTGAGTGTTGATGAAACACAGAAATTGCATCGGGATTGAATACAACAGTCACCATGCGTACTTTCCTCCATGGGAGTAATGTCTCAAACAGTCTACGCTTTGATCGTTCCCTGTAAGACCAGTAGTAGTTTCCGATGCACATCTGGAGGTATTCTGTAATCTGTGGACTAACAGAGTGTTGATGAAACACAGAAATTGCATCGGGATTGAATTCAACAGTCACCATGCGCAACTTTCCTCCATTGGAGTAATTCTCAAACAGTCTACGCTTTGATCGTTCCCTGGAAGACCAGTATTAGCATCCGATGCACATCTGGTGGCATTCTGTAATCTGTGGACTATCAGAGTGTTGATGAAACACAGAAATTGCATCGGGATTGAATACAACAGTCACCATCCGCACTTCCCTCCATGGGAGTAATGTCTGAAACGGTCTACGCTTTGATCGTTCCCTGCAAGACTAGTAGTAGTTTCCGATGCACATCTGGTGGCATTCTGTAATCTGAGGACTGTCAGAGTGTTGATGAAACTCAGAAATTGCATCGGGATTGAATACAACAGTCACCATGCGCATTTTCCTCCATGGGAGTAATGTCTCTAACAGTCTACGATTTGATCGTTCCCTGGAAGATGAGTAGTAGTTTCCGATGCACATCTGGTGACATTCTGTAATCTGTGGAACGTCAGAGTGTTGATGAAACACAGAAATTGCATCGGGATTGAATACAACAGTCACCATGCGCACTTTCCAACACTGGAGTAATGTCTCAAACAGTCTACGCTTCGAACTCTCAATGGAAGACCAATAGTGGTTTCCGATCCACATCTGGAGGCATTCTGTAATCTGTGGACTATCGGAGTGTTGATAAAACACAGAAAATGCATCGGGATTGAATTCATCAGTCACCATGCGCACCTTCCTCCATGGGAGTAAAGTCTCAAACAGTCTACGCTTTGATCGTTCCCTGGAAGACCAGTAGTAGTTTCTGATGCATATCTGGATTCATTCTGTAATCTGTGGACTATCAGAGTGTTGATGAAACACAGGAAATGCATTGGCATTGAATACAACATTCATTATGCGCACTTTCCACCATGGGAGTAATGTCTCAAAGAGTTTCCTCTTTGATCATTCCCTAGAAGACCAGTAGTAGTTTCCGATGCACATCTGGTTTCATTCTGTGATCTGTGGACTATCGGAGTGTTAATGAAACACAGTAATTGCATTGGCATTGAATACAACAGTCACCATGCGCACTTTCCTCCATGGGAGTAATGTCTCAAACAGTCTACGCTTTGATCGTTCCCTGGAAGACCAGTAGTAGTTTCCGATGCACATCTGGTGGCATTCTGTAATCTGTGGACTATCTGAGTGTTGATGAAACTCAGAAATTGCATCGGGATTGAATACAACAGTCACCATGCGCATTTTCCTCCATGGGAGTAATGTCTCAAACAGTCTACGCTTTGATCGTTCCCTGGAAGACCAGTAGTAGTTTCCGATGGACATCTGGAGGCATTCTGTAATCTGAGGACTATCTGAGTGTTGATGAAACACAGAAATTGCATCGGGATTGAATACAAAAGTCACCATGCGCACTTTCCTCCATGGGAGTAGTGTCTCATAAAGTCTACGCCTTGATCGTTCCCTGGAAGACTAGAAGTAGTTTCCCATGCACATCTGGAGGCATTCTGAAATCTGTGGACTATCAGAGTATTGATGAAACACAGAAATTGCATCGGGATTGAATACAACAGTCACCATGCGCACTTTCCTCCACAGGAGTAATTCTCAAACAGTCTACGCTTTGATCGTTCCCTGGAAGACCAGTAGTAGCTTCCGATGCACATCTGGTGGCATTCTGTAATCTGTGGACTATCAGAGTGTTGATGAAACACAGAAATTGCATCGTGATTGAATACAACAGTCACCATGCGCACTTTCCTCCACGGGAGGTATGTCTCAAACAGTCTAAGCTTTGATCGTTCCCTGGAAGACCAGTAGTAGTTTCCGATGCACATCTGGTGGCATTCTGTAATCTGTGGACTATCAGAGTGTTGATGAAACACAGAAATTGCATCGGGATTGAATACAACAGTCACCATCCGCACTTCCCTCCATGGGAGTAATGTCTGAAACGGTCTACGCTTTGATCGTTCCCTGCAAGACTAGTAGTAGTTTCCGATGCACATCTGGTGGCATTCTGTAATCTGAGGACTGTCAGAGTGTTGATGAAACTCAGAAATTGCATCGGGATTGAATACAACAGTCACCATTCGCATTTTCCTCCATGGGAGTAATGTCTCTAACAGTCTACGATTTGATCGTTCCCTGGAAGACGAGTAGTAGTTTCCGATGCACATCTGAAGGCATTCTGTAATCTTTGGACTATCAGAGTGTTGATGAAACACAGAAATTGCATCGGGATTGAATAAAACAGTCACCATGCGCACTTTCCTCCATGGGAGTAATGTCTCAAACAGTCTACGCTTTGATCGTTCCAAGGAAGACCAGTAGTAGTTTCCGATGCACATCTGGATTCACTTTGTAATCTGTGGAATATCAGACTGTTGATGAAACACAGAAATTGCATCGGGAGTGAGTGCAAGAGTCACCATGCGCACTTTCCTCCATGCGAGTAATGTCTCAAACAGTCTACGCTTTCATCGTTCCCTGGAAGACTAGTTGTAGTTTCCGATGCACATCTAGAGGCATTCTGTAATCTGTGGACTATCAGAGTGTTGATGAAACACAGAAATTGCATCGGGATCGAATACAACAGTCACCATGCGCACTTTCCTCCATGGGAGTAATGTCTCAAACAGTCTACGCTTTGATCGTTCCCTGAAAGACCTGTAGTAGTTTCCGATGGACATCTGGAGGCATTCTGTAATCTGTGGACTATCTGAGTGTTGATGAAACACAGAAATTGCATCGGGATTGAATACAAAAGTCACCATGCGCACTTTCCTCCATGGGAGTAGTGTCTCATAAAGTCTACGGCTTGATCGTTCCCTGGAAGCCCAGAAGTAGTTTCCCATGCACATCTGGAGGCATTCTGAAATCTGTGGACTAACTGAGTGTTGATGAAACACAGAAATTGCATCGGGATTGAATACAACAGTCACCATGCGTACTTTCCTCCATGGGAGTAATGTCTCAAACAGTCTACGCTTTGATCGTTCCCTGTAAGACCAGTAGTAGTTTCCGATGCACATCTGGAGGCATTCTGTAATCTGTGGACTATCAGAGTGTTGATGAAACACAGAAATTGCATCGGGATTGAATACAACAGTCACCATGCGCAACTTTCCTCCATTGGAGTAATTCTCAAACAGACTACGCTTTGATCGTTCCCTGGAAGACCAGTATTAGCTTCCGATCACATCTGGTGGCATTCTGTAATCTGTGGACTATCAGAGTGTTGATGAAACATAGAAATTGCATCGGGATCGAATACAACAGTCACCATGCGCACTTTCCTCCATGGGAGTAATGTCTCAAACAGTCTACGCTTTGATCGTTCCCTGAAAGACCTGTAGTAGTTTCCGATGGACATCTGGAGGCATTCTGTAATCTGTGGACTATCTGAGTGTTGATGAAACACAGAAATTGCATCGGGATTGAATACAACAGTCACCATGCGCACTTTCCTCCATGGGAGTAGTGTCTCATAAAGTCTACGGCTTGATCGTTCCCTGGAAGCCCAGAAGTAGTTTCCCATGCACATCTGGAGGCATTCTGAAATCTGTGGACTAACTGAGTGTTGATGAAACACAGAAATTGCATCGGGATTGAATACAACAGTCACCATGCGTACTTTCCTCCATGGGAGTAATGTCTCAAACAGTCTACGCATTGATCGATCCCTGGAAGACCAGTAGTAGTTTCCGATGCACATCTGGAGGCATTCTGTAATCTGTGGAGTATCGGAGTGTTGATGAAACACAGAAATAGCATCGGGATTGTATACAACAGTCACGATGCTTACCTTCCTCCATGGGAGTAATGTCTCGTTGAGTTTACGCTTTGATCGGTCCCTGGAAGACCAGTAGTTCTTTCCGATGCACATCTGGAGGCATTCTGTAATCTGTGGACTATCAGAGTGTTGATGAAACACAGAAATTGCATCGGGATTGAATACAACAGTCACCATGCGCACTTTCCTCCATGGGAGTAATGTCTCAAACAGTCTACGCTTTGATCGTTCCAAGGAAGACCAGTAGTAGTTTCCGATGCACATCTGGATTCACTTTGTAATCTGTGGAATATCAGACTGTTGATGAAACACAGAAATTGCATCGGGAGTGAGTGCAAGAGTCACCATGCGCACTTTCCTCCATGCGAGTAATGTCTCAAACAGTCTACGCTTTGATCGTTCCCTGGAAGACTAGTTGTAGTTTCCGATGCACATCTAGAGGCATTCTGTAATCTGTGGACTATCAGAGTGTTGATGATACACAGAAATTGCATCGGGATCGAATACAACAGTCACCATGCGCACTTTCCTCCATGGGAGTAATGTCTCAAACAGTCTACGCTTTGATCGTTCCCTGAAAGACCTGTAGTAGTTTCGATGGACATCTGGAGGCATTCTGTAATCTGTGGACTATCTGAGTGTTGATGAAACACAGAAATTGCATCGGGATTGAATACAAAAGTCACCATGCGCACTTTCCTCAATGGGAGTAGTGTCTCATAAAGTCTACGGCTTGATCGTTCCATGGAAGCCCAGAAGTAGTTTCCCATGCACATCTGGAGGCATTCTGAAATCTGTGGACTAACTGAGTGTTGATGAAACACAGAAATTGCATCGGGATTGAATACAACAGTCACCATGCGTACTTTCCTCCATGGGAGTAATGTCTCAAACAGTCTACGCTTTGATCGTTCCCTTTAAGACCAGTAGTAGTTTCCGATGCACATCTGGAGGCATTCTGTAATCTGTGGACTAACAGAGTGTTGATGAAACACAGAAATTGCATCGGGATTGAATACAACAGTCACCATGCGCAACTTTCCTCCATTGGAGTAATTCTCAAACAGTCTACGCTTTGATCGTTCCCTGGAAGACCAGTATTAGCTTCCGATGCACATCTGGTGGCATTCTGTAATCTGTGGACTATCAGAGTGTTGATGAAACACAGAAAGTGCATCGTGATTGAATACAACAGTCACCATCCGCTCTTCCCTCCATGGGAGTAATGTCTGAAACAGTCTACGCTTTGATCGTTGCCTGGAAGACCAGTAGTAGTTTCCGATGCACATCTGGTGGCATTCTGTAATCTGTGGAATGTCAGAGTGTTGATGAAACACAGAAATTGCATCGGGATTGAATACAACAGTCACCATGCGCACTTTCCAACACTGGAGTAATGTCTCAAACAGTCTACGCTTCGAACTCTCAATGGAAGACCAATAGTGGTTTCCGATCCACATCTGGAGGCATTCTGTAATCTGTGGACTATCGGAGTGTTGATAAAACACAGAAAATGCATCGGGATTGAATTCATCAGTCACCATGCGCACCTTCCTCCATGGGAGTAAAGTCTCAAACAGTCTACGCTTTGATCGTTCCCTGGAAGACCAGTAGTAGTTTCTGATGCATATCTGGATTCATTCTGTAATCTGTGGACTATCAGAGTGTTGATGAAACACAGAAAATGCATTGGCATTGAATACAACAGTCATTATGCGCACTTTCCACCATGGGAGTAATGTCTCAAAGAGTTTCCTCTTTGATCATTCCCTGGAAGACCAGTAGTAGTTTCCGATGCACATCTGGTTTCATTCTGTAATCTGTGGACTATCAGAGTGTTAATGAAACACAGTAATTGCATTGGCATTGAATACAACAGTCACCATGCGCACTTTCCTCCATGGGAGTAATGTCTCAAACAGTCTACGCTTTGATCGTTCCCTGGAAGACCAGTAGTAGTTTCCGATGCACATCTGGTGGCATTCTGTAATCTGTGGACTATCTGAGTGTTGATGAAACTCAGAAATTGCATCGGGATTGAATACAACAGTCACCATGCGCATTTTCCTCCATGGGAGTAATGTCTCAAACAGTCTACGCTTTGATCGTTCCCTGGAAGACCAGTAGTAGTTTCCGATGGACATCTGGAGGCATTCTGTAATCTGAGGACTATCTGAGTGTTGATGAAACACAGAAATTGCATCGGGATTGAATACAAAAGTCACCATGCGCACTTTCCTCCATGGGAGTAGTGTCTCATAAAGTCTACGCCTTGATCGTTCCCTGGAAGACTAGAAGTAGTTTCCCATGCACATCTGGAGGCATTCTGAAATCTGTGGACTATCAGAGTATTGATGAAACACAGAAATTGCATCGGGATTGAATACAACAGTCACCATGCGCACTTTCCTCCACAGGAGTAATTCTCAAACAGTCTACGCTTTGATCGTTCCCTGGAAGACCAGTAGTAGCTTCCGATGCACATCTGGTGGCATTCTGTAATCTGTGGACTATCAGAGTGTTGATGAAACACAGAAATTGCATCGTCATTGAATACAACAGTCACCATGCGCACTTTCCTCCACGGGAGGTATGTCTCAAACAGTCTAAGCTTTGATCGTTCCCTGGAAGACCAGTAGTAGCTTCCGATGCAGATCTGGTGGCATTCTGTAATCTGTGGACTATCAGAGTGTTGATGAAACACAGAAATTGCATCGGGATTGAATACAACAGTCACCATCCGCACTTCCCTCCATGGGAGTAATGTCTGAAACGGTCTACGCTTTGATCGTTCCCTGGAAGACTAGTAGTAGTTTCCGATGCACATCTGGTGGCATTCTGTAATCTGAGGACTGTCAGAGTGTTGATGAAACTCAGAAATTGCATCGGGATTGAATACAACAGTCACCATGCGCATTTTCCTCCATGGGAGTAATGTCTCTAACAGTCTACGATTTGATCGTTCCCTGGAAGACGAGTAGTAGTTTCCGATGCACATCTGAAGGCATTCTGTAATCTTTGGACTATCAGAGTGTTGATGAAACACAGAAATTGCATCGGGATTGAATAAAACAGTCACCATGCGCACTTTCCTCCATGGGAGTAATGTCTCAAACAGTCTACGCTTTGATCGTTCCAAGGAAGACCAGTAGTAGTTTCCGATGCACATCTGGATTCACTTTGTAATCTGTGGAATATCAGACTGTTGATGAAACACAGAAATTGCATCGGGAGTGAGTGCAAGAGTCACCATGCGCACTTTCCTCCATGCGAGTAATGTCTCAAACAGTCTACGCTTTGATCGTTCCCTGGAAGACTAGTTGTAGTTTCCGATGCACATCTAGAGGCATTCTGTAATCTGTGGACTATCAGAGTGTTGATGAAACACAGAAAGTGCATCGTGATTGAATACAACAGTCACCATCCGCTCTTCCCTCCATGGGAGTAATGTCTGAAACAGTCTACGCTTTGATCGTTCCCTGGAAGACCAGTAGTAGTTTCCGATGCACATCTGGTGGCATTCTGTAATCTGTGGACTGTCAGAGTGTTGATGAAACACAGAAATTGCATCGGGATTGAATACAACAGTCACCATGCGCACTTTCCAACACGGGAGTAATGTCTCAAACAGCCTACGCTTCGATCGCTCAATGGAAGACCAATAGTAGTTTCCGATCCACATCTGCAGGCATTCTGTAATCTGTGGACTATCAGAGTGTTGATAAAACACAGAAAATGCATCGGGATTGAATTCAACAGTCACCATGCGCACCTTCCTCCATGGGAGTAAAGTCTCAAACAGTCTACGCTTTGATCGTTCCCTGCAAGACCAGTAGTAGTTTCCGATGCACATCTGGAGGCACTCGATAATCTGTGTACTATCAGACTGTTGAATAAACACAGAAATTGCATCGGGATTAAGTACAAGAGTCACCATGCGCACTTTCCTCCATGCGAGTAATGTCTCAAACAGTCTACGATTTGATCGTTCAGTGGAAGATCAGTAGTAGTTTCCGATGCACATCTGGAGGCATTCTGTAATCTGTGGACTATCAGAGTGTTGATGAAACACAGAAATTGCATCGGGATTGAATACAACAGTCACCATGCGCACTTTCCTCCATGGGAGTAATGTCTCAAACAGTCTACGCTTTGATCGTTCCCTGTAAGACCAGTAGTAGTTTCCGATGCATATCTGGATTCATTCTGTAATCTGTGGACTATCAGAGTGTTGATGAAACACAGAAAATGCATTGTCATTGAATGCAACAGTCATTGTGCAACCTTTCCACCATGGGAGTAATGTCTCAAAGAGTTTCCTCTTTGATCATTCCCTGGAAGACCAGTAGTAGTTTCCGATGCACATCTGGTTTCATTCTGTAATCTGTGGACTATCGCAGTGTTGATGAAACACAGAAATTGCATTGGCATTGAATACAACAGTCACCATGCGCACTTTCATCCATGGGAGTAATGTCTCAAACAGTCTACGCTTTGATCGTTCCCTGGAGGACCAGTAGTAGTTTCCGATGCACATCTGGTGGCATCCTGTAATCTGTGGACTATCAGAGTGTTGATGAAACTCAGAAATTGCATCGGGATTGAATACAACAGTCACCATGCGCATTTTCCTCCATGGGAGTAATGTCTCTAATAGTCTACGATTTGATCGTTCCCTGGAAGACCAGTAGTAGTTTCCGATAGACATCTGGTGGCATTCTGTAATCTTTTTACTATCAGAGTGTTGATGAAACACAGAAATTGCATCGGGATTGAATATAACAGTCACGATGCGCACTGTCTTCCATGGGAGTAATGTCTCAAAGAGTCTACGCTTTGATCGTTGCCTGGAAGACCAGTAGTAGCTTCCGATGCACATCTGGAGGCATTCTGTAATCTGTGGACTATCAGAGTGTTGATGAAACACAGAAATTGCATCGGGAATCAATACAACAGTCACCATGCGCACTTTCCTCCATGGGAGTAATGTCTCAAACAGTCTACGCTTTGATCGTTCCAAGGAAGACCAGTAGTAGTTTCCGATGCACATCTGGATTCACTCTGTAATCTGTGGACTGTCAGACTGTTGATGAAACACAGCAATTGCATCGGGATTGAATACAAAAGTCACCATGCACACTTTCCTCCATGCGAGTAATGTCTCAACCAATCTACACTATGATCGTTCCCTGGAAGACCAGTAGTAGTTTCCGATGCACAGCTGGATACATTCTGTAATCTGTGGACTATCAGAGTGTTGATGAAACACAGAAACTGCATCGGGATTGAATACAATAATCACTATGCGCACTTTCCTCCACGGGAGGTATGTCTCAAACAGTCTACGCTTTGATCGTTCCCTGGAAGACCAGTGGTACTTTCCGATGCACATCTGGTGGCATTCTTTAATCTGTTGACTATCAGAGTGTTGATGAAACACAGAAATTGCATCGGGATTGAATACAACAGTCACCATGCGCACTTTCCTCCATGGGAGTAAC
Source organism: Schistocerca gregaria (assembly GCF_023897955.1). NCBI lineage: Eukaryota > Metazoa > Arthropoda > Insecta > Orthoptera > Acrididae > Schistocerca > Schistocerca gregaria. Next base: position 1,948,303 of record NW_026061798.1, on the reverse strand, counting down.
GTCTCAAACAGTCTACGCCTTGATCATTCCCTGGAAGACCAGTAGTAGTTTCCGATGCACATCTGGAGGCATTCTGTAATTTGTGGACTATCAGAGTGTTGATGGAACACAGAAATTGTATCGGTATTGAATACAACAGTCAGCATCCACACTTTCCTCCATGGGAGTAATGTCTGAAACAGTCTACGCTTTGATCGTTCCCTGGAAGACCAGTAGTAGTTTCCGACGCACATCGGGAGGCAATCTGTAATCTTTTGACCTTCAAAGTGTTGATGAAACACAGAAAATTCATCGGGATTGTATACAAGAGTCACGATGCTTACCTTCCTCCATAGGAGTAATGTCTCAAACAGTGAACGCTTTTATCGGTGCCTGGAAGGCCAGTGGTACTTTCCGATGCATATCTGGAGGCATTCTGTAATCTGTTGACTATCAGACTGTTGATGAAACACAGAAATTGCATCGGCATTGAATACAACAGTCACCATGCGCATTTTCCTCCATGGGAGTAATGTCTCAAAAAGTCTACGATTTGATCGTTGCCTGGGAGACCAGTAGTAGCTTCAGATGCGCATCTGGTGGCATTCTGTAATCTGTGGACTAACAGAGTTTTGTTGAAACACAGAAATAGCATCGGGATTGAATACAACAGTCACCGTGCGCACTTCCTCCACGGGAGGTATGTCTCAAACAGTCTACGCTTTATTCGTGCCCTGGAAGACCAGTAGTAGCTTCCGATGCACATCTGGTGGCAATCTGTAATCTGTGGACTATCAGACTGTTGATGAAACACAGAAATTGCATCGGGATTGAATACAACAGTCACAATGCGCACTTTCCTCCATGGGACTAATATCTGTAACAGTCTACGCTTTGATCATTCCCTGGAAGACCAGTACCAGTTTCGGATGGACATCTAGAGGCACTCTGTAATCTGTGGACTATCAGACGGTTGATAAAACACAGATATTGCATCGGGATTGAATACAACAGTCACCTTGCGCACTTTCCTCCATGGGAGTTATGTCTCAAACAGTCTACGATTTGATCGTTCCCTGGAAGACCAGTAGTAGTTTCCGATGCACATCTGGTGGCATTCTGTAATCTGTGGACTATCAGAGTGTTGATGAAACACAGAAATTGCATCGGGATTGAATACAACAGTCACCATGCTCACTTTCCTCCATGGGAGTAATGTCTCAAACAGTCTACACATTGATCGATCCCTGGAAGACCAGTAGTAGTTTCCGATGCACATCTGGAGGAAATGTGTAATCTGTGGACCTTCAAAGTGTTAAAGAAACACAGAAAATGCATCGGGATTGAATACCACAGTCACCATCCACACTTTCCTCCATGGGAGTAATGTCTGAAACAGACTACGCTTTGATAGTTCCCTCGAATACCAGTAGTAGTTTCCGATGCACATCTGGAGGCATTCTGTAATCTGTGGACTATCAGAGTGTTGATGAAACACAGAAATTGCATCGGGATTCAATACAACAGTAACCATGCTCACTTTCCTCCATGAGAGTAATGTCTCAAACGGTCTACGTTCTGATCGTCCCCTGGAAGACCAGTAGTAGCTTCCGATGCACATCTGGTGGCATTCTGTAATCTGTGGACTATCAGAGTGTTGATGAAACACAGAAACTGCATCGGGATAGAATGCAACAGTCACGATGCTTACCTTCCTCAATAGGAGTAATGTCTCAAACAGCCTACGCTTTGATCGTTGCCTGGAAGACCAGTAGTAGTTTCCGATGCACATCTGGAGGCATTCTGTAATCTGTGGACTATCAGACTGTTGATGAAACACAGAAAATGCATCGCGATTGAATACAACAGACACCATGCTCACTTTCCTCCATGGGAGTAATGTCTCAAACAGTCTACGCTTTGATCGTTGCCTGGAAGACCAGTAGTAGCTTCCGAAGCACATCTGGTTGCATTCTGTAATCTGTGGACTATCAGACTGTTGATGAAACACAGAAATTGCATCGGGATTGAATACAACAGTCACTAGGCGCACTTTCCTCCATGGCAGTAGTGTCTCATACAGTCTACGCTTTGATCGTTTCCTGGAAGACCAGAAGTAGTTTCCGATGCACATCTGGAATCATTCTGTAATCTGTGGACTATCAGAGTGTTGATGAAACACAGATATTGCATTGGGATTGAATACAACAGTCACCATGCGCACTTTCCTCCATGGGAGTAATGTCTCAAACAGTCTACGCTTTGATCGTTCCCTGAAAGACCAGTAGTAGTTTCCGATGCACATCTGGAGGCATTCTGTAATCTGTGGACTATCAGACTGTTGATGAAACACAGAAGTTGCATCGGGATTGAATACAACTATCACTATGCGCACTTTCCTCCACGGGAGGTATGTCTCAAACAGTCTACGCTTTGATCGTTCCCTGGAAAAGGAGTAGTAGTTTCCGATGCACATCTGGAGGCATTCTGTAATCTGTGGACTATCAGAGTGTTGATGAAACACAGATATTGCACCGCGATTGTATACAACAGTTACCATGCGCACTTTCCTGCATGGGAGTTTTGTCTGAAACAGTCTACGCTTTGATCGTTCCCTGGACGACCAGTAGTAGTTTCCGATGGACTGCTGGCGACATTCTGTAATCTGTGGACTATCAGAGTGTTGATGAAACTCAGAGATTGCAATGGTAAAGGAAACAACACTCATCATGCGCACTTTCCTCCACGGGAGTAATGTCTCCAACAGTCTACGCTTTGATCGATCCCTGGAAGACCAGTAGTAGTTTCCGATGCACATCTGGAGGCATTCTGTAATCTGTGGACTATCAGAGTGTTGATGAAACACAGAAATTACATCGGGATTCAATACAACAGTCACCATGCGCACTTTCCTCCATGGGAGTAATGTCTCAAACAGTCTACGCATTGAACGAACCCTGGAAGACCAGTAGTATTTTCCGATGCTCATCTGGAGGCAATCTGTAATCTGTGGACTATCAGACTGTTGATGAAACACAGAAATTGCATCGCGATTGAATATAACAGTCACCATGGTCACTTTCCTACAAGGGAGTAATGTCTGAAACAGTCTACGCTTTGATCGTTCCCTGGAAGACCAGTAGAAGTTTCCGATGCACGTCAGGTGGCATTCTGTAATCTTTGGACTATCAGAGTGTTGATGAAACACAGAAATTGCATCGGGATTGAATACAACAGTCACCATGTGCACTTTCCTACATGGTAGTAATGTCTCAAACAGTCTACTCTTTGATCGTTCCCAGGAGGACCAGTAGTAGTTTCCGATGCACATCTAGAGGCATTCTGTAATCTGTGGACTATCAGACTGTTGATGAAACACAGAAATTGCATCGGGATTGTATACAACAGTCACGATGCTTACCTTCCCCCATGGGCTTAATGTCTCAAAGAGTTTACGCTTTGATCGTTCCCTGGAAGACCAGTGGTAGTTTCCGATGCACATCTGGAGGCATTCTGTTATGTGTGGACTATCAGAGTGTTGATGAAACTCAGAAATTGCATCGGGATTGAATACAACAGTCACTAGGCGCACTTTCCTCCATGGCAGTAGTGTCTCATACAGTCTACGCTTTGATCGTTCCCTGGAAGGCCAGAAGTAGTTTCCGATGCACGTCTGGAGGCATTCTGAAATCTGTGGACTAACTGAGTGTTGATGAAACACAGAAATTGCATCGGAATTCAATACAACAGTCACCATGCGCACTTTCCTCCATGGGAGTAATGTCTCAAAGAGTTTACGCTTTGAACGTTCCCTGGAAGACCAGTAGTAGATTGCGATGCACATCTGGAGGCATTCTGTAATCGGTGGACTATCAGAGTGTTAATGAAATACCGAAATTGCATCGGGATTGAATAATACAGTCACCATGCGCACATTCCTCCATGGGAGTAATGTCTCAAACAGTCTACGCTTTGATCGTTCCTGGAAGACCAGTAGTAGTTTCCGATGCACATCTGGTGGCATTCTGTAATCTGTTGACTATCAGAGTGTTGATGAAACACAGAAATTGCATCGGGGTTGAATACAACAGTCACCATGCGCACTTTCCTCCATGGGAGTAATGTCTCAAAGAGTTTACGCTTTGAACGTTCCCTGGAAGACCAGTAGTAGATTGCGATGCACATCTGGACTCATTCTGCAATCTGTGGACTATCAGAGTGTTGATGAAACACAGAAATTGTATCGGGATTGAATACAACAGTCACTAGGCGCACTTTCCTCCACGGGAGTAATGTCTCAAACAGTCTACGCTTTGATCGTTCCCTGGAAGACCAGTAGTAGTTTCCGATGCACATCTGGTGGCATTCTGTAACCTGTGGACCATCAGAGTGTTGATGAAACACAGAAATTGCATCGGGATTGAATACAACAGTCTCCATGCGCACTTTCCTCCATGGGAGTAATGTCTGAAATAGTCTACGCTTTGATCGTTCCCTGGACGACCAGTAGTAGTTTCCGATGCACATCTGATAGCATTCTGTAATCTGTTGACTATCAGAGTGTTGATGAAACACAGAAATTGCATCGGGATTGAATACAACAGTCACCATGCGCACTTTCCACCACGAGAGTAATGTCTCAAACACTCTACGCTTTGATCGATCCCTGGAATACCAGTAGTGGTTTCCGATGCTCATCTGGTGGCATTCTGTAATCTGTGGACTATCAGAGTGTTGATGGAACACAGGAATTGCATCGGGATTTAATACAACAGTCATCATGCCCACTTTCCTCCATGGGAGTAATATCTGTAACAGTCTACGCTTTTATCATTCCCTGGAAGACCAGTAGTACTTTGCGATGCACATCTGGAGGTATTCTGTAATCTGTGGACTATCAGGGTGTTGATGAAACACAGAAAATGCATCGGGATATAATACAACAGTCACCATGCGCACTTTCCTCCATGGGTGTAATGTCTCAAAGATTTTACGCTATGATCGTTCCCTGGAAGACCAGTAGTAATTTGCGATGCACATCTGGAGGCATTCTGCAATCCGTGGACTATCAGAGTGTTGATGAAACACAGAAATTGTATCGGGATTGAATACAACAGTCACCATCCACCCTTCCCTCCATGGGAGTAATGTCTGAAACAGTCTACGCTTTGATCGTTCCCTGGAAGACCAGTAGTAGTTTCCGATGCACATCTATAGGCATTCTGTAATCTGTTGACCTTCAAAGTGTTGATGAAACACAGAAATTGCCTCAGGATTGAATACAACAGTCACCATATGCACTTTCCTCCATGGGAGTAATGTCTCAAACAGTCTACGCTTTGATCGTTCCCTGGAAGACCAGTAGTAGTTTCCGATGCACATCTGCAGGCATTCTGTAATCTGTGGAATATCAGACTGTTGATGAAACACAGAAATTGCACCGCGATTTAATACAACAGTCACCATGCTCACTTTCCTCCATGGGAGTAATGTCTCAAACATTCTACGCTTTTAAGGTTGCCTGGAAGACCAGTAGTAGTTTCCGAAGCACATCAGGTGGCATTCTGTAATCTGTGGAGTATCAAAGTGTTGATGAAACACAGAAATTGCATCGGGATTGTATACAACAGACACGATGCTTACCTTCCTCCATGGGAGTAATGTCTCAAAGAGTTTACGCTTTGATCGTTCCCTGGAAGACCAGTGGTAGTTTCCGATGCACATCTGGAGGCATTCTGTTATGTGTGGACTATCAGAGTGTTGATGAAACTCAGAAATTGCATCGGGAGTGAATACAACAGTCACTAGGCACACTTTCCTCCATGGGAGTAGTGTCTCATACAGTCTACGCTTTGATCGTTCCCTGGAAGGCCAGAAGTAGTTTCCGATGCACATCTGGAGGCATTCTGAATTCTGTGGACTAACTGAGTGTTGATGAAACACAGAAATTGCATTGGGATTCAATACAACAGTCACCATGCGCACTTTCCTCCATGCGAGTAATGTCTCAAACAGTCTACGCTTTGATCGTTCCCTGGGAGACCAGTAGTAGTTTCTGATGCACATCTGGAGGCATTCTGTAATCGGTGGACTATCAGAGTGTTAATGAAACACCGAAATTGCATCGGTATTGAATAATACAGTCACCATGCTTACATTCCTCCATGGGAGTAATGTGTCAAACACTCTACGCTTTTATCGTGCCTGGAAGACCAGTAGTAGTTTCCGATGCACATCTGGAGGCATTCTGTAATCTGTGGACTATCAGAGTGTTGATGAAACACAGAAAATGCATCGGGATAGAATACAACAGTCACCATGCGCACTTCCCTCCATGGGAGTAATGTCTCAAAGAGTTTACGCTTTGATCGTTCCCTGGAAGACCAGTAGTAGTTTGCGATGCACATCTGGAGGCATTCTGCAATCTGTGGACTATCAGAGAGTTGATGAAACACAGAAATTGTATCGGGATTGAAAACAACAGTCACCATCCACACTTTCCTCCATGGGAGTAATGTCTGAAACAGTCTACGCTTTGATCGTTCCCTGGAAGACCAGTAGTAGTTTCCGATGCACATCTGGAGGCATTCTGTAATCTGTGGACTATCAGAGTTTTGATGAAACACAGAAATTGCATAAGGATTGAATACAACAGTCACCATGCGCACTTTCCTCCATGGGAGTAATGTCTCAAACAATCTACGATTTGATCGTTCCCTCGAAGACCAGTAGTAGTTTCCGATGCACATCTCTAGACATTCTGTAATCTGTGGACCATCAGAGTGTTGATGAAACACAGAAATTGCATCGGGATTGAATACAACAGTCACCATGCGCACTTTCCTCCACGGGAGTAATGTCTCAAACAGTCTACGCTTGGATCGTTCCCTGGACGACCAGTAGCAGTTTTCGATGCACATCTGGTGGCATTCTGTAATCTGTTGAATATCAGAGTGTTGATGAAACACAGAAATTGCATCGAGATTGAATACAACAGTCACCACGTGCACTTTCCTCCACGGCAGTAATGTCTCAAACAGTCTACGCTATGATTGTTCCCTGGAAGATCAGTAGTAGTTTCCGATGCACATCTAATGGCATTCTGTAATCTGTGAACTATCAGAATGTTGATGAAACACAGAGATTGCATCGGGAAAGGAAACAACACTCATCATGCACACTTTCCTCCACGGGAGTAATGTCTCAAACAGTCTACGCCTTGATCGTTCCCTGGAAGACCAGTAGTAGTTTCCGATGCACAGCTGGTGGCATTCTGTAATCTGTGGACTATCAGAGTGTTGATGAAACACAGAGATTGCATCGGGAAAGGAAACAACACTCATCATGCGCACTTTCCTCCACGGGAGTAATGTCTGAAACAGTCTACGCTTTGATCGTTCCCTTTTAGACCAGTAAAAGTTTCCGATGCACATCTGGAGGCATTCTGCAATCTGTGGACTGTCAGAGTGTTGATGAAACACAGAAATTGTATCGGGATTGAAAACAACAGTCACCATCCACACTTTCCTCCATGGGAGTAATGTCTGAAACAGTGTACGTTTTGATCGTACCCTGGAAGACCAGTAGTAGTTTCCGATGCACATCTGGAGGCATTCTGTAATCTGTGGACTATCAGAGTGTTGATGAAACACAGAAATGGCATCGGGAGTCAATACAACAGTCACCATGCGAACTTTCCTCCATGGGAGTGATGTCTGAAACAGTCTACGCTTTGATCGTTGCCTGGAAGACCAGTAGTAGCTTCCGATGCACATCTGGAGGCATTCTGTAATCTGTGGACCTTCAAAGTGTTGATGAAACACAGAAAATTCATCGGGATTGAATACAACAGTCACCATGCGCACTTTACTCCATGGGAGTAATGTGTCAAACTGTCTACGCTTTGATCGTTCCCTGGAACACCAGTAGTAGTTTCCGATGCACATCTGGTGGCATTCTGTAATCTGTGGACTATCAGACTTTTGATGAAACACAGAAATTGCATCAGGATTGAATACAACAGTCACCATGCGCACTTTCCTCCATGGGAGTAATGTCTCAAACAGTCTACGCTTTGATCGTTCCAAGGAACACCAGTAGTAGTTTCCGATGCACATCTGGTGGCATTCTGTAATCTGTGGACTATCAGAGTTTTGATGAAACACAGAAATTGCATCAGGATTGAATACAACAGTCACCATGCGCACTTTCCTCCATGGGAGTAATGTCCCAAACAATCTACGCTATGATCGTTCCCTCGAAGACCAGTAGTAGTTTCCGATGCACATCTGGAGACATTCTGTAATCTGTGGACCATCAGAGTGTTGATGAAACACAGAAAATGCATCGGGATTGAATACAACTGTCACCATGCGCACTTTCCTTCATGGGAGTAATGTCTCAAAGAGTTCACGGTGTGATCGTTCCCTGGAAGGCCAGTAGTAGTCTCAGATGCCAATATGGAGGCAATCTGTAATGTGTGGACTATCAGAGTGTTGATGAAACGCAGAAATTGCATCGGGAAAGGAAACAACACTCATCATGCGCACTTTCCTCCACGGGAGTAATGTCTGAAACAGTCTACGCTTTGATCGTTCCCTGGAAGACCAGTAGTAGTTTCGGATGCACATCTGGTGGCATTCTGTAATCTGTGGACTATCAGAGTGTTGATGAAACACAGAAATTGCATCGGGACTGAATACAACAGTCACGATGCGCACTTTCCTCCATGGGAGTAATATCTCTAACAGTCTACGCTTTGATCATTCAATGGACGACCAGTAGCAGTTTCCGATGCACATCTGGATTCATTCTGTAATCTGTGGACTATCAGAGTGTTGATGAAACACAGAAAATGCATCGGGATTGAATACAACTGTCACCATGCGCACTTTCCTTCATGGGAGTAATGTCTCAAAGAGTTCACGGTGTGATCGTTCCCTGGAAGGCCAGTAGTAGTCTCAGATGCCAATATGGAGGCAATCTGTAATGTGTGGACTATCAGAGTGTTGATGAAACGCAGAAATTGCATCGGGATTCAATACAGCAGTCACCATGCGATCTTTCCTACATGGGAGTAATGTCTCAAACAGCCTACGCATTGATCGATCCCTGGAAGACCAGTAGTAGTTTCCGATGCACATGTGGAGGCAATCTGTAATCTGTGGACTATCAGAGTGTTGATGAAACACAGAAATTGCATCGGGATTGAATACAACAGTCACCATTTACACTTTCCTATATGGGAGTTATGTCTGAAACTGACTACGCATTGATCGTTCCCTGGCAGACCAGCAGAAGTTTCCGATGCACATCTGGAGGCACTCTGTAATCTGTTGACTATCAGAGTGTTGATGAAACACAGAAATTGCATTGGGATTGTATACAACAGTCACGATGCTTACCTTCCTCCATGGGAGCAATGTCTCAAACAGTCTACGCTTTGATCGTTGCCTGAAGACCAGTAGTAGCTTCCGATGCACATCTGGTGGCATTCCGTTATCTGTGGACTATCACAGTGTTGATCAAACACAGAAATTGCATCGGGATTGAATACAACAGTCACCATGCGCACTTTCCTCCATGGCAGTAATGTCTGAAGCAGTCTACGCTTTGATTGTTCCCTGGAAGACCAGCAGTAGCCTCTGATGGACAGCTGGTGGCATTCTGTAATCTGTGGACTAACAGAGTGTTGATGAAATACCGAAATTGCATCGGGATTGAGTACAGCAGTCACCATGCGCACTTTCTTCCACGGGAGTAATGTCTCAAACAAGCTACGATTTGATCATTCATTGGAAGACCAGTATTAGTTTCCGATGCACATCTGGTGGCATTCTGTAATCTGTTGACTATCAGAGTATTGATTAAACACAGAAATTGCATCGGGATTGAATACAACAGTCACCATGCGCACTTTCCCCCACGGGAGGTATGTCTCAAACAGTCTACGCTTTGATCGTTCCCTGGAGAACCAGTAGTAGCTTCCGATGCACATCTGGTGGCATTCTGTAATCTGTGGACTATCAGAGTGTTGATGAAACACAGAAATTGCATCGGGATTGAATACAACAGTTACCATGCGCACCTTCCTCCATGGGAGTAATGTCACAAAGAGTTTACGCTATGATCGTTCCCTGGAAGACCCTTAATAGTGTCCGATGCACATCTGGTGGCATTCTGTAAACTGTGGACTATCAGAGTGTTGATGAAACACAGAAATTGCATCAGGATTGAATACAACAGTCACCATGCGCACTTTCCTCCACGGGAGTAATGTCTCAAACAGTCTACGCTTTTATCGTTCCCTGGAAGGCCAGTAGTAGTTTCCTATGCACATCTGGAGGAGTTCTGTAATCTGTTTACTATCAGAGTGTTGATAAAACACCGAAAATGCATCAGGATTGAATACAACAGTCACCATGCGCACTTTCCTCCATGGGAGTAATGTCTCAAACAGTCTACGCTTTGATCGTTCCCTGGAAGACCAGTAGTAGTTTCCGATGCACATCTGCAGGCATTCTGTAATCTGTTGATTATCAGACTGTTGATGATACACAGAAATTACATCGGGATTGATTACAACAGTCACCATGCGCACTTTCCTCCATGGGAGTAATGTCTCAAACAGTCTACGCTTTGATCGTTTCTTGGAAGACCAGTAGTAGCTTCCGATGCACATCTGGTGGCATTCTGTAATCTGTGGACTGTCAGAGTGTTGATGAAACACAGAAATTGCGTCGGGATTGAATACAACAGTCACCATCCGCACTTACCTCCATGGGAGTAATGTCTGAAACAGTCTACGCTTTGATCGTCCCCTGGATGACTAGTAGTAGTTTCCGATCCACATCTGGTGGCATTCTGTAAACTGTGGACTATCAAAGTGTTGATGAAACACAGAAATTGCATCGGGATTAAATACAACAGTCACCATGCGAACTTTCCTCCACGGGAGTAATGTCTCAAACAGTCTACGCTTTGATCGTTCCCTGGAAGACCAGTAGTACTTTCCGATGCACATCTGGAGGCATTCTGTAATCTGTTTACTATCAGAGTGTTGATAAAACACCGAAAATGCATCGGGATTGAATACAACAGTCACCATGCGCACTTTCCTCCATGGGAGTAATATCTCAAACAGTCTACGCTTTGATCGTTCCCTGGAAGACCTGTAGTAGTTTCCGATGCACATCGGAAGGCACTCTGTAATCTGTGGACTATCAGAATGTTGATGAAACACAGAAATTGCATCGGGATTGTATACAACAGTCACCGTGCGCACTTTCCTCCACGGGAGTAATATCTCTAACAGTCTACGCTTTGATCATTCCCTGGAAGACCAGTAGTAGTTTCCGATGCACATCTGGAGGCATTCTGTAATCTGTGGACTATCAGGGTGTTGGTGAAACACAGATAATGCATCGGGATATAATACAACAGTCACCATGCGCACTTTCCTCCATGGGTGTAATGTCTCAAAGATTTTACGCTATGATCGTTCCCTGGAAGACCAGTAGTAATTTGCGATGCACATCTGGAGGCATTCTGCAATCCGTGGAATATCAGAGTGTTGATGAAACACAGAAATTGTATCGGGATTGAATACAACAGTCACCATCCACCCTTCAATCCATGGGAGTAATGTCTGAAACAGTCTACGCTTTGATCGTTCCCTGGAAGACCAGTAGTAGTTTCCGATGCACATCTATAGGCATTCTGTAATCTGTTGACCTTCAAAGTGTTGATGAAACACAGAAATTGCCTCAGGATTGAATACAACAGTCACCATATGCACTTTCCTCCATGGGAGTAATGTCTCAAACAGTCTACGTTTTGATCGTTCCCTGGAAGACCAGTAGTAGTTTCCGATGCACATCTGCAGGCATTCTGTAATCTGTGGAATATCAGACTGTTGATGAAACACAGAAATTGCACCGCGATTTAATACAACAGTCACCATGCTCACTTTCCTCCATGGGAGTAATGTCTCAAACATTCTACGCTTTTAAGGTTGCCTGGAAGACCAGTAGTAGTTTCCGAAGCACATCAGGTGGCATTCTGTAATCTGTGGAGTATCAAAGTGTTGATGAAACACAGAAATTGCATCGGGATTGTATACAACAGACACGATGCTTACCTTCCTCCATGGGAGTAATGTCTCAAAGAGTTTACGCTTTGATCGTTCCCTGGAAGACCAGTGGTAGTTTCCGATGCACATCTGGAGGCATTCTGTTATGTGTGGACTATCAGAGTGTTGATGAACCTCAGAAATTGCATCGGGAGTGAATACAACAGTCACTAGGCACACTTTCCTCCATGGGAGTAGTGTCTCATACAGTCTACGCTTTGATCGTTCCCTGGAAGGCCAGAAGTAGTTTCCGATGCACATCTGGAGGCATTCTGAAATCTGTGGACTAACTGAGTGTTGATGAAACACAGAAATTGCATTGGGATTCAATACAACAGTCACCATGCGCACTTTCCTCCATGCGAGTAATGTCTCAAACAGTCTACGCTTTGATCGTTCCCTGGGAGACCAGTAGTAGTTTCTGATGCACATCTGGAGGCATTCTGTAATCGGTGGACTATCAGAGTGTTAATGAAACACCGAAATTGCATCGGTATTGAATAATACAGTCACCATGCTTACATTCCTCCATGGGAGTAATGTGTCAAACACTCTACGCTTTTATCGTTCCTGGAAGACCAGTAGTAGTTTCCGATGCACATCTGGAGGCATTCTGTAATCTGTGGACTATCAGAGTGTTGATGAAACACAGAAAATGCATCGGGATAGAATACAACAGTCACCATGCGCACTTTCCTCCATGGGAGTAATGTCTCAAAGAGTTTACGCTTTGATCGTTCCCTGGAAGACCAGTAGTAGTTTGCGATGCACATCTGGAGGCATTCTGCAATCTGTGGACTATCAGAGAGTTGATGAAACACAGAAATTGTATCGGGATTGAAAACAACAGTCACCATCCACACTTTCCTCCATGGGAGTAATGTCTGAAACAGTCTACGCTTTGATCGTTCCCTGGAAGACCAGTAGTAGTTTCCGATGCACATCTGGAGGCATTCTGTAATCTGTGGACTATCAGAGTGTTGATGAAACACAGAAATTGCATCGGGAGTCAATACAACAGTCACCATGCGAACTTTCCTCCATGGGAGTAATGTCTGAAACAGTCTACGCTTTGATCGTTGCCTGGAAGACCAGTAGTAGCTTCCGATGCACATCTGGAGGCATTCTGTAATCTGTGGACCTTTAAAGTGTTGATGAAACACAGAAAATTCATCGGGATTGAATACAACAGTCACCATGCGAACTTTACTCCATGGGAGTAATGTGTCAAACTGTCTACGCTTTGATCGTTCCCTGGAACACCAGTAGTAGTTTCCGATGCACATCTGGTGGCATTCTGTAATCTGTGGACTATCAGACTTTTGATGAAACACAGAAATTGCATCAGGATTGAATACAACAGTCACCATGCGCACTTACCTCCATGGGAGTAATGTCTCAAACAGTCTACGCTTTGATCGTTCCAAGGAACACCAGTAGTAGTTTCCGATGCACATCTGGTGGAATTCTGTAATCTGTGGACTATCAGAGTTTTGATGAAACACAGAAATTGCATCAGGATTGAATACAACAGTCACCATGCGCACTTTCCTCCATGGGAGTAATGTCTCAAACAATCTACGCTTTGATCGTTCCCTCGAAGACCAGTAGTAGTTTCCGATGCACATCTCTAGACATTCTGTAATCTGTGGACCATCAGAGTGTTGATGAAACACAGAAATTGCATCGGGATTGAATACAACAGTCACCATGCGCACTTTCCTCCACGGGAGTAATGTCTCAAACAGTGTACGCTTGGATCGTTCCCTGGACGACCAGTAGCAGTTTTCGATGCACATCTGGTGGCATTCTGTAATCTGTTGAATATCAGAGTGTTGATGAAACACAGAAATTGCATCGAGATTGAATACAACAGTCACCACGTGCACTTTCCTCCACGGCAGTAATGTCTCAAACAGTCTACGCTATGATTGTTCCCTGGAAGATCAGTAGTAGTTTCCGATGCACATCTGGTGGCATTCTGTAATCTGTGGACTATCAGAATGTTGATGAAACACAGAGATTGCATCGGGAAAGGAAACAACACTCATCATGCACACTTTCCTCCACGGGAGTAATGTCTCAAACAGTCTACGCCTTGATCGTTCCCTGGAAGACCAGTAGTAGTTTCCGATGCACAGCTGGTGGCATTCTGTAATCTGTGGACTATCAGAGTGTTGATGAAACACAGAGATTGCATCGGGAAAGGAAACAACACTCATCATGCGCACTTTCCTCCACGGGAGTAATGTCTGAAACAGTCTACGCTTTGATCGTTCCCTGGTAGACCAGTAGTAGTTTCCGATGCACATCTGGAGGCATTCTGCAATCTGTGGACTATCAGAGTGTTGATGAAACACAGAAATTGTATCGGGATTGAAAACAACAGTCACCATCCACACTTTCCTCCATGGGAGTAATGTCTGAAACAGTCTACGTTTTGATCGTTCCCTGGAAGACCAGTAGTAGTTTCCGATGCACATCTGGAGGCATTCTGTAATCTGTGGACTATCAGAGTGTTGATGAAACACAGAAATGGCATCGGGAGTCAATACAACAGTCACCATGCGAACTTTCCTCCGTGGGAGTAATGTCTGAAACAGTCTACGCTTTGATCGTTGCCTGGAAGACCAGTAGTAGCTTCCGATGCACATCTGGAAGCATTCTGTAATCTGTGGACCTTCAAAGTGTTGATGAAACACAGAAAATTCATCGGGATTGAATACAACAGTCACCATGCGCACTTTACTCCATGGGAGTAATGTGTCAAACTGTCTACGCTTTGATCGTTCCCTGGAACACCAGTAGTAGTTTCCGATGCACATCTGGTGGTATTCTGTAATCTGTGGACTATCAGACTTTTGATGAAACACAGAAATTGCATCAGGATTGAATACAACAGTCACCATGCGCACTTTCCTCCATGGGAGTAATGTCTCAAACAGTCTACGCTTTGATGGTTCCAAGGAACACCAGTAGTAGTTTCCGATGCACATCTGGTGGCATTCTGTAATCTGTGGAATATCAGACTGTTGATGAAACACAGAAATTGCACCGCGATTTAATACAACAGTCACCATGCTCACTTTCCTCCATGGGAGTAATGTCTCAAACATTCTACGCTTTTAAGGTTGCCTGGAAGACCAGTAGTAGTTTCCGAAGCACATCAGGTGGCATTCTGTAATCTGTGGAGTATCAAAGTGTTGATGAAACACAGAAATTGCATCGGGATTATATACAACAGACACGATGCTTACCTTCCTCCATGGGAGTAATGTCTCAAAGAGTTTACGCTTTGATCGTTCCCTGGAAGACCAGTGGTAGTTTCCGATGCACATCTGGAGGCATTCTGTTATGTGTGGACTATCAGAGTGTTGATGAAACTCAGAAATTGCATCGGGAGTGAATACAACAGTCACTAGGCACACTTTCCTCCATGGGAGTAGTGTCTCATACAGTCTACGCTTTGATCGTTCCCTGGAAGGCCAGAAGTAGTTTCCGATGCACATCTGGAGGCATTCTGAAATCTGTGGACTAACTGAGTGTTGATGAAACACAGAAATTGCATTGGGATTCAATACAACAGTCACCATGCGCACTTTCCTCCATGCGAGTAATGTCTCAAACAGTCTATGCTTTGATCGTTCCCTGGGAGACCAGTAGTAGTTTCTGATGCACATCTGGAGGCATTCTGTAATCGGTGGACTATCAGAGTGTTAATGAAACACCGAAATTGCATCGGTATTGAATAATACAGTCTCCATGCTTACATTCCTCCATGGGAGTATTGTGACAAACACTCTACGCTTTTATCGTTCCTGGAAGACCAGTAGTAGTTTCCGATGCACATCTGGAGGCATTCTGTAATCTGTGGACTATCAGAGTGTTGATGAAACACAGAAAATGCATCGGGATAGAATACAACAGTCACCATGCGCACTTTCCTCCATGGGAGTAATGTCTCAAAGAGTTTACGCTTTGATCGTTCCCTGGAAGACCAGTAGTAGTTTGCGATGCACATCTGGAGGCATTCTGCAATCTGTGGACTATCAGAGAGTTGATGAAACACAGAAATTGTATCGGGATTGAAAACAACAGTCACCATCCACACTTTCCTCCATGGGAGTAATGTCTGAAACAGTCTACGCTTTGATCGTTCCCTGGAAGACCAGTAGTAGTTTCCGATGCACATCTGGAGGCATTCTGTAATCTGTGGACTATCAGAGTGTTGATGAAACACAGAAATTGCATCGGGAGTCAATACAACAGTCACCATGCGAACTTTCCTCCATGGGAGTAATGTCTGAAACAGTCTACGCTTTGATCGTTGCCTGGAAGACCAGTAGTAGCTTCCGATGCACATCTGGAGGCATTCTGTAATCTGTGGACCTTCAAAGTGTTGATGAAACACAGAAAATTCATCGGGATTGAATACAACAGTCACCATGCGAACTTTACTCCATGGGAGTAATGTGTCAAACTGTCTACGCTTTGATCGTTCCCTGGAACACCAGTAGTAGTTTCCGATGCACATCTGGTGGCATTCTGTAATCTGTGGACTATCAGACTTTTGATGAAACACAGAAATTGCATCAGGATTGAATACAACAGTCACCATGCGCACTTACCTCCATGGGAGTAATGTCTCAAACAGTCTACGCTTTGATCGTTCCAAGGAACACCAGTAGTAGTTTCCGATGCACATCTGGTGGAATTCTGTAATCTGTGGACTATCAGAGTTTTTATGAAACACAGAAATTGCATCAGGATTGAATACAACAGTCACCATGCGCACTTTCCTCCATGGGAGTAATGTCTCAAACAATCTACGCTTTGATCGTTCCCTCGAAGACCAGTAGTAGTTTCCGATGCACATCTCTAGACATTCTGTAATCTGTGGACCATCAGAGTGTTGATGAAACACAGAAATTGCATCGGGATTGAATACAACAGTCACCATGCGCACTTTCCTCCACGGGAGTAATGTCTCAAACAGTCTACGCTTGGATCGTTCCCTGGACGACCAGTAGCAGTTTTCGATGCACATCTGGTGGCATTCTGTAATCTGTTGAATATCAGAGTGTTGATGAAACACAGAAATTGCATCGAGATTGAATACAACAGTCACCACGTGCACTTTCCTCCACGGCAGTAATGTCTCAAACAGTCTACGCTATGATTGTTCCCTGGAAGATCAGTAGTAGTATCCGATGCACATCTGGTGGCATTCTGTAATCTGTGGACTATCAGAATGTTGATGAAACACAGAGATTGCATCGGGAAAGGAAACAACACTCATCATGCACACTTTCCTCCACGGGAGTAATGTCTCAAACAGTCTACGCCTTGATCGTTCCCTGGAAGACCAGTAGTAGTTTCCGATGCACAGCTGGTGGCATTCTGTAATCTGTGGACTATCAGAGTGTTGATGAAACACAGAGATTGCATCGGGAAAGGAAACAACACTCATCATGCGCACTTTCCTCCACGGGAGTAATGTCTGAAACAGTCTACGCTTTGATCGTTCCCTGGTAGACCAGTAGTAGTTTCCGATGCACATCTGGAGGCATTCTGCAATCTGTGGACTATCAGAGTGTTGATGAAACACAGAAATTGTATCGGGATTGAAAACAACAGTCACCATCCACACTTTCCTCCATGGGAGTAATGTCTGAAACAGTCTACGTTTTGATCGTTCCCTGGAAGACCAGTAGTAGTTTGCGATGCACATCTGGAGGCATTCTGTAATCTGTGGACTATCAGAGTGTTGATGAAACACAGAAATGGCATCGGGAGTCAATACAACAGTCACCATGCGAACTTTCCTCCATGGGAGTAATGTCTGAAACAGTCTACGCTTTGATCGTTGCCTGGAAGACCAGTAGTAGCTTCCGATGCACATCTGGAGGCATTCTGTAATCTGTGGACCTTCAAAGTGTTGATGAAACACAGAAAATTCATCGGGATTGAATACAACAGTCACCATGCGCACTTTACTCCATGGGAGTAATGTGTCAAACTGTCTACGCTTTGATCGTTCCCTGGAACACCAGTAGTAGTTTCCGATGCACATCTGGTGGCATTCTGTAATCTGTGGACTATCAGACTTTTGATGAAACACAGAAATTGCATCAGGATTGAATACAACAGTCACCATGCGCACTTTCCTCCATGGGAGTAATGTCTCAAACAGTCTACGCTTTGATCGTTCCAAGGAACACCAGTAGTAGTTTCCGATGCACATCTGGTGGCATTCTGTAATCTGTGGACTATCAGACTTTTGATGAAACACAGAAATTGCATCAGGATTGAATACAACAGTCACCATGCGCACTTTCCTCCATGGGAGTAATGTCTCAAACAATCTACGCTATGATCGTTCCCTCGAAGACCAGTAGTAGTTTCCGATGCACATCTGGAGACATTCTGTAATCTGTGGACCATCAGAGTGTTGATGAAACACAGAAATTGCATCGGGATTGAATACAACAGTCACCATGCGCACTTTCCTCCACGGGAGTAATGTCTCAAACAGTCTACGCTTTGATCGTTCCCTGGACGACCAGTAGTAGTTTTCGATGCACATCTGGTGGCATTCTGTAATCTGTTGAATATCAGAGTGTTGATGAAACACAGAAATTGCATCGAGATTGAATACAACAGTCACCACGTGCACTTTCCTCCACGGCAGTAATGTCTCAAACAGTCTACGCTATGATTGTTCCCTGGAAGATCAGTAGTAGTTTCCGATGCACATCTGATGGCATTCTGTAATCTGTGGACTATCAGAGTGTTGATGAAACACAGAGATTGCTTAGGGAAAGGAAACAACACTCATCATGCACACTTTCCTCCACGGGAGTAATGTCTCAAACAGTCTACGCTTTGATCGTTCCCTGGAAGACCAGTAGTAGTTTCCGATGCACAGCTGGTGGCATTCTGTAATCTGTGGACTATCAGAGCGTTGATGAAACACAGAGATTGCATCGGGAAAGGAAACAACACTCATCATGCGCACTTTCCTCCACGGGAGTAATGTCTGAAACAGTCTACGCTTTGATCGTTCCCTGGAAGACCAGTAGTAGTTTCGGATGCACATCTGGTGGCATTCTGTAATCTGTGGACTATCAGAGTGTTGATGAAACACAGAAATTGCATCGGGACTGAATACAACAGTCACCATGCGCACTTTCCTCCATGGGAGTAATATCTCTAACAGTCTACGCTTTGATCATTCAATGGACGACCAGTAGCAGTTTCCGATGCACATCTGGATTCATTCTGTAATCTGTGGACTATCAGAGTGTTGATGAAACACAGAAAATGCATCGGGATTGAATACAACTGTCACCATGCGCACTTTCCTTCATGGGAGTAATGTCTCAAAGAGTTCACGGTGTGATCGTTCCCTGGAAGGCCAGTAGTAGTCTCAGATGCCAATATGGAGGCAATCTGTAATGTGTGGACTATCAGAGTGTTGATGAAACGCAGAAATTGCATCGGGATTCAATACAGCAGTCACCATGCGATCTTTCCTACATGGGAGTAATGTCTCAAACAGCCTACGCATTGATCGATCCCTGGAAGACCAGTAGTAGTTTCCGATGCACATGTGGAGGCAATCTGTAATCTGTGGACTATCAGAGTGTTGATGAAACACAGAAATTGCATCGGGATTGAATACAACAGTCACCATTTACACTTTCCTATATGGGAGTTATGTCTGAAACTGACTACGCATTGATCGTTCCCTGGCAGACCAGCAGAAGTTTCCGATGCACATCTGGAGGCACTCTGTAATCTGTTGACTATCAGAGTGTTGATGAAACACAGAAATTGCATTGGGATTGTATACAACAGTCACGATGCTTACCTTCCTCCATGGGAGCAATGTCTCAAACAGTCTACGCTTTGATCGTTGCCTGAAGACCAGTAGTAGCTTCCGATGCACATCTGGTGGCATTCCGTTATCTGTGGACTATCACAGTGTTGATCAAACACAGAAATTGCATCGGGATTGAATACAACAGTCACCATGCGCACTTTCCCCCACGGGAGGTATGTCTCAAACAGTCTACGCTTTGGTCGTTCCCTGGAAGACCAGTTGTAGCTTCCGATGCACATCTGGTGGCATTCTGTAATCTGTGGACTATCAGAGTGTTGATGAAACACAGAAATAGCATCGGGATTGATTACAACAGTCACCATGCGCACTTTCCTCCATGGCAGTAATGTCTGAAGCAGTCTACGCTTTGATTGTTCCCTGGAAGACCAGCAGTAGCCTCTGATGGACATCTGGTGGCATTCTGTAATCTGTGGACTAACAGAGTGTTGATGAAATACCGAAATTGCATCGGGATTGAGTACAGCAGTCACCATGCGCACTTTCTTCCACGGGAGTAATGTCTCAAACAAGCTACGATTTGATCATTCATTGGAAGACCAGTATTAGTTTCCGATGCACATCTGGTGGCATTCTGTAATCTGTTGACTATCAGAGTATTGATTAAACACAGAAATTGCATCGGGATTGAATACAACATTCACCATGCGCACTTTCCCCCACGGGAGGTATGTCTCAAACAGTCTACGCTTTGATCGTTCCCTGGAGAACCAGTAGTAGCTTCCGATGCACATCTGGTGGCATTCTGTAATCTGTGGACTATCAGAGTGTTGATGAAACACAGAAATTGCATCGGGATTGAATACAACAGTTACCATGCGCACCTTCCTCCATGGGAGTAATGTCACAAAGAGTTTACGCTATGATCGTTCCCTGGAGGACCCTTAGTAGTGTCCGATGCACATCTGGTGGCATTCTGTAAACTGTGGACTATCAGAGTGTTGATGAAACACAGAAATTGCATCAGGATTGAATACAACAGTCACCATGCGCACTTTCCTCCACGGGAGTAATGTCTCAAACAGTCTACGCTTTTATCGTTCCCTGGATGGCCAGTAGTAGTTTCCTATTCACATCTGGAGGAGTTCTGTAATCTGTTTACTATCAGAGTGTTGATAAAACACCCAAAATGCTTCAGGATTGAATACAACAGTCACCATGCGCACTTTCCTCCATGGGAGTAATGTCTCAAACAGTCTACGCTTTGATCGTTCCCTGGAAGACCAGTAGTAGTTTCCGATGCACATCTGCAGGCATTCTGTAATCTGTTGATTATCAGACTGTTGATGATACACAGAAATTACATCGGGATTGATTACAACAGTCACCATGCGCACTTTCCTCCATTTGAGTAATGTCTCAATCAGTCTACGCTTAGATCGTTGCCTGGAAGACCAGTAGTAGCATCCGATACACATCTGGTGGCATTCTGTAATCTGTGGACTATCAGAGTGTTGATGAAACGCAGAAATTGCGTCGGGATTGAATACAAGAGTCACCATGCGCACTTTCCTCCACGGAGGGTATGTCTCAATTAGTTTACGCTTTGATCGTTTCTTGGAAGACCAGTAGTAGCTTCCGATGCACATCTGGTGGCATTCTGTAATCTGTGGACTGTCAGAGTGTTGATGAAACACAGAAATTGCGTCGGGATTGAATACAACAGTCACCATCCGCACTTACCTCCATGGGAGTAATGTCTGAAACAGTCTACGCTTTGATCGTCCCCTGGATGACTAGTAGTAGTTTCCGATCCACATCTGGTGGCATTCTGTAAACTGTGGACTATCAAAGTGTTGATGAAACACAGAAATTGCATCGGGATTAAATACAACAGTCACCATGCGAACTTTCCTCCACGGGAGTAATGTCTCAAACAGGCTACGCTTTGATCGTTCCCTGGAAGACCAGTAGTACTTTCCGATGCACATCTGGAGGCATTCTGTAATCTGTTTACTATCAGAGTGTTGATAAAACACCGAAAATGCATCGGGATTGAATACAACAGTCACCATGCGCACTTTCCTCCATGGGAGTAATATCTCAAACAGTCTACGCTTTGATCGTTCCCTGGAAGACCTGTAGTAGTTTCCGATGCACATCGGAAGGCACTCTGTAATCTGTGGACTATCAGAATGTTGATGAAACACAGAAATTGCATCGGGATTGAATACAACAGTCACCGTGCGCACTTTCCTCCACGGGAGTAATATCTCTAACAGTCTACGCTTTGATCATTCCCTGGAAGACCAGTAGTAGTTTCCGATGCACATCTGGAGGCATTCTGTAATCTGTAGACTATCAGTGTGTTGATGAAACACAGAAAATGCATCGGGATTGAATACAACAGTCACCATGCGCACTTTCCTCCTTGGGAGTAATATCTCACAGAGTTTACGCTTTGATCGTTCCCTGGAAGATCACTAGTAGTTTTCGTTGCACATCTGGAGACATTCTGTAATCTGTATACTATCAGAGTGTTAATGAAACACAGACATTGCATCGGCATTGAATACAACAGTCACCATGTGCACTATCCTCCACGGGAGGTATGTCTCACACAGTCTACGCTTTGATCGTTCCCTGGAAAACTAGTAGTAGCTTCCGATGCACATCTGGAGGCATTCTGTAATCTGTGGACCATCAAAGTGTTGATGAAACACAGAAAATGCATCGGGATTGAATACAACAGTCACCATGCGCACTTTCCTCTATGGGAGTAATGTGTCAAAGAGTTTACGCTTTGATCGTTCCCTGGAAGACCAGTAGGAGTTTCCGATGCACATCTGGAGACATTCTTTATTCTGTGGACTATCAGAGTGTTGATGAAACACAGAAATTGCATCGGGATTGAATACAACAATCACTATGCGCACTTCCCTCCACGTTAGGTATGTCTCAAACAGTCTACGCTTTGATCGTTTCATAGAAGACCAGTAGTAGTTTCCGATGCACATCTGGTGGCATTCTGTAATCTGTGGACTATCAGAGTGTTGATGAAACACAGAAATTCATCAGGATTGAATACAACAGTCACCATGCGCACTTTCCTCCATTAGAGTAATGTCTGAAACAGTCTACGATTTCATCGTTCCCTGGACGACCAGTAGTAGTTTCCGAAGCACAACTGGTGGCATTCTGTAATCTGTGGACTATCAGAGAGTTGATGAAACACAGAGTTTGCATCGGGAAAGGAAACAACACTCATCATGCGCACTTTCCTCCACGGGAGTAATGTCTCAAACAGTCTACGCTTTGATCGTTCCCTGGACGACCAGTAGTAGTTTTCGATGCACATCTGGTGGCATTCTGTAATCTGTTGACTATCAGAGTGTTGATGAAACACAGAAATTGCATCGGGATTGAATACAACAGTCACCTTGTGCACTTTCCTCCACGGGAGTAATGTCTCAAACAGTCTACGCTATGTTCGTTCAATGGAAGATCAGTAGTAGTTTCCGATGCACATCTGGTGGCATTCTGTAATCTGTGGACTATCAGAGTGTTGATGAAACACAGAGATTGCATCGGGAAAGGAAACAACACTCATCATGCGCACTTTCCTCCACGGGAGTAATGTCTCAAACAGTCTACGCTTTGATCGTTCCCTGGACGACCAGTAGTAGTTTCCGATGCACATCTGGTGTCATTCTGTAATCTGTGGACTGTCAGAGTGTTGATGAAACACAGAAATTGCGTCGCGATTGAATACAACAGTCACCATCCGCACTTACCACCATGGGAGTAATGTCTCAAACAGTCTACGCTTTGATCGTTCCCTGGAAGACTTGTAGTAGTATCCGATGCAAATCGGGAGGCACTCTGTAATATGTGGACTATCAGAATGTCGATGAAACACAGATATTGCATCGGGATTGAATACAACAGTCACCATGCGCACTTCCCTCCACGTTAGGTATGTCTCAAACAGTCTACGCTTTGATCGTTCCCTGGAACACCAGTAGTAGTTTCCGATGCACATCAGGTGGCATTGTGTAATCTGTGGACTATCAGAGTGTTGATGAAACACAGAAATTGCATCAGGATTGAATACAACAGTCACCATGCGCACTTTCCTCCATGGGAGTAAT
The DNA here is from genome assembly GCF_023897955.1 of Schistocerca gregaria. NCBI lineage: Eukaryota > Metazoa > Arthropoda > Insecta > Orthoptera > Acrididae > Schistocerca > Schistocerca gregaria. Next base: position 1,924,200 of record NW_026061798.1, on the reverse strand, counting down.
GTCTGAAACAGTCTACGCTTTGATCGTTCCCAGGAAGACCAGTAGTAGTTTCCGATGCACATCTGGAGGCATCCTGTAATCTGTTGAATATCAGAGTGTTGATGAAACACAGAAATTGCATCGGGATTGAATACAACAGTCACCACGTGCACTTTCCTCCACGGGAGTAATGTCTCAAACAGTCTACGCTAAGATTGTTCCCTGGAAGTTCAGTAGTAGTTTCCGATGCATATCTGGTGGCATTCTGTAATCTGTGGACTATCAGAGTGTTGATAAAACACAGAGATTGCATCGGGAAAGGAAACAACACTCATCATGCACACTTTCCTCCACGGGAGTAATGTCTCAAACAGTCTACGCTTTGATCGTTCCCTGGAAGACCAGTAGTGGTTTCCGATGCACAGCTGGTGGCATTCTGTAATCTGTGGACTATCAGAGTGTTGATGAAACACAGAGATTGCATCGGGAATGGAAACAACATCATGCGCAATTTCCTCCACGGGAGTAATGTCTCAAACAGTCTAGGCTTTGATCGTTCCCTGGACGACCAGTAATAGTTTCCGATGCACATCTGGTGGTATTCTGTAATCTGTTGACTATCAGATTATTGATGAAACACAGAAATTGCATCGGGACTGAATACAACAGTCACCATGCGCACCTTCAACCATGGGAGTAATGTCACGAAGAGTTTACGCTTTGATCATTCCCTGGAAGACCAGTAGTAGTTTCCGATGCACATCTGAAGGCATTCTGCAATCTGTGGACATTCAAAGTGTTGATGAAACACAGAAAATGCATCCTGATTGAATACAACAGTCACCATGCGCACTTTACTCCATGGGAGTAATGTCTCAAAGAGTTTCCGGTTTGATCGTTCCCTGGAAGACCAGTAGTAGCTTCCGATGCACATCTGGAGACATTCTGTAATCTGTGGACTATCAGAGTGTTGATGAAACACAGAAATTGCATCGGGATTGAATACAACAATCACTATGCGCACTTCCCTCCACGTTAGGTACGTCTCAAACAGTCTACGCTTTGATCGTTCCCTGGAACACCAGTAGTAGTTTCCGATGCACATCTGGAGGCATTCTGTAATCTGTGGACTATCAGAGTGTTGATGAAACACAGAAATTGCATCAGGATTGAACACAACAGTCACCATGCGCACTTTCCTCCATGGGAGTAATGTCTGAAATAGTCTACGCTTTGATCGTTCCCAGGAAGACCAGTAGTAGTTTCCGATGCACATCTGGAGGCATTCTGTAATCTGTTGAATATCAGAGTGTTGATGAAACACAGAAATTGCATCGGTATTGAATACAACAGTCACCACGTGCACTTTCCTCCATGGGAGTAATGTCTCAAACAGTCTACGCTATGATTGTTCCCTGGAAGATCAGTAGTAGTTTCCGATGCACATCTGGTGGCATTCTGTAATCTGTGGACTATCAGGGTGTTGATGAAACACAGAGATTGCATCGGGAAAGGAATCAACACTCATCATGCACACTTTCCTCCACGGGAGTAATGTCTCAAACTGTCTATGCTTTGATCGTTCCCTGGAAGACCAGTAGTAGTTTCCGATGCACAGCTGAAGGCATTCTGTAATCTGTGGCCTATCAGATTGTTGATGAAACACAGAGATTGCATCGGGAAAGGAAACAACATCATGCGCAATTTCCTCCACGGGAGTAATGTCTCAAACAGTCTACGCTTTGATCGTTCCCTGGACGACCAGTAGTAGTTTCCGATGCACATCTGCTGGTATTCTGTAATCTGTTGACTATCAGAGTATTGATGAAACACAGAAATTGCATCGGGACTGAATACAATAGTCACCAAGCGCACATTCCTCCATGGGAGTAATGTCTCAAACAGTCCACACTTTTATCGATCCCTGGAAGATCAGTAGTAGTTTTCGATGCACATCTGGTGGCATTCTGTAATCTGTGGACTATCAGAGTGTTGATGAAACACAGAGATTGCTTCGGGAAAGGAAACAACACTCATCATGCGCACTTTCCTCCACGGGAGTAATGTCTGAAACAGTCTCCGCTTTGATCGTTCCCTAGAAGACCAGTAGTAGTTTCCGATGCACATCTGGTGGCATTCTGTAATCTGTAGACTATCAGAGTGTTGATGAAACACAGAAATTGCATCGGGACTGAATACAACAGTCACCATGCGCACTTTCCTCCATGGGAGTAATATCTCTAACAGTCTACGCTTTGATCATTCAATGGACGACCAGTAGCAGTTTACGATGCACATCTGGATTCATTCCGTAATCTGTGGACTATCAGAGTGTTGATGAAACACAGAAAATGCATCGGGATTGAATACAACAGTCACCATGCGCACTTTCCTTCATGGGAGTAATGTCTCGAAGGGTTCACGGTTTGATCATTCCCTGGAAGACCAGTAGTAGTCTCCGATGCATATCTGGAGGCAATCTGTAATGTGTGGACTATCAGAGTGTTGATGAAACGCAGAAATTGCATCGGGATTCAATACAGCAGTCACCATGCGAACTTTCCTACATGGGAGTAATATCTCAAACAGTCTACGCGTTGATCGATCCCTTGAAGACCAGTAGTAGTTTCCGATGCACATCTGGAGGCAATCTGTAATCTGTGGACTATCAGAGTGTTGATGAAACACAGAAATTGCATCGGGATTGAATACAACAGTCACCATCTACACTTTCCTCCATGGGAGTAATGTCTGAAACAGACTACGCATTGATCGTTCCCTGGAAGACAGTAGTAGTTTCCGATGCACATCTTTAGGCATTCTGTAATCTGTGGACTATCTGACTGTGGATGAAACACAGAAATTGCATCGGGATTGAATACAACAGTCACCATGCTCAGTTTCCTCCATTGGAGTAATATCCAAACAGTCTACGCTTTGATCGTTGCCTGGAATACCAGTAGTAGCTTCCGATGCACATCTGGTGGCATTCCGTTATCTGTGGACTATCAGAGTGTTGATGAAACACAGATATTGCATCGGGATTGAATACAAAAGTAACCATGCGCACTTTCCTCCACGGGAGGTATGTCTCAAACAGTCTACGCTTTGATCGTTCCCTGGAAGACCAGTAGCAGCTTCCGATGCACATCTGGTGGCATTCTGTAATCTGTGGACTATCAGAGTGTTGATGACACACATAAATTGCATCGGGATTGAATACAACAGTCACCATCCGCACTTTCCTCCATGGGAGTAATGTGTGAAACAGTCTACGCTTTCATCGTTCCCTGGAAGACCAGTAGTAGTTTCCGATGGACATCTGGTGGCATTCTGTAATCTGTGGGCTAACAGAGTGTTGATGAAACACCGAAATTGCATCGGGATTGAGTACAACAGTCACCATGCGCACTTACTTCGACGGGAGTAATGTCTCAAACAAGGTACGTTTTGATCATTCCCTGGAAGACCAGTATTAGTTTCCGATGCACATCTCGTGGCATTCTGTAATCTGTTGACTATCTGAGTATTGATTAAATGCAGAATTTGCATCGGGATTGAATACAACAGTTACCATGCGCACCTTCCTCCATGAGAGTAATGTCACGAAGAGTTTACGCTTTGATCGTTCCCTAGAAGACCATTAGTAGTGTCCGATGCACATCTGGAGGCAATTTGTAATGTGTGGACTATCAGAGTGTTGATGAAACGCAGAAATTGCATCGGGATTCAATACAGCAGTCACTATGCGAACTTTCCTACATGGGAGTAATATCTCAAACAGTCTACGCATTGATCGATCCCTGGAAGACCATTAGTAGTGTCCGAAGCACATCTGGAGGCGTTCTGTAATCTGTTGAATATCAGAGTGTTGATGAAACACAGAAATTGCATCGGGATTGAATACAACAGTCACCATCCGCACTTTCTTCCATGGGAGTAATGTCTGAAACAGTCTACGCCTTTATCGTTCCCTTGAAGATCAGTAATAGTTTCCGATGCACATTTGGTGGCATTCTGTAATCTGTGGACTATCAGAGTGTTGATGAAACACAGAGATTGCATCGGGAAAGGAAACAACACTCATCATGCACACTTTCCTCCACGGGAGTAATGTCTCAAACACTCTACGCTTTGATCGTTCCCTGGAAGACCAGTAGTAGTTTCCGATGCACAGCTGGTGGCATTCTGTAATCTGTGGACTATCAGAGTGTTAATGAAACACAGAGATTGCATCGGAAAAGGAAACAACATCATGCGCAATTTCCTGCACTGGAGTAATGTCTCAAACAGTCTACGCTTTGATCGTTCCCTGGACGACCAGTAGTAGTTTCCGATGCACATCTGGTGGTATTCTGTAATCTGTTGACTATCAGAGTATTGATGAAACACAGAAATTGCATCGGGACTGAATACAATATTCACCATGCGCACATTCCTCCACGGGAGTAATGTCTCAAACAGTCTACACTTTTATCGTTCCCTGGAAGATCAGTAGTAGTTTTCGATGCACATCTGTTGGCATTCTGTAATCTGTGGACTACAGAGTGTTGATGAAACACAGAGATTGCTTCGGGAAAGGAAACAACACTCATCATCCGCACTTTCCTCCACGGGAGTACTGTCTGAAACAGTCTCCGCTTTGATCGTTCCCTGGAAGACCAGTAGTAGTTTCCAATGCACATCTGGTGGCATTCTGTAATCTGTGGACTATCAGAGTGTTGATGAAACACAGAAATTGCATCGGGACTGAATACAACAGTCACCATGCGCACTTTCCTCCATGGGAGTAATATCTCTAACAGTCTACGCTTTGATCATTCAATGGACGACCAGTAGCAGTTTCCGATGCACATCTGGATTCATCCTGTAATCTGTGGACTATCAGAGTGTTGATGAAACACAGAAAAGGCATCGGGATTGAATACAACAGTCACCATGCGCACTTTCCTTCATGGGAGTAATGTCTCGAAGAGTTCACGGTTTGATCGTCCCCTGGAAGACCAGTAGTAGTCTCCGATGCATATCTGGAGGCAATCTGTAATGTGTGGACTATCAGAGTGTTGATGAAACGCAGAAATTGCATCGGGAATCAATACAGCAGTCACCATGCGAACTTTCCTACATGGGAGTAATATCTCAAACAGTCTACGCATTGATCGATCCCTGGAAGACCAGTAGTAGTTTCCGATGCACATCTGGAGTCAATCTGTAATCTGTGGACTATCAGAGTGTTGATGAAACACAGAAATTGCATCAGGATTGAATACAACAGTCACCATCTACACTTTCCTCCATGGGAGTAATGTCTGAAACAGACTACGCATTGATCGTTCCCTGGAAGACCAGTAGTAGTTTCCGATGCACATCTTTAGGCATTCTGTAATCTGTGGACTATCTGACTGTGGATGAAACACAGAAATTGCATCGGGATTGAATACAACAGTCACCATGCTCAGTTTCCTCCATTGGAGTAATGTCTAAACAGTCTACGCTTTGATCGTTGCCTGGAATACCAGTAGTAGCTTCCAATGCACATCTGGTGGCATTCCGTTATCTGTGGACTATCAGAGTGTTGACGAAACACAGAAATTGCATCGGGATTGAATACAAAAGTCACCATGCACACTTTCCTCCACGGGAGGTATGTCTCAAACAGTCTACGCTTTGATCGTTCCCTGGAAGACCAGTAGCAGCTTCCGATGCACATCTGGTGGCATTCTGTAATCTGTGGACTATCAGAGTGTTGATGAAACACATAAATTGCATCGGGATTGAATACAACAGTCACCATCCGCACTTTCCTCCATGGGAGTAATGTCTGAGACAGTCTACGCTTTCATCGTTCCCTGGAAGACCAGTAGTAGCTTCCGATGGACATCTGGTGGCATTCTGTAATCTGTGGACTAACAGAGTGTTGATGAAACACCGAAATTGCATCGGGATTGAGTACAACAGTCACCATGCGCACTTTCTTCCACGGGAGTAATGTCTCAAACAAGCTACGCTTTAATCATTCCCTGGAAGACCAGTATTAGTTTCCGATGCACATCTGGTGGCATTCTGTAATCTGTTGACTATCTGCGTATTGATTAAACACAGAAATTGCATCGGGATTGAATACAACAGATACCATGCGCACCTTCCTCCATGGGAGTAATGTCACAAAGAGTTTACGCTTTGATCGTTCCCTGGAAGACCATTAGTAGTGTCCGATGCACATCTGGTGGCATTCTGTAATCTGTGGACTATCAGAGTGTTGATGAAACACAGAAATTGCATCGGGATTGAATACAACAGTCACCATCCGCACTTTCCTCCATGGGAGTAATGTCTGAAACAGTCTACGCTTTGATCGTTCCCTGGACGACCAGAAGTAGTTTCCGATGTACATCTGGTGGCATTCTGTAATCTTTTGAGTATCAGAGTGTTGATGAAGCACAGACATTGCATCGGGATTGAATACATCAGTCACCATGCGCACTTTCCTCCACGGGATGTATGTGTCAATTAGTCTACGCTTTGATCTTTCATTGGAAGACCAGTAGTAGCTTCCGATGCACATCTGGTGGCATTCTGTAATCTGTGGACTGTCAGAGTGTTGATAAAACACAGAATTAGCGTCGGTATTGAATACATCAGTCACCATCCCCACTTTCCTCCAAGGGAGTAATGTCTGAAACAGTCTACGCTTTAATCGTCCTCTGGAAGACCAGTAATAGTTTTCGATGCACATCTGGTGGCATTCTGTAATCTGTGGACTATCAGAGTTTGATGAAATACAGAAATTACATCAGGATTGAATACAACAGTCACCATGCGCACTTTCTCCCATGGGAGTAATGTCTCACAGAGTTTACGCTTTGATCGTTCCCAGGTAGACCACTAGTAGTTTCCGATGCACATCTGGAGGCATTCTGTAATCTGTATACTATCAAAGTGTTGATGAAAAACAGACATTGCATCGGCATTGAATACAACACTCATCATGCGCACTTTCCTCCACGGGAGTAATGTCTGAAACAGTCTACGCTTTGATCGTTCCCTGGAAAAGCAGTAGTAGTTCCCGATGCACATCTAGAGGCATTCTGTAATCTGTGGACCTTCAAAGTGTTGATGAAACACAGAAAAAGCAACGGGATTGAATACAACAGTCACCATGCGAACTTTCCTCCACGGGAGTAATGTCTCAAACAGTCTACGCTTTGATCGTTCCCTGGAAGACCAGTAGTAGTTTCCGATGCACATCTGGAGGCATTCTGTAATCTGTTTACTATTAGAGTGTTGATAAAACACCGAAAATGCATCGGGATTCAATACAACAGTCACCATGCGCACTTTCCTCCATGGGAGTAATGTCTCAAACAGTCTACGCTTTGATCGTTCCCTGGAAGACCTGTAGTAGTTTCCGATGCACATCGGGAGGCACTCTTTAATCTGTGGACTATCAGACTGTTGATGAAACACAGAAATTGCATCGTGATTGAATACGACAGTCACCATGCGCACTCTCCTCCACGGGAGTAATATCTCTAACAGTCTACGCTTTGATCATTCCCTGGAAGACCAGTAGTAGTTTCCGATGCACATCTGGAGACATTCTGTAATCTGTGGACTATCAGAGTGTTGATGAAACACAGAAAATGCATCGGGATTGAATACAACAGTCACCATGTACACTTTCCTCCACGGGAGGTATGTCTCACGCTGTCTAAACTTCGATCGTGGCCTGGAAAACCAGTAGTAGCTTCCGATGCACATCTGGAGGCATTCTGTAATCTGTGGACTATCAGAGTGTTGATGAAACACAGAAAATGCATCGGGTTTGAATACAACAGTCACCATCTACACTTTCCTCCTTGGGAGTAATGTCTCAAACAGTCTACGCATTGAACGATACCTGGAAGACCAGTAGTAGTTTCCGATGCACATCTGGAGGCAACCTGTAATCTGTGGACTATCAGAGTGTTGATGAAACACAGAAATTGCATCGGGATTGAATACAACAGTCAGCATCTACACTTTCCTCCATGGGAGTAATGTCTGAAACAGACTACGCATTGATCCTTCCCTGGAAGACCAGTGGTAGTTTCCGATTCACATTTGGAGGCACTCTGTAATCTGTGGACTATCAGAGTGTTGATGAAACACCGAAATTGCATCGGGATTGAGTACAACAGTCACCATGCGCACTTTCTTCCACGGGAGTAATGTCTCAAACAAGCTACGCATTAATCATTCCCTGGAAGACCAGTATTAGTTTCCGATGCACATCTGGTGGCATTCTGTAATCTGTTGACTATCAGAGTATTGATTAAACACAGAAATTGCTTCGGGATTGAATACAACAGATACCATGCGCACCTTCCTCCATGGGAGTAATGTCACAAAGAGTTTACGCTTTGATCGTTACGTGGAAGACCATTAGTAGTGTCCGATGCACATCTGCTGGCATTCTGTAATCTGTGGACTATCAGAGTGTTGATGAAACACAGAAATTGCATCGGGATTGAATACAACAGTCACCATCCGCACTTTACTCAATGGGAGTAATGTCTGCAACAGTCTACGCTTTGATCGTTCCCTGGACGACCAGAAGTAGTTTCCGATGTACATCTGGTGGCATTCTGTAATCTTTTGAGTATCAGAGTGTTGATGAAACACAGAAATTGCATCGGGATTGAATACATCAGTCACCATGCGCACTTTCCTCCACGGGAGGTATGTCTCAATAAGTCTACGCTTTGATCGATCATTGGAAGACCAATAGTAGCTTCCGATGCACATCTGGTGGCATTCTGTAATCTGTGGACTGTCAGAGTGTTGATGAAACACAGACATTGCATCGGCATTGAATACAACAGTCACCATGTGCACTTTCCTCCACGGGAGGTATGTCTCACACAGTTTAAACTTCGATCGTGGCCTGGAAAAACAGTAGTAGCTTCCGATGCACATCTGGAGGCATTCTGTAATCTGTGGACCTTCAAAGTGTTGATGAAACACAGAAAATGCAACGGGATTGAATACAACAGTCACCATGCGAACTTTCCTCCGCGGGAGTAATGTCTCAAACAGTCTACGCTTTGATCGTTCCCTGGAAGACCAGTAGTAGTTTCCGATGCACATCTGGATTCATTCTGTAATCTGTTTACTATCAGAGTGTTGATAAAACACCGAAAATGCATCGGGATTCAATACAACAGTCACCATGCGCACTTTCCTCCATGGGAGTAATGTCTCAAACAGTCTACGCTTTGATCGTTCCCTGGAAGACCTGTAGTAGTTTCCGATGCACATCGGGAGGCACTCTTTAATCTGTGACTATCAGACTGTTGATGAAACACAGAAAATGCATCGGGATTGAATACAACAGTCACCATGCGCACTTTCCTTCATGGGAGTAATGTCTCAAAGAGTTCACGGTTTGATCGTTAAATGGAAGACCAGTAGTAGTCTCCGATGCAAATCTGGAGGCATTCTGTAATCTGTGGACTATCAGAGTGTTGATGAAACGTAGAAATTGCATCGGGATTGAATACAACAGTCACCATCTACACTTTCCTCCATGGGAGTAATGTCTCAAACAGTCTACGCATTGATCGATACCTGGTAGACCAGTAGTAGTTTCCGATGCACATCTGGAGGCAATCTGTAATCTGTGGACTACCAGAGTGTTGATGAAACACAGAAATTGCATCGGGAATGAATACAACAGTCACCATCTACACTTTCCTCCATGGGAGTAATGTCTGAAGCAGACTACGCATTGATCCTTCCCTGGAAGACCAGTAGTAGTTTCCGATTCACATGTGGAGTCACTCTGTAATCTGTGGACTATCAGAGTGTTGATGAAACACAGATATTGCATTGGGATTGTATACAACAGTCACGATGCTTACCTTCCTCCATGGGAGTATTGTCTCAAACAGTCTATGCTTTGATCGTTGCCTGGAAGACCAGTAGTAGTTTCCGATGCACATCTGGAGGCATTCTGTAATCTGTGGACTATCTGACTGTTGATGAAACACAGAAATTGCATCGGGAATGAATACAACAGTCACCATGCTCATTTTCCTCCATAGAAATAATGTCTAAACAGTCTACGCTTTGATCTTTGCCTGGAATACCAGTAGTAGCTTCCGATGCACATCTGGTGGCATTCCGTTATCTGTGGACTAACAGAGTGTTGATGAAACACAGAAATTGCATCGGGATTGAATACAACAATCACCATGCACACTTTCCTCCACGGGAGGTATGTCTCAAACAGTGTATGCTTTGATCGTTCCCTGGAAGACCAGTAGTAGCTTCCGACGCACATCTGGTGGCATTCTGTAATCTGTGGACTATCAGAGTGTTGATGAAACACAGATATTGCATCGGGATTGAATACAACAGTCACCATCCGCACTTTCCTCCATGGGAGTAAAGTCTGAAACTGTCTACGCTTTGATCGTTCCCTGGAAGACCAGTAGAAGCTTCCGATGGACATCTGGTGGCATTCTGTAATCTGTGGACTAACAGAGTGTTGATGAAACACCGAAATTGCATCGGGATTGAGTACAACAGTCACCATGCGCACTTTCTTCCACGGGAGTAATGTCTTAAACAAGCTACGCTTTGATCATTCCCTGGAAGAACAGTATTAGTTTCCGATGCACATCTGGTGGCATTCTGTAATCTGTTGACTATCACAGTATTGATTAAACACAGAAATTGCATCGGGATTGAATACAACAGTTACCATGCGCACCTTCCTCCATGGGAGTAATGTCACAAAGAGTTTACGCTTTGATCGTTCCCTGGAAGACCATTAGTAGTGTCCGATGCACATCTGGTGGCATTCTGTAATATGTGGACTATCAGAGTGTTGATGAAACACAGAAATTGCATCAGGATTGAATACAACAGACACCATGCGCACTTTCCTCCATGGGAGTAATGTCTGAAACAGTCTACGTTTTGATCGTTCCCTGGACGACCAGAAGTAGTTTCCGATGTACATCTGGTGGCAATCTGTAATCTTCTGAGTATCAGAGTGTTGATGACACACAGAAATTGCATCGGGATTGAATACAACAGTCACCATGCGCACTTTCCTCCATGGGAGTAATGTCACAAAGAGTTTACGCTTTGATCGTTCCCTGGAAGACCATTAGTAGTGTCCGATGCACATCTGGTGGCATTCTGTAATATGTGGACTATCAGAGTGTTGATGAAACACAGAATTAGCGTCGGGATTGAATACAACAGTCACCATCCCCACTTTCCTCCATGGGAGTAATGTCTGAAACAGTCTACGCTTTAATCGTCCCCTGGAAGACCAGTAATAGTTTCCGATGCACATCTGGTGGCATTCTGTAATCTGTAGACTATCAGAGTGTTGATGAAACACAGAAATTACATCAGGATTGAATACAACAATCACCATGCGCACTTTCCTCCATGGGAGTAATGTCTCAAGCAGTCTACGCTTTGATCGTTCCCTGGAAGACCAGTAGTAGTTTTCTATGCACATCTATAGGCATTCTGTAATCTGTTTACTATCAGAGTGTTCATAAAACACCGAAAATGCATCAGGATTGAATACAACAGTCACCATGCGCACTTTCCTCCATGTGAGTAATGTCTCAAACAGTCTACGCTTTGATCGTTCCCTGGAAGACCTGTAGTAGTTTCCGATGCACATCGCGAGGCACTCTGTAATCTGCGGACTATCAGACTGTTGATGAAACACAGAAATTGCATCGGGATTGAATACAACAGTCACCATGCGCACTTTACTCCACGGGAGTAATATCTCTAACAGTCTACGCTTTGATCATTCCCTGGGAGACCAGTAGTAGTTTCCGATGCACATCTGGAGGCAATCTGTAATCTGTTGACCTTCAAAGTGTTGATGAAACACAGAAATTGCATCGGGGTTGTATACAACAGTCACGATGCTTACCTTCCTCCATGTTAGTAATGTCTAAAAACAGTCTACGCTTTCATCGTTGCCTGGAAGACCAGTAGTAGTTTCCGATGCACATCTGGAGGCATTCTGTAATCTGTATACTATCAAAGTGTTGATGAAACAGAGACATTGCATCGGCATTGAATACAACAGTCACCATGTGCACTTTCCTCCACGGGAGGTATGTCTCACACAGTCTAAACTTCGATCGCGGCCTGGAAAACCAGTAGTAGCTTCCGATGCACATCTGGTGGCAGTCTGTAATCTGTGGACCTTCAAAGAGTTGATGAAACACAGAAAATGCATCGGGATTGAATATAACAGTCACCATGCGAACTTTCCGCCCCGGGAGTAATGTCTCAAACAGTCTACGCTTTGATCGTTCCCTGGAAGACCAGTAGTAGTTTCCGATGCACATCTGCAGGCATTCTGTAAACTGTTTACTATCAGAGTGTTGATAAAACACCGAAAATGCATCGGGATTGAATACAACAGTCACCATGCGCACTTTCCTCCATGGGAGTAATGTCTCAAACAGTCTACGCTTTGATCGTTCCTTGGAAGACCTGTAGTAGTTTCCGATGCACATTGGGTGGCACTCTGTAATCTGTGGACTATCAGACTGTTGATGAAACACAGAAATTGCATCGGGATTGAATACAACACTTACCATGCGCACTTTCCTCCACGGGAGTAATATCTCTAACAGTCTACGCTTTGATCATTCCCTGTAAGACCAGTAGTAGTTTCCGATGCACATCTGAAGACATTCTGTAATCTGTGGACTATCAGAGTGTTGATGAAACACAGAAAATGCATCGGGATTGAATACAACAGTCACCATGCGCCCTTTCCTCCACGGGAGTAATATCTCTAACAGTCTACGCTTTGATCATTCCCTGGACGACCAGTAGTAGTTTCCGAAGCACAGCTGGTGTCATTCTGTGATCTGTGGACTATCAGGGAGTTGATGAAACACAGAGTTTGCATCGGGAAAGGAAACAACACTCATCATGCGCACTTTCCTCCACGGGAGTAATGTCTCAAACAGTCTACGCTTTGATCGTTCCCTAAACGACCAGCAGTAGTTTCCGATTCACATCTGGTGGCATTCTGTAATCTGTTGTCTATCAGAGTGTTGATGAAACACAGAAATTGCATCTGGGTTGAATACAATAGTCAGCATGCGCACTTTCCACCACGGGAGTAATGTCTCAAACAGTCTACACTTTTATCGTTCCCTGGAAGATCAGTAGTAGTTTCGATGCACATCTGATGGCATTCTGTAATTTGTGGACTATCAGAGTGTTGATGAAACACAGAGACTGCATCGGGAAAGGAAACAACATTCATCTTGCGCACTTTCCTCCACAGGAGTAATGTCTCAAACATTCTACACTTTTATCGTTCCCTGGAAGATCAGTAGTAGTTTTCGATGCACATCTGGCTGCATTCTGTAGTCTGTGGACTATCAGAGTGTTGATGAAACACAGAGATTGCATCGGGAAAGGAAACAACACTCATCATGCGCACTTTCCTCCACGGGAGTAATGTCTGAAACAGTCTACGCTTTGATCTTTCCCTGGAAAAGCAGTAGTAGTTCCCGATGCACATCTGGTGGCATTCTGTAATCTGTGGACTATCAGAGTGTTGATGAAACACAGAAATTGCATCGATTGAATACAACAGTCACCATGCGCACTTTCCTCCATGGGAGTAATATTTCTAACAGTCTACGCTTTGATCATTCAATGGAAGACCAGTAGTAGACTCCGATGCACATCTGGAGGCATTCTGTAATCTGTAGACTATCAGAGTGTTGATGAAACACAGAAAATGCATCGGGATTGAATACAACATTCACCATGCGCACTTTCCTCCATGGGAGTAATGTCTCACAGAGTTCACAGTTTGATCGTTCCCTGAAAGACCAGTAGTAGTCTCCGATGCAAATCTGGAGGCATTCTGTAATCTGTGGACTATCAGAGTGTTGATGAAACGCAGAAATTGCATCGGGATTCAATACAGCAGTCACCATGCGAACTTTCCTCCATGGGAGTTATGTCTCAAACAGTCTACGCATTGATCGATCCCTGGAAGACCAGTAGTAGTTTCCGATGCACAACTGGAGGCAATCTGTAATCTGTGGACTATCAGAGTGTTGATGAAACACAGAAATTGCATCGGGATTGAATACAACAGTCACCATGCTCAGTTTTCTCCATGGGAGTAATGTCTAAACCGTCTACGCTTTGATCGTTGCCTGGAAGACCAGTAGTAGCTTCCGATGCACATCTGGTGGCATTCCGTAATCTGTGGACTATCAGAGTGTTGATGAAACACAGAAAATGCATCGGGATTGAATACAACAGTCACCAAGCGCACTTTCCTCCACGGGACGTATGTCTCAAACAGTCTACGCTTTGATCGTTCCCTGGAAGACCAGTAGTAGCTTCCGATGGACATCTGGTGGCATTCTGTAATCTGTGGACTAACAGAGTGTTGATGAAACACCGAAATTGCATCGGGATTGAGTACAACAGTCACCATGCGCACTTTCTTCCACGGGAGTAATGGCTCAAACAAGCTACGCTTTGATCATTCCCTGGAAGACCAGTATTACTTTCCGATGCACATCTGGTGGCATTCTGTAATCTGTTGACTATCAGAGTATTGATTAAACACAGAAATAGCATCGGGATTGAATACAACAGTCACCATGCGCACCTTCCTCCATGGGAGTAATGTCACAAAGAGTTTACCCTTCGATCGTTCCTTGAAGACCAGTGGTAGATTCCGATGCACATCTGGAGGCATTCTGTAATCTGTGGACCTTCAAAGTGTTGATGAAACACAGAAAATGTATCGGGATTGAATACAACAGTCACCAAACGCACTTTCCTACATGGGAGTAATGTCTCAAAGAGTTTACGCTTTGATCGTTCCCTGGAAGACCAGTAGTAGTTTCCGATGCACATCTGGAGACATTCTGTAATCTGTGGACTATCAGAGTGTTGATGAAACACAGAAATTGCATCGGGATTGAATACATCAATCACTATGCGAACTTACCTCCACGGGAGGTATGTCTCAAACAGTCTACGATTTCATCGTTCCCTGGAAGACCAGTAGTAGTTTCCGATGCACATCTGGTGGCAGTCTGTAATCTGTGGACCTTCAAAGAGTTGATGAAACACATAAAATGCATCGGGATTGAATACAACAGTCACCATGCGAACTTTCCGCCCCGGGAGTAATGTCTCAAACAGTCTACGCTTTGATCGTTCCCTGGAAGACCAGTAGTGGTTTCCGATGCACATCTGGAGGCATTCTGTAATCTGTTAACTATCAGAGTGTTGATAAAACACCGAAAATGCATCGGGATTGAATACAACAGTCACCATGCGCACTTTCCTCCGTGGGAGTAATGTCTCAAAGAGTTTACGCTTTGATCGTTCCCTGGAAGACCAGTAGTAGTTTCCGATGCACATCTGGAAACATTCTGTATTCTGTGGACTATCAGAGTGTTGATGAAACACAGAAATTGCATCGGGATTGGATACAACAATCACTATGCGCACTTCCCTCCACGTTAGGTATGTCTCAAACAGTCTACGCTTTGATCGTTAACTGGAAGACCAGTAGTAGTTTCCGATGCACATCTGTGGCATTCTGTAATCTGTGGACTATCAGAGTGTTGATGAACCACAGAAATTGCATCAGGATTGAATACAACAGTCACCATGCACACTTTCCAACATGGGAGTAATGTCTGAAACAGTCTACGCTTTGATCGTTCCCTGGACGACCAGTAGTAGTTTCCGAAGCACAGCTGGTGTCATTCTGTGATCTGTGGACTATCAGGGAGTTGATGAAACACAGAGTTTGCATCGGGAAAGGAAACAACACTCATCATGCGCACTTTCCTCCACGGGAGTAATGTCTCAAACAGTCTACGCTTTGATCGTTCCCTAAACGACCAGCAGTAGTTTCCGATTCACATCTGGTGGCATTCTGTAATCTGTTGTCTATCAGAGTGTTGATGAAACACAGAAATTGCATCGGGGTTGAATACAATAGTCAGCATGCGCACTTTCCACCACGGGAGTAATGTCTCAAACATTCTACACTTTTATCGTTCCCTGGAAGATCAGTAGTAGTTTCGATGCACATCTGATGGCATTCTGTAATTTGTGGACTATCAGAGTGTTGATGAAACACAGAGACTGCATCGGGAAAGGAAACAACATTCATCTTGCGCACTTTCCTCCACAGGAGTAATGTCTCAAACATTCTACACCTTTATCGTTCCCTGGAAGATCAGTAGTAGTTTTCGATGCACATCTGGCTGCATTCTGTAGTCTGTGGACTATCAGAGTGTTGATGTAACACAGAGATTGCATCGGGAAAGGAAAAAACACTCATCATGCGCACTTTCCTCCATGGGAGTAATGTCTGAAACAGTCTACGCTTTGATCGTTCCCTGGAAAAGCAGTAGTAGTTCCCGATGCACATCTGGTGGCATTCTGTAATCTGTGGACTATCAGAGTGTTGATGAAACACAGAAATTGCATCGATTGAATACAACAGTCACCATGCGCACTTTCCTCCATGGGAGTAATATTTCTAACAGTCTACGCTTTGATCATTCAATGGAAGACCAGTAGTAGACTCCGATGCACATCTGGAGGCATTCTGTAATCTGTAGACTATCAGAGTGTTGATGAAACCCAGAAAATGCATCGGGATTGAATACAACATTCACCATGCGCACTTTCCTCCATGGGAGTAATGTCTCACAGAGTTCACAGTTTGATCGTTCCCTGAAAGACCAGTAGTAGTCTCCGATGCAAATCTGGAGGCATTCTGTAATCTGTGGACTATCAGAGTGTTGATGAAACGCAGAAATTGCATCGGGATTCAATACAGCAGTCACCATGCGAACTTTCCTCCATGGGAGTTATGTCTCAAACAGTCTACGCATTGATCGATCCCTCGAAGACCAGTAGTAGTTTCCGATGCACATCTGGTGGCATTCCGTAATCTGTGGACTATCAGAGAGTTGATGAAACACAGAAAATGCATCGGGATTGAATACAACAGTCACCATGCGCAATTTCCTCCACGGGACGTATGTCTCAAACAGTCTACGCTTTGATCGTTCCCTGGAAGACCAGTAGTAGCTTCCGATGGACATCTGGTGGCATTCTGTAATCTGTGGACTAACAGAGTATTGATTAAACACAGAAATTGCATCGGGATTGAATACAACAGTCACCATGCGCACCTTCCTCCATGGGAGTAATGTCACAAAGAGTTTACCCTTCGATCGTTCCTTGAAGAATAGTGGTAGATTCCGATGCACATCTGGAGGCATTCTGTAATCTGTGGACCTTCAAAGTGTTGATGAAACACAGAAAATGTATCGGGATTGAATACAACAGTCACCAAACGCACTTTCTTACATGGGAGTAATGTCTCAAAGAGTTTACGCTTTGATCGTTCCCTGGAAGACCAGTAGTAGTTTCCGATGCACATCTGGAGACATTCTGTAATCTGTGGACTATCAGAGTGTTGATGAAACACAGAAATTGCATCGGGATTCAATACAACAGTCACCATGCGAACTTTCCGCCATGGGAGTAATGTCTGAAACAGTCTACGCTTTGATCGTTGCCTGGAAGACCCTTAGTAGTTTCCGATGCACATCTGGTGGCATTCTGTAATCTGTGGACTATCAGGGTGTTGGTGAAACACAGAGATTGCATCGGGAAAGGAAACAACACTCATAATGCGCACTTTCCTCGACGGGAGTAATGTCTCAAACAGTCTACGCTTTGATCGTCCGTGGACGACCAGTAGTAGTTTCCGATGCACATCTGGTAGCATTCTGTAATCTGTGGACTATCAGAGTTTTGATGAAACACAGAGATTGCATCGGGAAAGGAAACAACACTCATCATGCGCACTTTCCTTTACGGGAGTAATGTCTCAAAGAGTCTACGCTTTGATCGTTCCCTAGAAGACCAGTAGTAGTTTCCGATGCTCATCTTGTGGCATTCTGTAATCTGTGGACTATCAGAGTGTTGATGAAACACAGAAAATGCATCGGGATTGAATACAACAGTCACCATGCGCTCTTTCCTCCATGGGAGTAATATCTCTAACAGTCCACGCTTTGATCATTCCCTGGAAGACCAGTAGTGATTTCCGATGCACATCTGGAGGCCTTCTGTAATCTGTGGACTATCAGAGTGTTGATGAAAGACAGAAATTGCATCGGGATTCAATACAACAGTCACCCTGCGAACATTCCTCCATGGGAGTAATGTCTCAAACAGTCTACGCATTGATCGATCCCTGGAAAGCCAGTAGTAGTTTCAATGCACATCTGGATGCAATCTGTAATCTGTGGACTATCAGAGTGTTGATGAAACACAGACATGGAATCGGGATTGAATAAAACAGTCACCATCCACACTTTTATCCATGGGAGTAATGTCTGAAACTGTCTCCGCTTTGATCGTTCCCTGGAAGACCAGTAGTAGTTTCCGATGCACATCTGGTGGCATTCTGTAATCTGTGGACTATCAGAGTGTTGATGAAACACAGATATTGCATCTGGATTGTATACAACGGTCACGATGCTTACCTTCCTCCATGGGAGTAATGTCTCAAAGGGTCTACGCATTCATCGTTGCCTGGAAGACCAGTAGTTGTTTCCGATGCACATCTGCAGGCAATCTGTAATCTGTGGACTATCAGACTGTTGATGAAACACAGAAATTGCATTGGGATTGAATACAACGGTCACCATGCGCACTTTCCTCCACGGGAGGTATGTCTCAAACAGTCTACGCTTTGATCGTTCCCTGGAAGACCAGTAGTAGCTTCCTACGCACATCTGGTGGCATTCTGTAATCTGTGGACTATCAGAGTGTTGATGAAACGCAGACATTGCGTCGGCATTGAATACAACAGACACCATCTGCACTTTCCTCCATGGGAGGTATGTCTCACACAGTCTAAACTTCGATCGTGGCCTGGAAAACGAGTAGTAGCCTCCGATGCACATCTGGAGGTAGTCTGTAATCTGTGGACCTTCAAAGAGTTGATGAAACACAGAAAATGCATCGGGATTGAATACAACAGTCACAATGCGAACATTCCGCCCCGGGAGTAATGTCTCAAACAGTCTACGCTTTGATCGTTAACTGGAAGACCAGTAGTAGTTTCCGATGCACATCTGTGGCATTCTGTAATCTGTGGACTATCAGAGTGTTGATGAAACACAGAAATTGCATCGGGATTGAATACAACAGTCACCATGCGCACTTTTCTCCATGGGAGTAATATTTCTAGCAGTCTACGCTTTGATCATTCAATGGAAGACCAGTAGTAGTCTCCGATGCACATCTGGAGGCATTCTGTAATCTGTAGACTATCAGAGTGTTGATGAAACACAGAAAATGCATCGGGATTGAATACAACATTCACCATGCGCACTTTCCTCCATGGGAGTAATGTCTCACAGAGTTCACAGTTTGATCGTTCCCTGGAAGACCAGTAGTAGTTTCCGATGCACATCTGGAGGCAATCTGTAATCTGTGGACTATCAGAGTGTTGATGAAACACAGAAATTGCATCGGGATTGAATACAACAGTCACCATCTACACTTTCCTCCATGGGAGTAATGTCTGAAACAGACTACGCATTGATCATTCCCTGGAAGACCAGTAGTAGTTTCCGATGCACATCTGGAGACACTCTGTAACCTGTGGACTATCAGAGTGTTGATGAAACACAGAAATTGCATTGGGATTGTATACAACAGTCACGATGCTTACCTTCCTCCATGGGAGTAATGTCTCAAACAGTCTACGCTTTGATCGTTGCCTGGAAGACCAGTAGTAGTTTCCGATGCACATGTGGAGGCATTCTGTAATCTGTGGACTATCTGACTGTTGAGGAAACACAGAAATTGCATCGAGATTGAATACAACAGTCACCATGCTCAGTTTCCTCCATGGGAGTAATGTCTAAACAGTCTACGCTTTGATCGTTGCCTGTAAGACCAGTAGTAGCTTCCGATGCACATCTGGTGGCATTCCGTAATCTGTGGACTATCAGAGTGTTGATGAAACACAGAAAATGCATCGGGATTGAATACAACAGTCACCATGCGCACTTTCCTCCACGGGACGTATGTCTCAAACAGTCTACGCTTTGATCGTTCCCTGGAAGACCAGTAGTAGCTTCCGATGGACATCTGGTGGCATTCTGTAATCTGTTGACTATCAGAGTATTGATTAAACACAGAAACTGCATCGGGATTGAATACAACTGTCACCATGCGCACCTTCCTCCATGGGAGTAATGTCACAAAGAGTTTACCCTTTGATCGTTCCCTGGAAGACCAGTAGTAGATTCCGATGCACATCTGGAGGCATTCTGTAATCTGTGGACCTTCAAAGTGTTGATGAAACACAGAAAATGTATCGGGATTGAATACAACAGTCACCAAACGCACTTTCCTACATGGGAGTAATTTCTCAAAGAGTTTACGCTTTGATCATTCCTTGGAAGACCAGTAGTAGAGTCCGATGCACATCTGGAGACATTCTGTAATCTGTGGACTATCAGAGTGTTGATGAAGCACAGAAATTGCATCGGGATTGAATACAACAATCACTATGCGAACTTACCTCCACGAGAGGTATGTCTCAAACAGTCTACGTTTTCATCGTTCCCTGGAAGACCAGTAGTAGTTTCCGATGCACATCTGGAGGCATTCTGCAATCTGTGGACTATCAGAGTGTTGATGAAACACAGAAATTGCATCGGGATTCAATACAACAGTCACCATGCGAACTTTCCGCCATGGGAGTAATGTCTCAAACAGTCTACGCATTGATCGATCCCTGGAAGACCAGTAGTACTTTCCGATCCACATCTGGAGGCAATCTGTAATGGCTTGACATTCAAAGTGTTGATGAAACACAGAAATTGCATCGGGATTGTATACAACAGTCACGATGCTTACCTTCCTCCATGTTAGTAATGTCTGAAACAGTCTACGCTTTGATCGTTGCCTGGAAGACCCTTAGTAGTTTCCGATGCACATCTGGTGGCATTCTGTAATCTGTGGAATATCAGGGTGTTGGTGAAACACAGAGATTGCATCGGGAAAGGAAACAACACTCATCATGCGCACTTTCCTCGACGGGAGTAATGTCTCAAACAGTCTCCGCTTTGATCGTTCCCTGGACGACCAGTAGTAGTTTCCGATGCACATCTGGCGGCATTCTGTAATCTGTGGACTATCAGAGTTTTGATGAAACACAGAGATTGCATCGGGAAAGTAAACAACACTCATCATGCGCACTTTCCTTTACGGGAGTAATGTCTCAAACAGTCTACCCTTTGATCGTTCCCTGGAAGACCAGTAGTAGTTTCCGATGCTCATCTTGTGGCATTCTGTAATCTGTGGACTATCAGAGTGTTGATGAAACACAGAAATTGCATCGGGATTGAATACAACAGTCACCATGCGCTCTTTCCTCCATGGGAGTAATATCTCTAACAGTCTACGCTTTGATCATTCAATGGAAGACCAGTAGTGATTTCCGATGCACATCTGGAGGCCTTCTGTAATCTGTGGACTATCAGAGTGTTGATGAAACACAGAAAATGCATCGGGATTGAATACAACAGTCACCATGTGCACATTCCTCCACGTGAGGTATGTCTCACACAGTCTACACTTTGATCGTTCCCTGGAAAACCAGTAGTAGCCTCCGATGCACATCTGGTGGAATTCTGTAATCTGTGGACTATCAGAGGGTTGATGAAACACAGAAATTGCATCGGGATTGAATACAACAGTCACCATGCCCACTTTCCTCCACGGGAGTAATGTCTCAAACAGTCTAAGTTTTGATCGATCCCTGGAAGACCAGTAGTATCTTCCGACGCACATCTGGTGGCATTCTGTAATCATTTGACTATCAGAGTGTTGATGAAACACAGATATTGCATCGGGATTGATTACAACAGTCACCATGAACACCTTCCTCCATGGGAGTAATGTCTCAAAGAGTTTACGCTTTAATCGTTCCCTGGAAGACCAGTAGCAGTTTCCGATGCACATCTGGTGGCATTCTGTAATCATTTGACTATCAGAGTGTTGATGAAACCCAGAAACTGCGTCGGGATGAAATACAACAGTCACCATCCGCACTTACCTCCATGGGAGTAATGTCTGAAACAGTCTACGCATTGATCGTCCCCTGGAAGACCAGTAGTAGTTTCCGATGCACATCTGGTTGCATTCTGTAAACTGTGGACTATCAGAGTGTTGATGAAACACAGATATTGCATCGGGATTGAATACAACAGTCACCATGCGAACTTTCCTCCACGGGAGTAATGTCTCAAACAGTCTACGCTTTGATCGTTCCCTGGAAGACCAGTAGTAGTTTCCGAGGCACATCTGGACGCATTCTGTAATCTGTTTAGTATCAGAGTGTTGATAAAACACCGAAAATGCATCGGGATTGAATACAACAGTCACCATGCGCACTTTCCTCCATGGGAGTAATGTCTCAAACAGTCTACGCTTAGATGGTTCCCTGGAAGACCTGTAGTAGTTTCCGATGAACATCGGGAGGCACTCTGTAATCTGTGGACTATCAGACTGTTGATGAAACACAGAGATTGCATCGGGATTGAATACAACAGTCACCATGCGCACTTTACTCCACGGCAGTAATATCTCTAACAGTCTACGCTTTGATCATTCCCTGGAAGACCAGTAGTTGCATCCGATGCACATCTGGAGACATTCTGTAATCTGTGGACTATCAGAGTGTTGATGAAACACAGAAAATGCATCAGGATTGAATACAACAGTCACCATGCGCACTTTCCTCCATGGGAGTAATGTCTCAAACAGTCTACGCTTTGATCGTTCCCTGGACGACCAGTAGTAGTTTCCGAAGCACAGCTGGTGGCATTCTGTAATCTGTGGACTATCAGAAAGTTGATGAAACACAGAGTTTGCATCGGGAAAGGAAACAACACTCATCATGCGCACTTTCCTTCACGGGAGTAATGCCTCAAACAGTCTAGGCTTTGAACGTTCCCTGGACGACCAGTAGTAGTTTTCGATGCACATGTGGTGGCATTCTGTAATCTGTTGACTATCAGAGTGGTGATGAAACACAGAAATTGCATCGGGATTGAATACAACAGTCACCACGTGCACTATCCTCCACGGGGTTAATGTCTCAGACAGTCTACGCTATGATCGTTCCCTGAAAGATCAGTAGTAGTTTCCGATGCACATCTGGTGGCATTCTGGAATCTGTGGACAATCAGAGTGTTTATGAAACACAGAGATTGCATCGGGAAAGGAAACAACACTCATCATGCGCACTTTCCTCCACGGGACAAATGTCTCAAACAGTCTACGCTTTGATCGTTCCCTGGACGACCAGTAGTAGTTTCCGATGCACATCTGGTGGCATTCTGTAATCTGTTGACTATCAGAGTGTTGATGAAACACAGAAATTGCATCGGGATTGAATACAATAGTCACCATGCGCACTTTCCTCCACGGGAGTAATGTCTCAAATAGTCTACACTTTTATCGTACCCTGGAAGATCAGTAGTAGTTTACGATGCACATCTGGTGGCATTCTGTAATCTTTGGACTATCAGAGTGTTGATGAAACGCAGAAATTGCATCGGGATTCAATACAGCAGTCACCATGCGAACTTTCCTCCATGGTAGTAATGTCTCAAACAGTCTACGCATTGATCGATCCCTGGAAGACCAGTAGTAGTTTCCGATGCACATCTGGAGGCAATCTGTAATCTGTGGACTATCAGAGTGTTGATGACACACAGAAATTGCATCGGGATTGAATACAACAGTCACCATCTACACTTTCCTCCGTGGGGGTAATGTCTGAAACAGACTACGCATTGATCGTTCCCTGGAAGACCAGTAGTAGTTTCCGATGCACATCTGGAGGCACTCTGTAATCTGTGGACTATCAGAGTGTTGATGAAACACAGAAATTGCATTGGGATTGTATACAACAGTCACGATGCTTACCTTCCTCCATGGGAGTAATGTCTCAAACAGTCTACGCTTTGATCGTTGCCTGGAAGACCAGTAGTGGTTTCCGATGCACATCTGGAGGCATTCTGTAATCTGTGGAATATCTGACTGTTGATGAAACACAGAAATTGCATCGGGATTGAATACAACAGTCACCATGCTCAGTTTCCTCCATGGGAGTAATGTCTAAACAGTCTACGCTTTGATCGTTGCCTGGAAGTCCAGTAGTAGCTTCCGATGCACATCTGGTGGCATTCCATAGTCTGTGGACTATCGGAATGTTGATGAAACACAGAAAATGCATCGGGATTGAATACAACAGTCACCATGCGCACTTCCTCCACGGGAGGTATGTCTCAAACAGTCTACGCTTCGATCGTTCCCTGAAAGACCAGTAGTAGTTTCCGATGCACATCTGGTGGCATTCTGTAATCTGTGGACTATCAGAGTGTTGATGAAACACAGAAATTGCATCGGGATTGAATACAACTGTCACCATGCGCACTTTCCTCCATGGGAGTAATATCTCTAACAGTCTACGCATTCATCATTCCCTGGAAGACCAGTAGTAGTTTCCGATGCACATCTGGAGGCAATCTGTAATCTGTTGACCTTCAAAGTGTTGATAAAACTCAGATATTGCATCGGGATTGTATACAACAGTCACGATGCTTACCTTCCTCCATGGGAGTACTGTCTCAAAGAGTCTACGCTTTCATCGTTGCCTGGAAGACCAGTAGTAGTTTCCGAAGCACATCTGCAGGCAATCTGTAATCTTTTGACTATCAGACTGTTGATGAAACACAGAAATTGCATTGGGATTGAATACAACAGTCACCATGCGCACTTTCCTCCATGGGAGTAATGTCTCAAACAGTCTACGCTTTGATCGTTCCCTGGAAGACCAGTAGTAGTTTCCGATGCACATCTGGTGGCATTCTGTAATCATTTGACTATCAGAGTGTTGATGAAACCCAGAAATTGCATCGGGCTTGAATACAACAGTCACCACGTGCACTTTCCTCCACGGGAGTAATGTCTCAAACAGTCTACGCTATGATCGTTCCCTGGAAGGTCAGTAGTAGTTTCCGATGCACATCTGGTAGCATCCTGAAATCTGTGGACTATCAGAGTGTTGATGAAACACAGAAATTGCATCGGGATGGAATAGAACAGTCACCATTCGCACTTTCCTCCATGGGAGTAATGTCTCAAACAGTCTACGCTTTGATCGTTGCCTGGAAGACCAGTAGTAGCATCCGATACACATCTGGTGGCATTCTGTAATCTGTGGACTATCAGAGTGTTGATGAAACACAGAAATTGCATCAGGATTGAATACAACAGTCACCATGCGCACTTTCCTCCACGGAAGGTATGTCTCAATTAGTCTACGCTTTGATCGTTTCTTGGAAGACCAGTAGTAGCTTTCGATGCACATCTGGTGGCATTCTGTAATCTGTGGACTGTCAGAGTGTTGATGAAACACAGAAATTGCGTCGGGATTGAATACAATAGTCACCATCCGCACTTACCTCCATGGGAGTAATGTCAGAAACAGTCTACGCTTTGATCGTCCCCTGGAAGACCAGTAGTAGATTCCGATGCACATCTGGTGGCATTCTGTAAACTGTGGACTATCAGAGTGTTGATGAAACACAGAAATTGCATCGGGATTGATAACAACAGTGACCATGCGAACTTTCCTCCACGGGAGTAATGTCTCAAACAGTCTACGCTTTGATCGTTCCCTGGAAGACCAGTAGTAGTTTCCGATGCACATCTGGAGGCATTCTGTAATCTGTTTACTATCAGAGTGTTGATAAAACACTGAAAATGCATCGGGATTGAATACAACAGTCACCATGCGCACTTTCCTCCATGGGAGTAATGTTTCAAACAGTCTAAGCTTTGATCGTTTCCTGGAAGACCTGTAGTAGTTTCCGATGCACATCGGGAGGCACTCTGTAATCTGTGGACTATCAGACTGTCGATGAAACACAGAAATTGCATCGGGATTGAATACAACAGTCACCATGCGCACTTTCCTCCACGGGAGTAATATCTCTAACAGTCTACGCTTTGATCATTCCCTGGAAGACCAGTAGTAGTATCCGATGCACATCTGGAGACATTCTGTAAACTGTGGACTATCAGAGTGTTGATGAAACACAGAAAATGCATCGGGATTGAATACAACAGTCACCATGCGCACTTTGCTCAGTGGAAGTAATGTCTCACAAAATTTACGCTTTGATCGTTCCCTGGAAGACCACTAGTAGTTTCCGATGCACATCTGCAGGCATTCTGTAATCATTTGACTATCAGAGTGTTGATGAAACCCAGAAATTGCGTCGGGATTAAATACAACAGTCACCATCCGCACTTACCTCCATGGGAGTAATGTCTGAAACAGTCTACGCTTTGATCGTCCCCTGGAAGACCAGTAGTAGTTTCCGATGCACATCTGGTGGCATTCTGTAAACTTTGGACTATCAGAGTGTTGATGAAACACAGAAATTGCATCGGGATTGAATACAACAGTCACCATGCGAACTTTCCTCCATGGGAGTAATGTCTCAAACAGTCTACGCTTTGATCGTTCCCTGAAAGACCAGTAGTAGTTTCCGAGGCACATCTGGAGGCACTCTGTAATCTGTTTACTAACAGAGTGTTGATAAAACACCGAAAATGCATCGGTATTGAATACAACAGTCACCATGCGAACTTTCCTCCACGGGAGTAATGTCTCAAACAGTCTACGCTTTGATCGTTCCCTGGAAGACCAGTAGTAGTTTCCGAGGCACATCTGGAGGCATTCTGTAATCTGTTTAGTATCAGAGTGTTGATAAAACACCGAAAATGCATCGGGATTGAATACAACAGTCACCATGCGCACTTTCCTCCATGGGAGTAATGTCTCAAACATTCTACGCTTAGATGGTTCCCTGGAAGACCTGTAGTAGTTTCCGATGAACATCGGGAGGCACTCTGTAATCTGTGGACTATCAGACTGTTGATGAAACACAGAGATTGCATCGGGATTGAATACAACAGTCACCATGCGCACTTTACTCCACGGCAGTAATATCTCTAACAGTCTACGCTTTGATCATTCCCTGGAAGACCAGTAGTTGCATCCGATGCACATCTGGAGACATTCTGTAATCTGTGGACTATCAGAGTGTTGATGAAACACAGAAAATGCATCAGGATTGAATACAACAGTCACCATGCGCACTTTCCTCCATGGGAGTAATGTCTCAAACAGTCTACGCTTTGATCGTTCCCTGGACGACCAGTAGTAGTTTCCGAAGCACAGCTGGTGGCATTCTGTAATCTGTGGACTATCAGAAAGTTGATGAAACACAGAGTTTGCATCGGGAAAGGAAACAACACTCATCATGCGCACTTTCCTTCACGGGAGTAATGCCTCAAACAGTCTAGGCTTTGAACGTTCCCTGGACGACCAGTAGTAGTTTTCGATGCACATGTGGTGGCATTCTGTAATCTGTTGACTATCAGAAAGTTGATGAAACACAGAGTTTGCATCGGGAAAGGAAACAACACTCATCATGCACACTTTCCTCCACGGGAGTAATGTCCCAAACAGTCTACGCTTTGATCGTTCCATGGAAGACCCGTAGTAGTTTCCGATGCACAACTGGTGGCATTCTGTAATCTGTGGACTATCAGAGTGTTGATGAAACACAGAGATTGCATCGGGAAAGGAAACAACACTCATCATGCGCACTTTCCTCCACGGGACAAATGTCTCAAACAGTCTACGTTTTGATCGTTCCCTGGACGACCAGTAGTAGTTTCCGATGCACATCTGGTGGCATTCTGTAATATGTTGACTATCAGAGTGTTGATGAAACACAGAAATTGCATCGGGATTGAATACAATAGTCACCATGCGCACTTTCCTCCACGGGAGTAATGTCTCAAATAGTCTACACTTTTATCGTACCCTGGAAGATCAGTAGTAGTTTTCGATGCACATCTGGTGGCATTCTGTAATCTTTGGACTATCAGAGTGTTGATGAAACGCAGAAATTGCATCGGGATTCAATACAGCAGTCACCATGCGAACTTTCCTCCATGGGAGTAATGTCTCAAACAGTCTACGCATTGATCGATCCCTGGAAGACCAGTAGTAGTTTCCGATGCACATCTGGAGGCAATCTGTAATCTGTGGACTATCAGAGTGTTGATGACACACAGAAATTGCATCGGGATTGAATACAACAGTCACCATCTACACTTTCCTCCGTGGGGGTAATGTCTGAAACAGACTACGCATTGATCGTTCCCTGGTAGACCAGTAGTAGTTTCCGATGCACATCTGGAGGCACTCTGTAATCTGTGGACTATCAGAGTGTTGATGAAACACAGAAATTGCATTGGGATTGTATACAACAGTCACGATGCTTACCTTCCTCCATGGGAGTAATGTCTCAAACAGTCTACGCTTTGATCGTTGCCTGGAAGACCAGTAGTGGTTTCCGATGCACATCTGGAGGCATTCTGTAATCTGTGGAATATCTGACTGTTGATGAAACACAGAAATTGCATCGGGATTGAATACAACAGTCACCATGCTCAGTTTCCTCCATGGGAGTAATGTCTAAACAGTCTACGCTTTGATCGTTGCCTGGAAGTCCAGTAGTAGCTTCCGATGCACATCTGGTGGCATTCCATAGTCTGTGGACTATCGGAATGTTGATGAAACACAGAAAATGCATCGGGATTGAATACAACAGTCACCATGCGCACTTCCTCCACGGGAGGTATGTCTCAAACAGTCTACGCTTCGATCGTTCCCTGAAAGACCAGTAGTAGTTTCCGATGCACATCTGGTGGCATTCTGTAATCTGTGGACTATCAGAGTGTTGATGAAACACAGAAATTGCATCGGGATTGAATACAACTGTCACCATGCTCACTTTCCTCCATGGGAGTAATATCTCGAACAGTCTACGCATTCATCATTCCCTGGAAGACCAGTAGTAGTTTCCGATGCACATCTGGAGGCAATCTGTAATCTGTTGACCTTCAAAGTGTTGATAAAACTCAGATATTGCATCGGGATTGTATACAACAGTCACGATGCTTACCTTCCTCCATGGGAGTACTGTCTCAAAGAGTCTACGCTTTCATAGTTGCCTGGAAGACCAGTAGTAGTTTCCGAAGCACATCTGCAGGCAATCTGTAATCTTTTGACTATCAGACTTTTGATGAAACACAGAAATTGCATCGGGATTGAATACAACAGTCACCATGCGCACTTTCCTCCATGGGAGTAATGTCTCAAACAGTCTACGCTTTGATCGTTCCCTGGAAGACCAGTAGTAGTTTCCGATGCACATCTGGTGGCATTCTGTAATCATTTGACTATCAGAGTGTTGATGAAACCCAGAAATTGCATCGGGCTTGAATACAACAGTCACCACGTGCACTTTCCTCCACGGGAGTAATGTCTCAAACAGTCTACGCTATGATCGTTCCCTGGAAGGTCAGTAGTAGTTTCCGATGCACATCTGGTAGCATTCTGTAATCTGTGGACTATCAGAGTGTTGATGAAACACAGAAATTGCATCGGGATGGAATAGAACAGTCACCATTCGCACTTTCCTCCATGGGAGTAATGTCTCAAACAGTCTACGCTTTGATCGTTGCCTGGAAGACCAGTAGTAGCATCCGATACACATCTGGTGGCATTCTGTAATCTGTGGACTATCAGAGTGTTGATGAAACACAGAAATTGCATCAGGATTGAATACAACAGTCACCATGCGCACTTTCCTCCACGGAAGGTATGTCTCAATTAGTCTACGCTTTGATCGTTTCTTGGAAGACCAGTAGTAGCTTTCGATGCACATCTGGTGGCATTCTGTAATCTGTGGACTGTCAGAGTGTTGATGAAACACAGAAATTGCGTCGGGATTGAATACAATAGTCACCATCCGCACTTACCTCCATGGGAGTAATGTCAGAAACAGTCTACGCTTGATCGTCCCCTGGAAGACCAGTAGTAGTTTCCGATGCACATCTGGTGGCATTCTGTAAACTGTGGACTATCAGAGTGTTGATGAAACACAGAAATTGCATCGGGATTGATAACAACAGTGACCATGCGAACTTTCCTCCACGGGAGTAATGTCTCAAACAGTCTACGCTTTGATCGTTCCCTGGAAGACCAGTAGTAGTTTCCGATGCACATCTGGAGGCATTCTGTAATCTGTTTACTATCAGAGTGTTGATAAAACACTGAAAATGCATCGGGATTGAATACAACAGTCACCATGCGCACTTTCCTCCATGGGAGTAATGTTTCAAACAGTCTAAGCTTTGATCGTTTCCTGGAAGACCTGTAGTAGTTTCCGATGCACATCGCTAGGAACTCTGTAATCTGTGGACTATCAGACTGTCGATGAAACACAGAAATTGCATCGGGATTGAATACAACAGTCACCATGCGCACTTTCCTCCACGGGAGTAATATCTCTAACAGTCTACGCTTTGATCATTCCCTGGAAGACCAGTAGTAGTATCCGATGCACATCTGGAGACATTCTGTAAACTGTGGACTATCAGAGTGTTGATGAAACACAGAAAATGCATCGGGATTGAATACAACAGTCACCATGCGCACTTTCCTCAGTGGGAGTAATGTCTCACAAAGTTTACGCTTTGATCGTTCCCTGGAAGACCACTAGTAGTTTCCGATGCACATCTGCAGGCATTCTGTAATCATTTGACTATCAGAGTGTTGATGAAACCCAGAAATTGCGTCGGGATTAAATACAACAGTCACCATCCGCACTTACCTCCATGGGAGTAATGTCTGAAACAGTCTACGCTTTGATCGTCCCCTGGAAGACCAGTAGTAGTTTCCGATGCACATCTGGTGGCATTCTGTAAACTTTGGACTATCAGAGTGTTGATGAAACACAGAAATTGCATCGGGATTGAATACAACAGTCACCATGCGAACTTTCCTCCATGGGAGTAATGTCTCAAACAGTCTACGCTTTGATCGTTCCCTGAAAGACCAGTAGTAGTTTCCGAGGCACATCTGGAGGCACTCTGTAATCTGTTTACTAACAGAGTGTTGATAAAACACCGAAAATGCATCGGTATTGAATACAACAGTCACCATGCGCACTTTCCTCCTTGGGAGTAATGTCTCAAACAGTCTACGCTTTGATCGTTCCCTGGAAGACCTGTAGTACTTTCCGATGCACATCGGGTTGCACTCTGTAATCTGTGGACTATCAGACTGTTGATGAAACACAGAAATTGCATCGTGATTGAATACGACAGTCACCATGCGCACTTTCCTCCATGGGAGTAATGTCTGAAACAGTCTACGCTTTGATCGTTCCCTGGACGACCAGTAGTAGTTTCTGAAGCACAGCTGGTGGCATTCTGTAATCTGTGGACTATCAGAGAGTTGATGAAACACAGAGTTTGCATCGGGAAAGGAAACAACACTCATCATGCGCACTTTCCTCCACGGGAGAAATGTCTCAAGCAGTCTACGCTTTGATCGTTCCCTGGACGACCAGTAGTAGTTTTCGATGCACATCTGGTGGCATTCTGTAATCTGTTGACTATCAGAGTGTTGATGAAACACAGAAATTGCATCGGGATTGAATACAACAGTCACCACGTGCACTTTCCTCCACGGGAGTAATGTCTCAAACAGTCTACGCTATGATCGTTCCCTGGAAGATAAGTAGCAGTTTCCGATGGACATCTGGTGGCATTCTGTAATCTGTGGACTATCAGAGTGTCGATGAAACACAGAAATTGCATCGGGATTCCATACAACAGTCACCATGCGCACTTTCCTCCATGGGAGTAATGTCTCAAACAGTCTACGCTTAGATTGTTGCCTGGAAGACCAGTAGTAGCATCCGATACACATCTGGTGGCATTCTGTAATCTGTGGACTATCAGAGTGTTGATGAAACACAGAAATTGCATCGGGATTGAATACAACAGTCACCATGCGCACTTTCCTCCATGGGGGTACTGTCTGAAACAGTCTACGCTTTGATCGTTCCCTGGAAGAACAGTAGTAGCTTCCGATGGACATCTGGTGGCATTCTGTAATCTGTGGACTAACAGAGTGTTGATGAAACACCGAAATTGCATCGGGATTGAGTACAACAGTCACCATGCGCACTTTCTTCCACGGGAGTAATGGCTCAAACAAGCTACGCTTTGATCATTCCCTGCAAGACCAGTATTAGTTTCCGATGCACATCTGGTGGCATTCTGTAATCTGTTGACTATCAGAGTATTGATTAAACACAGAAATTGCATCGGGATTGATTACAACAGTCACCATGCGCACCTTCCTCCATGGGAGTAATGTCACAAAGAGTTTACCCTTTGATCGTTCCCTGGAAGACCAGTAGTAGTTTCCGATGCACATCTGGAGGCATTCTGTAATCTGTAAACCTTCAAAGTGTTGATGAAACACAGAAAATGCATCGGGATTGAATACAACAGTCACCAAACGCACTTTATTACATGGGAGTAATGTCTCAAAGAGTTTACGCTTTGATCGTTCCCTGGAAGACCAGTAGTAGTTTCCGATGCACATCTGGAGACATTCTGTAATCTGTGGACTATCAGAGTGTTGATGAAACACAGAAATTGCATCGGGATTCAATACAACAGTCACCATGAGAACTTTTCTCCATGGGAGTAATGTCTCAAACAGTCTACGCATTAATCGATCCCTGGAAGACCAGTAGTACTTTCCGATCCACATCTGGAGGCAATCTGTAATGTCTTGACCTTCAAAGTGTTGATGAAACATAGAAATTGCATCGGGATTGTATACAACAGTCACCATGCTTACCTTCCTCCATGTTAGTAATGTCTCAAACAGTCTACGCTTTGATCGTTCCCTGGAAGACCCTTAGTAGTTTTCGATGCACATCTGGTTGGCATTCTGTAATCTATGGACTATCAGGGTGTTAGTGAAACACAGAGATTGCATCGGGAAAGGAAACAAAACTCATCATGCGTACTTTCCTCCACGGGAGTAATGTCTCAAACAGTCTACGCTTTGATCGTTCCCTGGAAGACCAGTAGTAGTTTCCGATGCACATCTGGTGGCATTCTGTAATCTGTGGACTATCAGAGTTTTGATGAAACACAGAGATTGCATCGGGAAAGTAAACAACACTCATCATGCGCACTTTCCTCTACGGGAGTAATGTCTCAAACAGTCTACGCTTTGATCGTTCCCTGGAAGACCAGTAGTAGTTTCCGATGCTCATCTGGCGGCATTCTGTAATCTGTGGACTATCAGAGTGTTGATGAAACACAGAAATTGCATTGGGATTGAATACAACAGTCACCATGCGCTCTTTCCTCCATGGGAGTAATATCTCTAACAGTCTACTCTTTGATCATTCTCTGGAAGACCAGTAGTGATTTCCGATGCACATCTGGACGCATTCTGTAATCTGTGGACTATCAGAGTGTTGATGAAACACAGAAATTGAATCGGGATTCAATACAACAGTCACCATGCGAACATTCCTCCATGGGAGTAATGTCTCAAACAGTCTACGCATTGATCGATCCCTGGAAGACCAGTAGTAGTTTCCGATGCACAGCTGGAGGCAATCTGTAATCTGTGGACTATAACAGTGTTGATGAAACACAGAAATTGCATCGGGATTGAATACAACAGTCACCATCCACACTTTTATACATGGGAGTGATGTCTGAAACTGTCTACGCTTTGATCGTTCCCTGGAAGACCAGTAGTAGTTTTCGATGCACATCTGGAGGCATTCTGTAATATCTTGACCTTCAAAGTGTTGATGAAACACAGAAATTGCATCGGTATTCAATACAACAGTCACTATGCGAACATTCCTCCATGGGAGTAATGTCTCAAACAGTCTACGCATTGATCGATCCCTGGAAGACCAGTAGTAGTTTCCGATCCACATCTGGAGGCAATCTGTAATGTCTTGACCTTCACAGTGTTGATGAAACACAGAAATTGCATCGGGATTGTATACCACAGTCACGATGCTTACCTTCCTCCATGGGAGTAATGTCTCAAACGGTCTACGCTTTGACCGTTGCCTGGAAGACCAGTAGTAGTTTCAGATGCACATCTGGTGGCATTCTGTAACCTGAGCAGTATCAGAATGTTGATTAAACACAGAGATTGCATCGGGGAAGGAAACAAGACTCATCATGCGCACTTTCCTCCATGGGAGTAATGTCTCAAACAGTCTACGCTTTGATCGTTCCCTGGAAGACCAGTAGTAGTTTACGATGCACATCTGGTGGCATTCTGTAATCTGTGGACTATCAGACTGTTGATGAAGCACAGAAATTGCATCGGGATTGAATACAACAGTCACCATGCACACTTTCCTCCATGGGAGTAATGTCTCAAATAGTCTACGCTTTGATCGTTGCCTGGAAGACCAGTAGTAGCATCCGACACACATCTGGTGGCATTCTGTAATCTGTGGACTATCAGAGTGGTGATGAAACACAAAATTTGCATCGGGGTTGAATACAACAATCACTATGCGCACTTCCCTCCACGTTAGGTATGTCTCAAACAGTCTACGCTTTGATCGTTAACTGGAAGACCAATAGTAGTTTCCGATGCACATCTGGTGGCATTCTGTAATCTGTTGACTATCAGAGTGTTGATGAAACACAGAAATTGCATCGGGATTGAATACAACAGTCACCACGTGCACTTTCCTCCAAGGGAGTAATGTCTCAAACAGTCTACGCTATGATCGTTCCCTGGAAGGTCAGTAGTAGTTTCCGATGCACATCTGGTAGCATTCTGTAATCTGTGGACTATCAGAGTGTTGATGAAACACAGAAATTGCATCGGGATGGAATACAACAGTCACCATTCGCACTTTCCTCCATGGGAGTAATGTTTCAAACAGTCTACGCTTTGATCGTTGCCTGGAAGACCAGTAGTAGCATCCGATACACATCTGGTGGCGTTCTGTAATCTGTGGACTATCAGAGTGTTGATGAAACACAGAAATTGCATCAGGATTGAATACAACAGTCACCATGCGCACTTTCCTCCACGGAAGGTATGTCTCAATTAGTCTACGCTCTGATCGTTTCTTGGAAGACCAGTAGTAGCTTTCGATGCACATCTGGTGGCATTCTGTAATCTGTGGACTGTCAGAGTGTTGATGAAACACAGAAATTGCGTCGGGATTGAATACAATAGTCACCATCCGCACTTACCTCCATGGGAGTAATGTCAGAAACAGTCTACGCTTTGATCGTCCCCTGGAAGACCAGTAGTAGTTTCCGATGCACATCTGGTGGCATTCTGTAAACTGTGGACTATCAGAGTGTTGATGAAACACAGAAATTGCATCGGGATTGATAACAACAGTGACCATGCGAACTTTCCTCCACGGGAGTAATGTCTCAAACAGTCTACGCTTTGATCGTTCCCTGGAAGACCAGTAGTAGTTTCCGATGCACATCTGGAGGCATTCTGTAATCTGTTTACTATCAGAGTGTTGATAAAACACCGAAAATGCATCGGGATTGAATGCAACAGTCTCCATGCGCACTTTCCTCCATGGGAGTAATGTTTCAAACAGTCTAAGCTTTGATCGTTTCCTGGAAGACCTGTAGTAGTTTCCGATGCACATCGGGAGGCACTCTGTAATCTGTGGACTATCAGACTGTCGATGAAACACAGAAATTGCATCGGGATTGAATACAACAGTCACCATGCGCACTTTCCTCCACGGGAGTAATATCTCTAACAGTCTACGCTTTGATCATTCCCTGGAAGACCAGTAGTAGTATCCCATGCACATCTGGAGACATTCTGTAATCTGTGGACTATCAGAGTGTTGATGAAACACAGAAAATGCATCGGGATTGAATACAACAGTCACCATGCGCACTTTCCTCAGTGGGAGTAATGTCTCACAAAGTTTACGCTTTGATCGTTCCCTGGAAGACCACTAGTAGTTTCCGATGCACATCTGCAGGCATTCTGTAATCATTTGACTATCAGAGTGTTGATGAATCCCAGAAATTGCGTCGGGATTAAATACAACAATCACCATCCGCACTTACCTCCATGGGAGTAATGTCTGAAACAGTCTACGCTTTGATCGTCCCCTGGAAGACCAGTAGTAGTTTCCGATGCACATCTGGTGGCATTCTGTAAACTTCGGACTATCACAGTGTTGATGAAACACAGAAATTGCATCGGGATTGAATACAACAGTCACCATGCGAACTTTCCTCCATGGGAGTAATGTCTCAAACAGTCTACGCTTTGATCGTTCCCTGAAAGACCAGTAGTAGTTTCCGAGGCACATCTGGAGGCACTCTGTAATCTGTTTACTAACAGAGTGTTGATAAAACATCGAAAATGCATCGGTATTGAATACAACAGTCACCATGCGCACTTTCCTCCATGGGAGTAATGTCTCAAACAGTCTACGCTTTGATCGTTCCCTGGAAGACCTGTAGTAGTTTCCGATGCACATCGGGTTGCACTCTGTAATCTGTGGACTATCAGACTGTTGATGAAACACAGAAATTGCATCGTGATTGAATACGACAGTCACCATGCGCACTTTCCTCCATGGGAGTAATGTCTGAAACAGTCTACGCTTTGATCGTTCCCTGGACGACCAGTAGTAGTTTCTGAAGCACAGCTGGTGGCATTCTGTAATCTGTGGACTATCAGAGTGTTGATGAAACACAGAAATTGCATCGGGATTGAATACAACAGTCACCACGTGCACTTTCCTACACGGGAGTAATGTCTCAAACAGTCTACGCTATGATCGTTCCCTGGAAGATAAGTAGCAGTTTCCGATGCACATCTGGTGGCATTCTGTAATCTGTGGACTATCAGAGTGTTGATGAAACACAGAAATTGCATCGGGATTCAATACAACAGTTACCATGCGCACTTTCCTCCATGGGAGTAATGTCTCAAACAGTCTACGCTTTGATTGTTGCCTGGAAGACCAGTAGTAGCATCCGATACACATCTGGTGGCATTCTGTAATCTGTGGACTATCAGAGTGTTGATGAAACACAGAAATTGCATCGCGATTGAATACAACAGTCACCATGCGCACTTTCCTCCACGGAAGGTATGTCTCAATTAGTCTACGCTTTGATCGTTTCTTGGAAGACCAGTAGTAGCTTTCGATGCACATCTGGTGGCATTCTGTAATCTGTGGACTGTCAGAGTGTTGATGAAACACAGAAATTGCGTCGGGATTGAATACAATAGTCACCATCCGCACTTACCTCCATGGGAGTAATGTCTGAAACAGTCTACGCTTTGATCGTCCCCTGGAAGACCAGTAGTAGTTTCCGATGCACATCTGGTGGCATTCTGTAAACTGTGGACTATCAGAGTATTGACGAAACACAGAAATTGCATCGGGATTGATAACAACAGTGACCATGCCCACTTTCCTCCACGGGAGCAATGTCTCAAACGGTCTACGTTTTGATCGTTCCCTGGAAGACCAGTAGTAGTTTCCGATGCACATCTGGTGGCATTCTGTAATCATTTGACTATCAGAGTGTTGATGAAACACAGAAATTGCGTCGGGACTGAATACAACAGTCACCATCCGCACTTACCTCCATGGGAGTAATGTCTGAAACAGTCTACGCTTTGATCGTCCCCTGGAAGACCAGTAGTAGTTTCCGATGCACATCTGCTGGCATTTTGTAAACTGTGGACTATCAGAATGTTGATGAAACACAGAAATTGCATCGGGATTGAATACAACAGTCACCATGCGAACTTTCCTCCACGGGAGTACTGTCTCAAACAGTCTACGCTATGATCGTTCCCTGGAAGATAAGTAGTAGTTTCCGATGCACATCTGGTGGCATTCTGTAATCTGTGGACTATCAGAGTGCTGATGAAACACAGAAATTGCATCGGGATTGAATACAACATTCACTATGCGCACTTCCCTCCACGTTAGGTATGTCTCAAACAGTCTACGCTTTGATCGTTAAATGGAAGACCAATAGTAGTTTCCGATGCACATCTGGTGGCATTCTGTAATCTGTGGACTATCAGATTGTCGATGAAACACAGAAATTGCATCAGGATTTATTACAACAGTCACCATGCGCACTTTCCTCCATGTGAGTAATGTCTGAAACAGTCTACGCTTTGATCGTTCTCTGGACGACCAGTAGTAGTTTCCGAAGCACAGCTGGTGGCATTCTGTAATCTGTGGACTATCAGAGAGTTTATGAAACGCAGAGTTTGCATCGGGAAAGGAAACAACACTCATCATGCGCACTTTCCTCCACGGGAGAAATGTCTCAAACAGTCTACGCTTTGATCGTTCCCTGGACGACCAGTAGTAGTTTTCGATGCACATCTGGTGGCATTCTGTAATCTGTTGACTATCAGAGTGTTGATGAAACACAGAAATTGCATCGGGATTGAATACAACAGTCACCACGTGCACCTTCCTCCACGGGAGTAATATCTCTAACAGTCTACGCTTTGATCATTCCCTGGAAGACCAGTAGTAGTTTCCGATGCACATCTGGAGGCAATCTGTAATCTGTTGACCTTCAAAGTGTTGATGAAACACAGAAATTGAATCGGGATTGTATACAACAGTCACGATGCTTACCTTCCTCCATGGGAGTAATGTCTCAAACAGTCTACGATTTCATCGTTGCCTGGAAGACCAGTAGTAGTTTCCGATGCACATCTGCAGGCAATCTGTAATCTTTTGACTATCAGACTGTTGATGAAACACAGAAATTGCATCGGGATTGAATACAACAGTCACCATGCGCACTTACCTCCATGGGAGTAATGTCTCAAAGAGTCCACGCTTTGGTCGTTGCCTGGAAGACCAGTAGTAGCATCCGATACATATCTGGTGGCATTCTGTAATCTGTGGACTGTCAGAGTGTTGATGAAACACAGAAATTGCGTCGGGATTGAATACAACAGTCACCATGCGCACTTTTCTCCACGGAAGGTATGTCTCAATTAGTCTAAGCTTTGATCGTTTCTTGGAAGACCAGTAGTAGCTTCCGATGCACATCTGGTGGCATTCTGTAATCTGTGGACTGTCAGAGTGTTGATGAAACACAGAAATTGCGTCGGGATTGAATACAACAGTCACCATCCACACTTACCTCCATGGGAGTAATGTCTGAAACAGTCTACGCTTTGATCATCCCCTGGAAGACCAGTAGTAGTTTCCCATGCACATCTGGTGCCATTCTGTAAACTGTGGTCTATCAGAGTGTTGATGAAACACAGCAATTGCATCGGGATTGAATACAACAGTCACCATGCGAACTTTCCTCCACGGGAGTAATGTCTCACACAGTCTACGCTTTGATCGTTCCCTGGAAGACCAGTAGTAGTTTCCGATGCACATCTGGAGGCATTCGGTAATCTGTTTACGATCAGAGTGTTGATAAAATACCGAAAATGCATCGGGATTGAATACAACAGTCACCATGCGCACTTTCCTCCACGGGAGTAATATCTCTAACAGTCTACGCTTTGATCATTCCCTGGAAGACCAGTAGTAGTTTCCGATGCACATCTGGAGACACTCTGTAAACTGTGGACTATCAGAGTGTTGATGAAACACAGAAAATGCATCGGGATTGAATACAACAGTCACCATGCGCACTTTCCACCATGGGAGTAATGTCTCACAAAGTTTACGCTTTGATCGTTCCCTGGAAGACCACTAGTAGTTTCCGATGCACATCTGGAGGCATTCTGTAATCTGTATACTATCAGAGTGTTGATGAAACACAGACATTGCATCGGCATTGAATACAACAGTCATCATGTGCTTTTTCCTCCACGTGAGGTATTTCTCACACAGTCCACGCTTTGATTGTTCCCTGGAAAACCAGTAGTAGCTTCCGATGCACATCTGGTGGCATTCTGTAATCTGTGGACTATCAGAGTGTTGATGAAACACAGAAATTGCATCGGGATTAAATACAACAGTCACCATGCCCACTTTCCTCCACGGGAGTAATGTCTCAAACAGTCTACGTTTTGATCGTTCCCTGGAAGACCAGTTGTAGTTTCCGATGCACATCTGGTGGCATTCTGTAATCTGTTGACTATCAGAGTGTTGATGAAACACAGATATTGCATCGGGATTGATTACAACAGTCACCATGCGCACCTTCCTCCATGGGAGTAATGTCACAAAGAGTTTACGCTTTGATCGTTCCCTGGAAGACCAGTAGTACTTTCCCATGCACATCTGGAGGCATTCTGTAATCTGTGGACCTTCAAAGTGTTGATGAAACACAGAAAATGCATCGGGATTGAATACAACAGTCACCATGCGCACTTTCATCCATGGGAGTAATGTCTCAAAGAGTTTACGCTTTGATCTTTCCCTGGATGAACAGTAGTAGTTTCCGATGCACATCTGGAGACATTCTGTAATCTGTGGACTATGAGAGTATTGATGAAACACAGAAATTGCATCAGGATTGAATACAACAGTCACCATGCGCACTTTCCTCCATGGGAGTAATGTCTGAAACAGTCTACGCTTTGATCGTTCCCTGGACGACCAGTAGTTGTTTCCGAAGCACAGCTGGTGGCATTCTGTAATCTGTTGACTATCAGAGAGTTGATGAAACACAGAGTTTGCATCGGGAAAGGAAACAACACTCATCATGCGCACTTTCCTCCACGGGAGTAATGTCTCAAACAGTCTACTTTTTGATCATTCCCTGAACGACCAGTAGTAGTTTTCGATACACATCTGGTGGCATTCTGTAATCTGTTGACTATCAGAGTGTTGATGAAACACAGAAATTGCATCGGGATTGAATACAACAGTCACCACGTGCACTTTCCTCCACGGGAGTAATGTGTCAAAGAGTCTACGCTATGATCGTTCCCTGGAAGATCAGTAGTAGTTTCCGATGCACATCTGGTGGCATTCTGTAATCTGTGGACTATCAGAGTCTTGATGGAACACAGAGAATGCATCGGGAAAGGAAACAACACTCATCATGCACACTTTCCTCCACGGGAGTAATGTCTCAAACAGTCTACACATTGATCGTTCAATGGAAGGCCAGTAGTAGTTTCCGATGCACAGCTGGTGGCATTCCGTAATCTGTTGACTATCAGAGAGTTGATGAAACACAGAGTTTGCATCGGGAAAGGAAACAACACTCATCATGCGCACTTTCCTCAACGGGAGTAATGTCTCAAACAGTCTACTTTTTGATCATTCCCTGAACGACCAGTAGTAGTTTTCGATACACATCTGGTGGCATTCTGTAATCTGTTGACTATCAGAGTGTTGATGAAACACAGAAATTGCATCGGGATTGAATACAACAGTCACCACGTGCACTTTCCTCCACGGGAGTAATGTGTCAAACAGTCTACGCTATGATCGTTCCCTGGAAGATCAGTAGTAGTTTCCGATGCACATCTGGTGGCACTCTGTAACCTGTGGACTATCAGAGTGTTGATGGAACACAGAGAATGCATCGGGAAAGGAAACAACACTCATCATGCACACTTTCCTCCACGGGAGTAATGTCTCAAACAGTCTACGCATTGATCGTTCAATGGAAGGCCAGTAGTAGTTTCCGATGCACAGCTGGTGGCATTCCGTAATCTGTGGATTATCAGAGTGTTGATGAAACACAGAGATTGCATCGGGAAAGGAAACAACACTCATCATGCGCACTTTCCTCCACGGGAGTAATGTCTCAATAGTCTACGCTTTGATGGTTCCCTGGACGACCAGTAGTAGTTTCCGATGCACATCTGGTGGCATTCTGTAATCTGTTGACCATCAGAGTGTTGATGAAACACAGAAATTGCATCGGGATTGAATACAATAGTGACCATGCGCACTTTCCTCCACGTGGAGTAATGTCTCAAACAGTCTACACTTTTATCGTTCCCTGGAAGATCAGTAGTAGTTTTCGATGCACATCTGGTGGCATTCTGTAATCTGTGGACTATCAGAGTGTTGATGAAAGACAGAGATTGCATCGGCAAAGGAAACAACACTCTTCATGCGCACTTTCCTCCACGGGAGTAATCTCTGAAACAGTCTACGCTTAGATCGTTCCCAGGAAGACCAGTATTAGTTTCCGATGCACATGTGGTGGCATTCTGTTATCTGTGGACTATAAGAGTGTTGATGAAACACAGAAATTGCATCGGGATTGAATACAACAGTCACCATGTGCACTTTCCTCCATGGGAGTAATATTTCTAACAGTCTACGCTTTGATCTTTCAATGGACTACCAGTAGTAGTTTCCGATGCACATCTGGTGGCATTCTGTAATCTGTTGACTATCAGAATATTGATTAAACACAGAACTTGCATCGGGATTGAATAC
Organism: Schistocerca gregaria; assembly: GCF_023897955.1. Taxonomy (NCBI): domain Eukaryota; kingdom Metazoa; phylum Arthropoda; class Insecta; order Orthoptera; family Acrididae; genus Schistocerca; species Schistocerca gregaria. Next base: position 1,881,694 of record NW_026061798.1, on the reverse strand, counting down.
AACAGCCACCATGCGTACCTTCCCCCATGGGAGTAATGTCACAAAGAGTTTACACTTTGATCGTTCCCTGGAAGACCAGTAGTAGTTTCCGATGCACATCCGTAGACATTCTGTAATCTGTGGACTATCAGAGTGTTGATGAAACACAGAAATTGCATCGGGATTGAATACAACAATCACTATGCGAACTTACCTCCATGGGAGGTATGTCTCAAACAGTCTACGTTTTGATCGTTCCCTGGAAGACCAGTAGTAGTTTCCGATGCACAACTGGAGGCATTCTGTAATCTATGGACTATCAGAGTGTTGATGAAACACAGAAATTGCATCGGGACTCAATACAACAGTCACCATGCAAACCTTCCTCCATGGGAGTAATGTCTCAAACAGTCTACGCTTTGATCGTTGCCTGGAAGACCTGTAGTAGTTTCCGATGAACATCTGGTGGCATTCTGTAATCTGTGGACTATCAGGGTGGTGGTGAAACACAAAGATTGCATCGGGAAAGGAAAGAACACTCAACATGCGTACTTTACTCCACGTTAGTAATGTCTCAAACAGTCTACGCTTTGATCGTTCCCTGGAAGACCAGTAGTAGTTTCCATTGCACATCTGGTGGCATTCTGTAATCTGTGGACTATCAGCGTTTTGATGAAACACAGAGATTGCATCGGGAAAGGAAACAACACTCATCATGCGCACATTCCTTAACAGGAGTAATGTCTCAAACAGTCTACTCTTTGATCGTTCCCTGGAAGACCAGTAGTAGTTTCCGATGCTCATCTGGTGGCATTCTGTAGTCTGTGGACTATCAGAGTGTTGATGAAATACAGAAATTGCATCGAGATTGAATACAACAGTCACCATGCGCACTTTCCTCCATGGGAGTAATATCTCTAACAGTCTACGCTTTGATCGATCCCTGGAAGTCCAGTAGTAGTTTCCGATGCACATCTGGAGCCAATCTGTAATCTGTGGACTATCAGAGTGTTGATGAAACACAGAAATTGCATCGGGATTGAATACAACAGTCACCATCCACACTTTTATCCATGGGCGTAATGTCTGAAACTGTCTACGCTTTGATCGTTCCCTGGAAGACCAGTAGTAGCTTCCGATGCACATCTGGTGGCATTCTGTAATCTGTGGACTATCAGAATGTTGATTAAACACAGAGATTGCATCGGGAAAGGAAACAACACTCATCATTCGCACTTTCCTCCACGGGAGTAATGTCTGAAACTGTCTACGCTTTGATCGTTCCCTGGAAGACCAGTAGTAGTTTCCGATGCACATCTTGTGGCATTCTGTAATCTGTGGACTATCAGAGTGTTGATGAAACACAGAAATTGCATCGTGATTGAATACAATAGTCATCATGCGCACATTCCTCCACGGGAGTAATGTCTGAAACAGTCTACGCTCTGATCGTTCCCTGGAAGACCAGTAGTAGTTTCCGATGCACATCTGGTGGCATTCTGTAATCTGTGGACTATCAGAGTGTTGATGAAACACAGAAATTGCATCGGGATTGAATACAACAGTCACCATGCGCACTTTCCTTCATGGGAGTAATATTTCTAACAGTCTACGCTTTGATCATTCAATGGACGACCAGTAGTAGTTTCCGATGCACATCTGGAGGCATTCTGTAATCTGTGGACTATCAGTGTGTTAATGAAACACAGAAAATGCATCGGGATTGAATACAACAGTCACCATGCGCACTTTCCTCCATGGGAGTAATGTCTCAAACAGTCTACGCATTGATCGACCCCTGGAAGACCAGCAGTAGTTTCCGATGCACATCTGGAGGCAATCTGTAATATGTGGAAATTCGAAGTGTTAACGAAACACAGAAAATGCATCGGGATTGAATACAACAGTCACCAAACGCACTTTCCTCCATGGGTGTAATGTCTCAAAGAGTTTACGCTTTGATCGTTCCCTGGAAGACCAGTAGTAGTTTCCGATGCACATCCGTAGACATTCTGTAATCTGTGGACTATCAGAGTGTTGATGAAACATAGAAATTGCATCGGGATTGAATACAACAATCACTATGCGAACTTACCTACACGGGAGGTATGTTTCAGTCAACGTTTTGATCGTTCCCTGGAAGACCAGTAGTAGTTTCCGATGCACAGCTGGAGGCATTCTGTAGTCTATGGACTATCAGAGTGTTGATGAAACACAGATATTGCATCGGGACTCAATACAACAGTCACCATGCGAACTTTCCTCCATGGGAGTAATGTCTCAAACAGTCTACGCATTGATCGATCCCAGGAAGACCAGTAGGAGTTTCAGATCCACATCTGGAGGCAATCTGTAATGTCTTACCTTCAAAGTGTTGATGAAACACAGAAATTGCATCGGGATTGTATACAACAGTCACGATGCTTACCTTCCTCCATGGGAGTAATGTCTCAAACAGTCTACGCTTTGATCGTTGCCTGGAAGACCAGTAGTAGTTTCCGATGCACATCTGGTGGCATTCTGTAATCTGTGGACTGTCAGAGTTTTGATGAAACACAGAGATTGCATCGGGAAAGGAAACAACACTCATCATGCGCACTTTCCTTAACGGGTGTAATGTCTCAAACAGTCTACGCTTTGATCGTTTCCTGGAAGACCAGTAGTAGTTTCCGATGCTCATCTGGTGGCATTCTGTAATCTGTGGACTATCAGAGTGTTGATGAAATACAGAAATTGCATCGGGATTGAATACAACAGTCACCATGCGCACTTTCCTCCATGGGAGTAATATCTCTAACAGTCTACGCTTTGATCGATCCCTGGAAGTCCAGTAGTAGTTTCCGATGCACATCTGGAGGCAATCTGTAATCTGTGGACTATCAGAGTGTTGATGAAACACAGAAATTGCATCGGGATTGAATACAACAGTCACCATGCGCACTTTCCTCAATGGGAGTAATATTTCTAACAGTCTACGCTTTGATCATTCAATGGACGACCAGTAGTAGTTTCCAATGCACATCTGGAGGCATTCTGTAATCTGTGGACTATCAGAGTGTTGATGAAACACAGAAAATCATCGGGATTGAATACAACAGTCACCATGCGCACTTTCCTCCATGGGAGTAATGTCTCAAAGAGTTCACGGTTTGATCGTCCCCTGGAAGACCAGTAGTAGTCTCCGATGCAAATCTGGAGGCATTCTGTAATCTGTGGACTATCTGAGTGTTGATGAAACGCAGAAATTGCATCGGGATTCAATACAGCAGTCACCATACGAACTTTCCTCCATGGGAGTAATGTCTCAAACAGTCTACGCATTGATCGACCGCTGGAAGACCAGCAGTAGTTTCCGATGCACATCTGGAGGCAATCTGTAATCTGTGGACTATCAGAGTGTTGATGAAACACAGAAATTGAATTGGGATTGTATACAACAGTCACGATGCTTACCATCCTCCATGGGAGTAATGTCTCAAACAGTCTACGCTTTGATCGTTGCCTGGAAGACCAGTAGTAGTTTCCGATGCACATCTGATGGCAATCTGTAATCTGTGGACTATCTGACTGTTGATGAAACACAGAAATTGCATCGGGATTGAATACAACAGTCACCATGCTCAGTTTCCTCCATGGGAGTAATGTCTAAACAGTCTACGCTTTGATCGTTGCCTGGAAGACCAGTAGTAGCTTCCGATGCACATCTGGTGGCATTCCGTTATCTGTGGACTATCAGAGTGTTGATGAAACACAGAAATTGCATCGGGATTGAATACAATAGTCACCATGCGCACTTTCCTCCACGGGAGGTATGTCTCAAACAGTCTACGCTTTGATCGTTCCCTGGAAGACCAGTAGTAGCTTCCGATGCACATCTGGTGGCATTCTGTAATCTGTGGACTATCAGAGTGATGATGAAACACAGAAATTGCATCGGGATTGAATACAAGAGTCACCATCCGCACTTTCCTCCATGGGAGTAATGTCTGAAACAGTCTACGCTTTGATCGTTCCTTGGAAGACCAGTATTAGCTTCCGATGGACATCTGGTGGCATTCTGTAATCTGTTGACTATCAGAGTATTGATTAAACACAGAACTTGCATCGGGATTGAATACAACAGTCACCATGCGCACCTTCCCCCATGGGAGTAATGTCACAAAGAGTTTACCCTATGATCGTTCCCTGGAAGACCAGTAGTAGTTTCCGATGCACATCTGGAGGCATTCTGTAATCTGTGGACCTTCAAAGTGTTGACGAAACACAGAAAATGCATCGGGATTGAATACAACAGTCACCAAACGCACTTTCCTCCATGGGAGTAATGTCTCAAAGAGTTTACGCTTTGATCGTTCCCTGGAAGACCAGTAGTAGTTTCCGATGCACATCCGTAGACATTCTGTAATCTGTGGACTATCAGAGTGTTGATGAAACACAGAAATTGCATCGGGATTGTATACAACAGTCACGATGCTTACCTTCCTCCATGGGAGTTTTGTCTCAAACAGTCTACGCTTTGATCGTTGCCTAGAAGACCTGTAGTAGTTTCCGATGAACGTCTGGTGGCATTAGGTAATCTGTGGACTATCAGGGTGTTGGTGACACACAGAGATTGCATCGGGAATGAAAAGAAAACTCAACATGAGCACTTTCCTCCACGGGAGTAATATCTCAAAGAGTCTACGCTTTGATCGTTCCCTGGAAGACCAGTAGTAGTTTCCGATGCACATCTGGTGGCATTCTGTAATTTGTGGACAATCAGAGTTTTGATGAAACACAGAGATTGCATCGGGAAAGGAAACAACACTCATCATGCGCACTTTCCTTAACTGGAGTAATGTCTCAAACGGTCTACGCTTTGATCGTTCCCTGGAAGACCAGTAGTAGTTTCCGATGCTCATCTGGTGGCATTCTGTAATCTGTGGACTATCAGAGTGTTGATGAAATACAGATATTGCATCGGGATTGAATACAACAGTCACCACTCGCACTTTGCTCCATGGGAGTAATATCTCTAACAGTCTACGCTTTGATCGATCCCTGGAAGTCCAGTAGTAGTTTCCGATGCACATCTGGAGGCAATCTGTAATCTGTGGACTATCACAGTGTTGATGAAACACAGAAATTGCATCAGGATTGAATACAACAGTCACCATCCACACTTTTATCCATGGGAGTAATGTCTGAAACTGTCTACGATTTGATCGTTCCCTGGAAGAAAAGTAGTAGTTTCCGATGCACATCTGGTGGCATTCTGTAATCTGTGGACTATCAGAATGTTGATTAAACACAGAGATTGCATCGGGAAAGGAAACAACACTCATCATGCGCACTTTCCTCCACGGGAGTAATGTCTGAAACAGTCTACGCTTTGATCGTTCCCTGGAAGACCAGTAGTAGTTTCCGATGCACATCTGGTGGCATTCTGTAACCTGTGGACTATCAGTGTGTTCATGAAACGCAGAAATTGCATCGGGATTCAATACAGCAGTCACCATGCGAACTTTCCTCCATGGGAGTAATGTCTCAAACAGTCTACGCATTGATCGACCCCTGGAAGACCAGCAGTAGTTTCCGATGCACATCTGGAGGCAATCTGTAATCTGTGGCCTATCAGAGTGTTGATGAAACACAGAAATTGCATTGGGATTGTATACAACAGTCACGATGCTCACCATCCTCCATGGGAGTAATGTCTCAAACAGTCTACGCTTTGATCGTTGCCTGGAAGACCAGTAGTAGTTTCCGATGCACATCTGGTGGCATTCTGTAATCTGTGGACTATCTGACTGTTGATGAAACACAGAAATTGCATCGGGATTGAATACAACAGTCACCATGCTCAGTTTCCTCCATGGGAGTAATGTCTAAACAGACTACGCTTTGATCGTTGCCTGGAAGACCAGTAGTAGCTTCCGATGCACATCTGGTGGCATTCTGTAATCTGTGGACTATCAAAGTGTTGATGAAACACAGAAATTGCATCGGGATTGAATACAACAGTCACCATCCGCACTTTCCTCCATGGGAGTAATGTCTGAAACAGTCTACGCTTTGGTCGTTGCCTAGAAGACCAGTAGTAGCTTCCGATGGACATCTGGCGGCATTCAGTAATCAGTGGACCAACAGAGTGTTGATGAAACACCTAAATTGCATCGGGCTTGAGTACAACAGTCACCATGCGCACTTTCTCCCACGGGAGTAATGTCTCAAACAAGCTACGCTTTGATCGTTCCCTGGAAGACCAGTAGTAGTTTTCGATGCACATCTAAAGGCATTCTGTAATCTGTGGACTATCAGAGTGTTGATGAAACACAGAAATTGCATCAAGATTGAATACAACAGTCACCATGCTCAGTTCCCTCCATGGGAGTAATGTTTTAAACAGACTACGCTTTGACCGTTGCCTGGAAGACCTGTAGTATTTTCCGATGCACATCTGGTGGCATTCTGTAATCTGTGGACTATCAGGGTGTTGGTGAAACACAGAGATTGCATCGGGAAAGGAAAGAACACTCAACATGCGCACTTTCCTCCACGGGAGTAATATCTCAAAGAGTCTACGCTTTGATCGTTCCCTGGAAGACCAGTAGTAGTTTCTGATGCACATCTGGTGGCATTCTGTAATTTGTCGACAATCAGAGTTTTGATGAAACACAGAGATTGCATCGGGAAAGGAAACAACACTCATCATGCGCACTTTCCTTAACTGGAGTAATGTCTCAAACGGTCTACGCTTTGATCGTTCCCTGGAAGACCAGTAGTACTTTCCGATGCTCATCTGGTGGCATTCTGTAATCTGTGGACTATCAGAGTGTTGATGAAATACAGATATTGCATCGGGATTGAATACAACAGTCACCACTCGCACGTTGCTCCATGGGAGTAATATCTCTAACAGTCTACGCTTTGATCGTTCCCTAGAGGACCAGTAGTAGCTTCCGATGGACATCTGGTGGCATTCAGTAATCTGTGGACTAACAGAGTGTTGATGAAACACCGGAATTGCATCGGGATTGAATACAACAGTCACCATCCACACTTTTATCCATGGGAGTAATGTCTGAAACTGTCTACGCTTTGATCGTTCCCTGGAAGACCAGTAGTAGTTTCCGATGCTCATCTGGTGGCATTCTGTAATCTGTGGACTATCAGGGTGTTGGTGAAACACAGAGATTGCATCGGCAAAGGAAACAACACTCATCATGCGCACTTCCTCCACAGGAGTAATGTCTGAAACAGTCTACGCTTTGATCGTTATCTGGAAGACCAGTAGTAGTTTCCGATGCACATCCGTAGACATTCTGTAATCTGTGGACGATCAGAGTGTTGATGAAACACAGAAATTGCATTCGGGATTGAATACAACAATCACTATGCGAACTTACCTCCACGCGAGGTATGTCTCAAACAGTCTACGTTTTGATCGTTCCCTGGAAGACCAGTAGTAGTTTCCGATGCACATCTGGTGGCATTCTGTAATCTATGGTCTATCAGAGTGTTGATGAAATACAGAAATTGCATCGGGATTGAATACAACAGTCACCATGCGCACTTTCCTCCATGGGAGTAATATCTCTAACAGTCTACGCGTTGATCGATCCCTGGAAGTCCAGTAGTAGTTTCCGATGCACATCTGGAGGCAATCTGTAATCTGTGGACTATCAGAGTGTTGATGAAACACAGAAATTGCATCGGGATTGAATACAACAGTCACCATCCACACTTTTATCCATGGGAGTAATGTCTGAAACTGTCTACGCTTTGATCGTTCCCTGGAAGACCAGTAGTAGTTTCCGATGCTCATCTGGTGGCATTCTGTAATCTGTGGACTATCGGAATGTTGATTAAACACAGAGATTGCATCGGGAAAGGAAACAACACTCATTATGCGCACTTTCCTCCACGGGAGTAATGTCTGAAACAGTCTACGCTTTGATCATTCCCTGCAAGACCAGTAGTAGTTTCCGATGCCCATCTGGTGGCATTCTGTAATCTGTGGACTATCAGAGTGTTGATGAAACACAGAAATTGCATCGGGATTGAATACAACATTCACCATGCGCACTTTCCTCCATGGGAGTAATATTTCTTACAGTCTACGCTTTGATCATTCAATGGACGACCAGTAGTAGTTTCCGATGCACATCTGGAGGCATTCTGTAATCTGTGGACTATCAGAGTGTTGATGAAACACAGAAAATGCATCGGGATTGAATACAACAGTCACCATGCGTACTTTCCTCCACGGGAGGTATGTCTCAAAGAGTCTGCACTTTGATCGTTGCCTGGAAGACCAGTAGTAGCTTCCGATGCACATCTGGTGGCATTCTGTAATCTGTGGACTATCTGACTGTTGATGAAACACAGAAATTGCATCGGGATTGAATACAACAGTCACCATGCGCACTTTCCTCCATGGGAGTAATGTCTAAACAGTCTACGCATTGATCGACCCCTGGAAGACCAGCAGTAGTTTCCGATGCACATCTGGAGGCAATCTGTAATCTGCGGACTATCAGAGTGTTGATGAAACACAGAAAATGCATTGGGAATGTATACAACAGTCACGATGTTTACCATCCCCCATGGGAGTAATGTCTCAAAGAGTTTACTCTTTGATCGTTCCCTGGAAGACCAGTAGTAGTTACCGATGCACATCTGGAGGCATTCTGTAATCTGTGGACTATCAGAGTGTTGATGAAACACAGAAATTGCACCGGGATTGAATACATCAGTCACCATGCACACCTTCCCCCATGGGAGTAATGTCACAAAGAGTTTACCCTCTGATCGTTCCCTGGAAGACCAGTAGTAGTTTCCGATGCACATCTGGAGTCATTCTGTAATCTGTGGACCTTCACAGTGTTGACGAAACACAGAAAATGCATCGGGATTGAATACAACAGTCACGATGCTTACCATCCTCCATGGGAGTAATGTCTCAAAGAGTTTACGCTTTGATCGTTCCCTGGAAGACCAGTAGTAGTTTCCGATGCACATCTGGTGGCATTCTGTAATCTGTGGACTATCAGAGTGTTGATGAAATACAGAAATTGCATCGGGATTGAATACAACAGTCACCATGCGAACTTTCCTCCATGGGAGTAATGTCTCAAACAGTCTACGTTTTGGTCGTTCCCTTTGAGACCAGTAGTAGTTTCCGATGCACATCTGGTGGCATTCTGTAATCTGTGGACTATCTGACTGTTGATGAAACACAGAAATTGCATCGGGATTGAATACAACAGTCACCATGCGCACTTTCCTCCATGGGAGTAATGTCTAAACAGTCTACGCTTTGATCGTTGCCTGGAAGACCAGTAGTAGCTTCCGATGCACATCTGGTGGCATTCTGTAATCTGTGGACTATCAGAGTGTTGATGAAACACAGAAATTGCATCGGGATTGAATACAACAGTCACCATCCGCACTTTCCTCCATGGGAGTAATGTCTGAAACAGTCTACGCTTTGATCGTTCCCTAGAGGACCAGTAGTAGCTTCCGATGGACATCTGGTGGCATTCAGTAATCTGTGGACTAACAGAGTGTTGATGAAACACCGGAATTGCATCGGGATTGAGTACAACAGTCACCATGCGCACTTTCTTCCACGGGAGTAATGTCTGAAACAAGCTACGCTTTGATCATTACCTGGAAGACCAGTAATAGTTTCCGATGCACATCTGGTGGCATTCTGTAATCTGTTGACTATCAGAGTATTGATTAAACACAGAACTTGCATCGGGATTGAATACAACAGTGACCATGCGCACCTTCCCCCATGGGAGTAATGTCACAAAGAGTTTACCCTTTGACCGTTCCCTGGAAGACCAGTAGTAGTTTCCGATGCACATCCGTAGACATTCTGTAATCTGTGGACGATCAGAGTGTTGATGAAACACAGAAATTGCATTCGGGATTGAATACAACAATCACTATGCAAACTTACCTCCACGGGAGGTATGTCTCAAACAGTCTACGTTTTGGTCGTTCCCTTTGAGACCAGTAGTAGTTTCCGATGCACATCTGGTGGCATTCTGTAATCTGTGGACTATCAGTGTGTTGATGAAATACAGAAATTGCATCGGGATTGAATACAACAGTCACCATGCGCACTTTCCTCCATGGGAGTAATATCTCTAACAGTCTACGCGTTGATCGATCCCTGGAAGTCGAGTAGTAGTTTCCGTTGCACATCTGGAGGCAATATGTAATCTGTGGACTATCAGAGTGTTGATGGAACACAGAAATTGCATCGGGATTGAATACAGCAGTCACCATCCACACTTTTATCCATGGGAGTAATGTCTGAAACTGTCTACGCTTTGATCGTTCCCTGGAAGACCAGTAGTGGTTTCCGATGCTCATCTGGTGGCATTCTGTAAACTGTAGACTATCAGAATGTTGATTAAACACAGAGATTGCATCGGGAAAGGAAACAACACTCATTATTCGCACTTTCCTCCACGGGAGTAATGTCTGAAACAGTCTACGCTTTGATCGTTCCCTGCAAGACCAGTAGTAGTTTCCGATGCACATCTGGTGGCATTCTGTAATCTGTGGACTATCAGAGTGTTGATGAAACACAGAAATTGCATCGGGATTGAATACAACAGTCACCATGAGCACTTTTCTCCATGGGAGTAATATTTCTTACAGTCTACGCTTTGATCATTCAATGGACGACCAGTAGTAGTTTCCGATGCACATCTGGAGGCATTCTGTAATCTGTGGACTATCAGAGTGTTGACGAAACACAGAAAATGCGTCGGGATTGAATAGAACAGTCACCATGCGCACTTTCCTCCACGGGGGTAATGTCACAAACAGTCTACACTTTGATCGTTGCCTGGAAGACCAGTAGTAGTTTCCGATGCACATCTGGAGGCATTCTGTAATCTGTGGACTATGAGACTGTCGATGAAACACAAAAATTGCATCGGGATTGAATACAACAGTCACCATCTGCACTTTCCTCCATGGAAGTAGTCTGAAACAGACTAAGCTTTGATCGTTCCCTGGAAGACCAGTAGTAGTTTCCGATGCACATCTGGAGGCATTCTGTAATCTGTGGACTATCAGACTGTTGATGAAACACAGAAATTGCATAGGGATTGAATACAACAGTCACGATGCTTACCATCCTACATGGGAGTAATGGCACAAAGAGTTTACGCTTTGATCGTTCCCTGGAAGACCAGTAGTGGTTTCCGATGCACATCTGGAGGCATTCTGTAATCTGTGGACCTTCAAAGTGTTGATGAAACACAGAAAATGCATCGGGATTGAATACAACAGTCACCATGCGCACTTTCCTCCATGGGAGTAATGTCTCAAAGAGTTTACGCTTTGATCGTTCCCTGGAAGACGAGTAGTAGTTTCCGATGCACATCTGGAGACATTCTGTAATCTATGGACTATCAGACTGTTGATGAAACACAGAAATAGCATCGGGATTGAATACAACAGTCACCATGCTCACTTTCCTCCATGGGAGTAATGTTTGAAACAGTCTACGCTTTGATCGTTGCCTGGAAGACCAGTAGTAGCTTCCGATACACATCTGTTGGCATTCTGTAATCTGTGGACTATCAGAGTGTTGATGAAACACAGAAATTGCATCGGGATTGAATATTACAGTCACCATGCGTACTTTCCTCCACGGGAGGTATGTCTCAAAGAGTCTACGCTTTGATCGTTGCATGGAAGACCAGTAGTAGCTTCCGATGCACATCTGGTGGCAATCTGTAATCTGTGGACTATCAGAGTGTTGATGAAACACAGAAATTGCATCGGGATTGAATACAACAGTCATCATCCGCACTTTCCTCCATGGGAGTAATGTCTGAAACAGACTACGCTTTCATCGTTCCTTGGAAGACCAGTAGTAGTTTCCGATGCACATCTGGAGGCATTCTGTAATCTGTGGTCTATCAGAGTCTTGATAAAACACAGAAATTAAATCGGGATTCAATGCAACAGTCACGAAGCGAACTTTCCTCCATGGGAGTAATGTCTCAAAGAGTCTACGCATTGATCGATCCCTGGAAGACCAGTAGTAATTTCCGATGCACATCTGGAGGCAATATGTAATCTATGGACTATCAGAGTGTTGATGAAACACAGAAATTGCATCGGGATTGAATACAACAGTCACCATCCACACTTTCGTCGATGGGAGTAATGTCTGAAACAGGCTACGATTTGATCGTTCCCTGGAAGACCAGTAGTAGTTTCCGATGCACATCTGGAGGCATTCTGTAATCTGTGGACTATCACAGTGTTGATGAAATACAGAAATTGCATCGGGTTGCATACAACAGTCACGATGCTTACCTTCCTCCATTGGGAGTAATGTCTCAAAGAGTCAACGCTTTGATCGTTGCCTGGAAGACCAGTAGTAGTTTCTGATGCACATCAGGAGGCATTCTGTAATCTGTGGACTATCAGACTGTTGATGAAACACAGAAATTGCATAGGGATTGAATACAACAGTCACCATGCGCACCTTCCTCCACGGGAGTAATGTCTCAAACAGTCTACGCTTTGATCGTTCCCTGGATGACCAGTAGTAGTTTCCGATGCACATCTGGTGGCATTCTGTAATCTGTGGACTATCAGAGCGGTGATGAAACACAGAGATTGCATCGGGCAAGGAAATAACACTCATCATGCGCACTTTCTTCCACGGGAGTAATGTCTCAAAGAGTTTACGCTTTGATCGTTCCCTGGAAGACCAGTAGTAGTTTCCGATGCACATCTGGTGGCATTCTGTAATCTGTGGACTATCAGAGTGTTGATACATCACAGAAATTGCATCGGGTTGCATACAACAGTCACGATGCTTACCTTCCTCCATTGGGAGTAATGTCTCAAAGTGTTTACGCTTTGATCGTTCCCTGGAAGACCAGTAGTAGTTTCCGATGCACATCTGGAGACATTCTGTAATCTGTGGACTATCAGAGTGTTGATGAAACACAGAAATTGCATCGGGATTGAATACAACAATCACTATGCGCACTTACCTCCACAGGAGGTATGTCTCAAACAGTCTACGCTTTGATCGTTCCCTGGAAGCCAGTAGTGGTTTCCGATCCATATCTGGTGGTATTCTGTAATCTGTTGACTATCAGAGTGTTGATGAAACACAGAAATTGCATCGGGATTGAATACAACAGTCACTATGCGCACTTTCCTCCACGGGAGTAATGTCTCAAACAGTCTACGCTTTGATCGTTCCCTGGATGACCAGTAGTAGTTTCCGATGCACATCTGGTGGCATTCTGTAATCTGTGGACTATCAGAGCGGTGATGAAACACAGAGATTGCATCGGGCAAGGAAATAACACTCATCATGCGCACTTTCTTCCACGGGAGTAATGTCTCAAAGAGTTTACGCTTTGATCGTTCCCTGGAAGACCAGTAGTAGTTTCCGATGCACATCTGGTGGCATTCTGTAATCTGTGGACTATCAGAGTGTTGATACATCACAGAAATTGCATCGGGATTGAATACAACAGTCACCATCCACACTTTCCTCCATGGGAGTAATGTCTGAAACTGTCTACGCTTTGATCGTTCCCTGGAAGACCAGTAGTAGTTTCCGATGCACATCTGGAGACATTCTGTAATCTGTGGACTATCAGAGTGTTGATGAAACACAGAAATTGCATCGGGATTGAATACAACAATCACTATGCGCACATACCTCCACGGGAGGTATGTCTCAAACAGTCTACGCTTTGATCGTTCCCTGGAAGCCAGTAGTGGTTTACGATGCACATCTGGTGGCAATCTGTAATCTGTTGACTATCAGAGTGTTGATGAAACACAGAAATTGCATCGGGATTGAATACAACAGTCACGATGCTTACCTTCCTCCAAAGAAGCAATGTCTCAAACAGTCTACGCTTTGATCGTTGCCTGGAAGTCCAGTAGTAGTTTCCGATGCACATCTGGTGGCATTCTGTAATCCGTGGACTATCAGAGTGTTGATAAAAGACAGATATTGCATCGGGATTGAATACAACAGACACCATCCTCACTTTCCTAGATGGGAGTAATGTCTGAAACTGTCTACGTTTTGATCGTTCCCTGGAAGACCAGTAGTAGTTTCCGATGCACATCTGGTGGCATTCTGTAATCTATGGACTAACAGAGTGTTCATGAAACACAGAAATTGCATCGGGATTGAATACAAAAGTCTACATGTGCACTTTCCTCCATGGGAGTAATATCTCTAACAGTCTACGCTTTGATCATTCCCTGGAAGACCAGTAGTAGTTTCCGATGCACATCTGGAGGCAATCTGTAAACTGTGGACTATCAGAGTGTTGATGAAACACGTAAATGCATCGGGATTGAATACAACAGTCACCATGCGTACTTTCCTCCATGGGAGTAATGTCTCAAAGAGTTTACGCTTTGATAGTTCCCTGGAAGATTAGTAGTAGTTTCCGATGCACATCTGGAAGAATTCTGTAATCTGTGGACTATTAGATTGTTGATGAAACACAGAAATTGTATCGGGATTGAATACAACAGTCACCATCCACACTTTCCTCCATGGGAGTAATGTCTGAATCAGATTACGCTTTGATCGTTCCCTGGAAGACCGGTAGTAGTTTCCGATGCACATCTGAAGGCATTCTGTAATCTCTCTACTATCAGAGTGTCGATGAAACACAGAAATTGCATCGGGATTCAATACAACAGTCACCATGCGAACTTTCTTCCATGGGAGTAATGTCTCAAACAGTCTACGCATTGATCGATCACTGGAAGACCAGTAGTAGTTTCCGATGCCCATCTGGAGGCAATCTGTAATCTGTGGACTATCAGAGTGTTGATGAAACACAGAAATTGCATCGGGATTGAATACAACAGTCACCATCCAAACTTTCCTACATGGGAGTAATGTCGGAAACAGACTACGCTTTGATCGTTCCCTGGAAGACCGGTAGTTGTTTCCGATGCACATCTGGAGGCATTCTGTAATCTCTCTACTATCAGACTGTCGATGAAACACAGAAATTGCATCGGGATTCAATACAACAGCCACCATGCGAAATTTCCTCCATGGGCGTAATGTCTCAAAGAGGTCTACGCATTGATCGATCCCTGGAAGACCAGTAGTAGTTTCCGATGCACATCTGGAGGCAATCTGTAAACTGTGGACTATCAGAGTGTTGATGAAACACGTAAATGCATCGGGATTGAATACAACAGTCACCATGCGTACTTTCCTCCATGGGAGTAATGTCTCAAAGAGTCTACGCTTTGATCGTTGCCTGGAAGACCAGTAGTACTTTCCGATGCACATCTGGAGGCATTCTGTAATCTGTGGACTATCAGACTGTTGATGAAACACAGAAATTGCATCGGGATTGAATACAACAATCACTATGCGCACTTACCTCCACGGGAGGTATGTCTCAAACAGTCTACGCTTTGATCGTTCCCTGGAAGCCAGTAGTGGTTTCCGATGCACATCTGGTGGCATTCTGTAATCTGTTGACTATCAGAGTGTTGATGAAACACAGATAGTGCATCGGGATTGAATACAACAGTCACCATGCACACTTTCCTCCATGGGAGTAATATCTCAAAGAGTTTACGCTTTAATCGTTCCCTGGAAGACCAGTAGTAGTTTCCGATGCACTTCTATAGACATTCTGTAATCTGTGGACTATCAGATTGTTGATGAAACACAGAAATTGCATCGGGATTCAATACAACAGTCACCATGCGAACTTTCCTCCATGGGAGTAATGTCTCCAACAGTCTACGCATTGATCGATCAGTGGAAGACCAGCAGTAGTTTCCGATCAACATCTGGAGGCAATCTGTAATGTCTTGACCGTCAAAGTGTTGATGAAACACAGAAATTGCAATGGGATTGTATACAACAGTCACGATGCTTACCTTCCTCCATGGGAGTAATGTCTCAAAGAGTCTACGCTTTGATCGTTGCCTGGGAGACCAGTAGTAGTTTCCGATGCACATCTGGTGGCATTCTGTAATCTGTGGACTATTAGAGTGTTGATAAAACACAGAAATTGCATCGGGATTGAATACAACAGTCACCATCCACACATTCCTCCATGGGAGTAATGTCTGAAACTGTCTACGTTTTGATCGTTCCCTGGAAGACCAGTAGTAGTTTCCGATGCACATCTGGTGGCATTCTATAATCTGTGGACTATCAGAGTGTTAATGAAACACAGAAATTGCATCGGGATTGAATACAACAGTCACAATGCGGACTTTCCTAAATGGGAGTAATGTCTCAAAGAGTTTACGCTTAGATAGTTCCCTGGAAGACCAGTAGTAGTTTCCGATGCACATCTGGAAGCATTCTGTAATCAGTGGACTATTAGAGTTTGGATGAAACACAGAAATTGTATCGGGATTGCATACAACAGTCACCATTCACACTTTCCTCCATGGGAGTAATGTCTGAAACAGACTACGCTTAGATCGTTCCCTGGAAGACCGGTAGTAGTTTCCGATGCACAGCTGGAGGCATTCTGTAATCTCTCTGCTATCAGAGTGTCGATGAAACACAGTAATTGCATCGGGATTCAATACAACAGTCACCATGCGAAAGTTATTCCATGGGAGTAATGTCTCAAACAGTCTACGCATTGATCGTTCCCTGGAAGACCAGTAGTAGTTTCCGATACACATCTGGAGGCATTCTGTAATCTGTGGACTATCAGAGTGTTGATGAAACACAGAATTTGCATTAGGATTCAATACAATAGTCACCATTCGAACTTTCCTCCATGGGAGTAATGTCTCAAAGAGTCTGCGCTTTGATCGTTGCCTGGAAGACCAGTAGTAGCTTCCGATGCACATCTGGTGGCATTCTGTAATCTGTGGACTATCAGAGTGTTGATGAAACGCAGAAATTGCATCGGGATTCAATACAGCAGTCACCATGCGAACTTTCCTCCATGGGAGTAATGTCTCAAACAGTCTACGCATTGATCGACCCCTGGAAGACCAGCAGTAGTTTCCGATGCACATCTGGAGGCATTCTGTAATCTGTGGACTATCAGAGTGTTGATGAAACACAGAAATTGCACCGGGATTGAATACATCAGTCACCATGCACACCTTCCCCCATGGAAGTAATGTCACAAAGAGTTTACCCTCTGATCGTTCCCTGGAAGACCAGTAGTAGTTTCCGATGCACATCTGGAGTCATTCTGTATTCTGTGGACCTTCACAGTGTTGACGAAACACAGAAAATGCATCGGGATTGAATACAACAGTCACGATGCTTACCATCCTCCATGGGAGTAATGTCTCAAAGAGTTTACGCTTTGATCGTTCCCTGGAAGCCCAGTAGTAGTTTCCGATGCACATCTGGTGGCATTCTTTAATCTGTGGACTATCAGAGTGTTGATGAAATACAGAAATTGCATCGGGATTGAATACAACAGTCACCATGCGAACTTTCCTCCATGGGAGTAATGTCTCAAACAGTCTACGCATTGATCGACCCCTGGAAGACCAGCAGTAGTTTCCGATGCACATCTGGAGGCAATCTGTAATCTGTGGACAAACAGAGTGTTGATGAAACACAGAAATTGCATTGGGATTGTATACAACAGTCACGATGCTTACCATCCTCCATGGGAGTAATGTCTCAAACATTCTACGCTTTGATCGTTGCCTGGAAGACCAGTAGTAGTTTCCGATGCACATCTGGTGGCAATCTGTAATCTGTGGACTATCTGACTGTTGATGAAACACAGAAATTGCATCGGGATTGAATACAACAGTCACCATGCGCACTTTCCTCCATGGGAGTAATGTCTAAACAGTCTACGCTTTGATCGTTGCCTGGACGACCAGTAGTAGCTTCCGATGCACATCTGTTGGCATTCTGTAATCTGTGGACTATCAGAGTGTTGAAGAAACACAGAAATTGCATCAGGATTGAATACAACAGTCACCATGCTCAGTTCCCTCCATGGGAGTAGTGTCTCAAACAGTCTACGCTTTGATCGTTGCCTGGAAGACCTGTAGTAGTTTCCGATGAACATCTGGTGGCATTCTGTAATCTGTGGACTATCAGGGTGTTGGTGAAACACAGAGATTGCATCGGGAAAGGAAAGAACACTCAACATGCGCACTTTCCTCCACGGGAGTAATGTCTCAAAGAGTCTACGCTTTGATCGTTCCCTGGAAGACCAGTAGTAGTTTCCGATGCACATCTTGTGGCATTCTGTAATTTGTGGACAATCAGAGTTTTGATGAAACACAGAGATTGCATCGGGAAAGGAAACAACACTCATCACGCGCACTTTCCTTAACGGGAGTAATGTCTCAAACGGTCTACGCTTTGATCGTTCCCTGGAAGACCAGTAGTAGTTTCCGATTCTCATCTGGTGGCGTTCTGTAATCTGTGGACTATCAGAGTGTTGATGAAATACAGATATTGCATCGGGATTGAATACTACAGTCACCATGCGCACTTTCCTCCATGGGAGTAATATCTCTAACAGTCTACGCTTTGATCGATCCCTGGAAGTCCAGTAGTAGTTTCCGATGCACATCTGGAGGCAATCTGTAATCTGTGGACTATCACAGTGTTGATGAAACACAGAAATTGCATCGGAATTGAATACAACAGTCACCATCCACACTTTTATCCATGGGAGTAATGTCTGAAACTGTCTACGATTTGATCGTTCCCTGGAAGAAAAGTAGTAGTTTCCGATGCACATCTGGTGGCATTCTGTAATCTGTGGACTATCAGAATGTTGATTAAACACAGAGATTGCATCGGGAAAGGAAACAACACTCATCATGCGCACATTCCTCCACGGGAGTAATGTCTGAAACAGTCTACGCTCTGATCGTTCCCTGGAAGACCAGTAGTAGTTTCCGATGCACATCTGGTGGCATTCTGTAATCTGTGGACTATCAGAGTGTTGATGAAACACAGAAATTGCATCGGGATTGAATACAACAGTCACCATGCGCACTTTCCTCCATGGGAGTAATATTTCTAACAGTCTACGCTTTGATCATTCAATGGACGACCAGTAGTAGTTTCCGATGCACATCTGGAGGCATTCTGTAATCTGTGGACTATCAGAGTGTTAATGAAACACAGAAAATGCATCGGGATTGAATACAACAGTCACCATGCGCACTTTCCTCCATGGGAGTAATGTCACAAAGAGTTCACAGTTTGATCGTTCCCTGGAAGACCAGTAGTAGTCTCCGATGCAAATCTGGAGGCATTCTGTAATCTGTGGACTATCAGAGTGTTGAAGAAACGCAGAAATTGCATCGGGATTCAATACAGCAGTCACCATGCGAACTTTCCTCCATGGGAGTAATGTCTCATACAGTCTGCGGATTGATCGACCCCTGGAAGACCAGCAGTAGTTTCCGATGCACATCTGGAGGCAATCTGTAACCTGTGGACTATCAGAGTGTTGTTGAAACACAGAAATTGCATTGGGATTGTATACAACTGTCACGATGCTTACCATCCTCCATGGGAGTAATGTCTCAA
This sequence comes from Schistocerca gregaria, assembly GCF_023897955.1. NCBI lineage: Eukaryota > Metazoa > Arthropoda > Insecta > Orthoptera > Acrididae > Schistocerca > Schistocerca gregaria. The sequence goes on along the minus strand of NW_026061798.1, from coordinate 1,862,172 downwards.
ACAGTCTACGCTTTGATCGTTGCCTGGAAGACCAGTAGTAGTTTCCGATGCACATCTGGTGGTATTCTGTAATCTGTGGACTATCTGACTGTTGATGAAACACAGAAATTGCATCGGGATTGAATACAACAGTCACCATGGTCAGTTTCCTCCATGGGAGTAATGTCTAAACAGTCTACGTTTTGATCGTTGCCTGGAAGACCAGTAGTAGCTTCCGATGCACATCTGGTGGCATTCTGTAATCTGTGGACTATCAGAGTGTTGATGAAACACAGAAATTGCATCGGGATTGAATACAACAGTCACCATCCGCACTTTCCTCCATGGGAGTAATGTCTGAAACAGTCTACGCTTTGATCGTTCCCTAGAGGACCAGTAGTAGCTTCCGATGGACATCTGGTGGCATTCAGTAATCTGTGGACTAACAGAGTGTTGATGAAACACCGAAATTGCATCGGGATTGAGTACAACAGTCACCATGCGCACTTTCTTCCACGGGAGTAATGTCTGAAACAAGCTACGCTTTGATCATTACCTGGAAGACCAGTAATAGTTTCCGATGCACATCTGGTGGCATTCTGTAATCTGTTGACTATCAGAGTATTGATTAAACACAGAACTTGCATCGGGATTGAATACAACAGTGACCATGCGCACCTTCCCCCATCTGAGTAATGTCACAAAGAGTTTACCCTTTGATCGTTCCCTGGAAGACCAGTAGTAGTTTCCGATGCACATCTGAAGGCATTCTGTAATCTGTGGACCTTCAAAGTGTTGACGAAACGCAGAAAATGCATCGGGATTGAATACAACAGTCACCAAACGGACTTTCCTCCATTGGAGTAATGTCTCAAAGAGTTTACGCTTTGATCGTTCCCTGGAAGACCAGTAGTAGTTTCCGATGCACATCCGTAGATA